>NW_015505438.1:971071-998341 GCF_001515645.1 Sinocyclocheilus grahami | reverse complement strand
GTGTGTGTGTGTGTGTATGTGAGTGAGTGAGTGAGTGAGTGTGTGAGTGTGTGTGTGTGAGTGTGTGTATGTGAGTGAGTGAGTGTGTGTGTGTGTGTGTGTTGGTCAGTTATTTCAGACAGAATGAGTGTTAACAGCACTGGTTTCTGCCAGCTGATGAAACAGATCCAGATCTGCCCAGTATCGATGTGTTCAGCTCGACAGCTGCAGACTGAAGGAACAGTATTGATCTGCTCTTCGGTCGCTCTGTCGGTGTGGAGCAGAAGTGTGACCTCCTCTCCCTCCGGACAATAGTTCTGCTCGGACTACAGGTCAGGAAGAACAATGGATCTGTTTAGTGAATATCAGGAGAAAAGAGCCTGAGTTCAGTTTCCCACAGTCAGCAAACACAGAGAAACAGCAAACTCACCTCAGACTTCAACTCAGCCATTCCTAAAAACACAAAGCTGCATCTGTTGTTTTTATCCTATAATTGATCTTCAAGTTTTTTTGCCATTTATTTATAATTTTTATGCCTTCATTAGTTCATTTTAAATGGTCCTGCGTTGACAAAGGAATTCATAACAGAACAAATATATAATTTAGTCTTTCAATTAAAATCATATACAGCACATATAAAAAAGGGCAAAATGTTTTTATATCTGGTCTTGTTTATATTGAATGCATGTCACACTGTACAAAACTTCCCAGAAGTCAACTATACAGGAATATATAATGTAATTATATTATAAATGGACATTTATATCTCATACATCTCATTTATCTCTCTCTCTCTCTCTCTCTACACACACACACACACACAATTACAAATACTAATGATTATTGTATGATTAAGATATCCATCTATCTGTAATAACATAAATATACATATTTAATATTAAATAATATATATGAATCACATTTAAGGTTTATATATATACTTCATTTAATTTAATTTATAAAACAATTATACACACACATACACACTATATATATATATATATATATATATATATATATATATATATATATATATACATACATATACATTCTGATGTCCTGCATGGCAGAAAATTACCAGTACATTTTCAGTCAAGTTTGCAGACATTTTATTCAACCCTACAACACAACGCAATCAATGCATAATTTATGGGTAAAACACCTGTATAATAGGCTACGGTACATTTTGGGCCTTATTTTTACAGACTTTTCACTTATGCAGTGATGCATGACCAGATGCTCTGGTGCCGCTGGCACTGAAGAAACACAAGACACTTAAATGCTGCCAATTGTTAGTCACAGTAAAAAGTTTTGTAACTGAGAGAAGGATCAAGATGAGGGAGTCACGATGCTGATAGTACTGAAGCTAACCAATGTGCTACGATTAGTCAAACACAGACTCGATGCATTATTGAAGAGCTTAAAATCAACACGGCTGTTTTTGAGTAGCACTACTGCTGTGAAGGGCAGCGAGACATCGCAGTGAGCCGACAATAGTGGGATACAATCGATTCTGACAAATCAATGTCATTGAAACTCAAGCTGTTTTACAGTTAGCACTCAGTTCTGAGAATATTGCCAGTTTCATAAAAACTAACCTTTGCCACACACACACACTTCAGTATTGGTATGGAGCTGCGTAAAGTTATAATTTTCATAATATAATTGAACAGACCTTTTTCACCCACACACGCTCATCCGAGAGCCATTATGAGACGCTTTTTATTAACCTTCCACTCGCTTTTCTTTCATTATCTCTATCTTTTCTCGTACCTCTTGAAACCATGTTATCAGTCATTAGAATTGAACAATTCTACAGCTATTAAGATATACACATTTTCATTATTTTAAGTGAAAACACCTGTTGCTTTATGCCCAAATAACCTTCAAAGAGAGGCCAGTTTACCGTCAGCATTCCTTCAACGACTCTGCTTTCTCAAAGGGAATAAAATGGGGAAACCTATCTAGACCAGTCAACAGTTTAGAGGAAAAACCTGAAGACAGAGAGAGAAACAAAGATAGAGAAAAGGGGCTTTGCTAAAGGCTCGTTATCACTCATTTTCAGAGTGAGAAACTGAGGCGATACGGATCACATCCTCCAATCCATACGGGTCATCAGACTGCGACAAGTGACAAAAATCGGTGATATTCACACCACATAAACAACGACTTCACTAAGGTTTAATATTTGACAGTAGTTGGATGAAACTCCTACATCAAGAATGAACAATAGTTGTAGCGACTGACTTAGGAAATTCCACTAATTAAACTGACTTGCAAAAGTATGACTTCATTTGAACGCAAGAAAAGAGTGTAATTGAAAATGCTTAATTAAAGCACAGCACAAAGCATGTTTTCCATCATGAAGTTTGAGGGCATTTTAAAGTCTGGATTTCCTGCGCTCTCAGTTTAACAAAACGGTGGGCTTGAAGGCAATTATTTCAGAGAGACCGAGAGGAACCTGTCTCAGTGGAGCCCTGAAATGCTGATGAAGCAAACCAGTGAGAGAGAACCAATATGAAACACGGCTCTCTCTGTAACGAGCGGAGGATTATCCAAAGTTTCTGAGCCTGCAAAAGAGATCTACAGCTTAAGACGCTTAAATGTCAGTCCCTAATCAACACGGCCGAACATTGACTTCAGACCTGCTTCCTGTAGTTAAAAAAAACACAATGCATAAAAAATCTGTACTATAAACAGTGCATCTCAAATTATAGCACATTGAGAACAGTGTGTCAAAAGTGCCAGGACTGTTTTCGTACATTAAACCAGATTAAACCAGTAAAAAGTGTGGTTTGAGGTGGTCTACTTGGTCTCCTAGCATGGCCATGGTTAACTGGTCAGCAAACTGGCTTCACAGCCTGATCAGCTATCAAGTGCCTAATACCCCTCTAAAACCATCAAACTTTACAATTCTGGCATGTTCGGTTGCCAGCTAAGGCCATCAAACCACTTCAGGTTGGTTTAAGCTGCTTTTTCAGCAGGGTATATACTAAAACGTTTGTACTTCCCCCATCTCCAGGCAGTGAAGTGCATACTTCTAGTGAGTCGAAGTATCTAAATAGAGATGCAGTCAGAATCCCAATTCTTTACTTTGCAATCCTTTACTCTGGCTGCCGTTTTTAAACCCCAGACTTCAAGAAAGGGTTGCATATTAAAAGATTGAGTTTGAATGTTTTTCTTGAAACTATTTTTAAAATCCCAGACTGCCTGGAGAGAACAGTCAATACATGCTGCGCGTCCATGATTCCTTAAAGAGCACTCGCTCTGAACTGTGGATCCCTGCGTAGACTTACTCAAAGCAAAGATGTCTGCTCAACACCAATGGACTCGTCATTCGGAAAAGCTTTTGTCCAAAGTGAGTGCCTAAATGATTCTGCAGCTGACGTCTAAGTTCAGAGACATAGTCTACATAAGTATGCAAATGTAGACACAAATATTTGGCTAATACACTGCAAGTATGCAGCCCTGCTGTACATACATTAACATGTGTTTTTGCGTTTCTGTGTCAGCATCAAACCTCAGTACTCAAGGAAGCAACAGAGTTCTTTCAAGTCTCTGAAGTGTTATTCCGGAAGCTTTTACAACTACCTAAAACAACTGAAAGAGTTAGAAGACATTCATTTAATTAAGTTAGTCTCTTTTAACGCATTTAATTTTTTTGTAGTCCAGACAGACAGACAGAAAGACAGATAGATACATAGATAGACAGACAGACAGACGGACGGATAGACAGAATGACAGACAGATAGTTACAGATAGATATACAGACATAACAAACAATAGATGACAGATAGACAGAATGCTAGAATAAAACTATAGATAGAATGCTAGAACGATAGACATAGAATGTTAGAATGACAGATAGATAGATAGATAGATAGATAGATAGATAGATAGATAGATAGATAGATAGATAGATAGATAGATAGATAGATAGATAAACACACATGTTCTAATATTAATTTAACAGCAACTGCACAAGAAATCATAGCTAGAATCCTTTATGTTCACATACTAGTTTAGTGTGTGTTTTAAATCAGAAGATCTGAACCTCACTGCTGGCTCTTCAGTACAGAAACATCCAGCACATCCTAAACTCCCTCTCTGCTGTCTGTCTGTCTACAGTTGCAGGTCATTCCTGCATTGAGACTTTGAGCAGATCAGAAGCAGAACGGGGCTGATTTCACATGCAGCACCAGCAGGGCGTCTGGACTCAACTCGCTCCCCAGAGACCAGGTTTGCTTCTCGACAGTCTGCTAATACAAACCTGCCTGCTGCGGGAACAAGGGAGCGACCGCACCAACCATCCTGAATACTAATGTCCTCCACTGTGCAGGACGTAGCGCAATGCATGCATGAGTCGGACACCTGCCTCTTTAAACCTCCAAGGCCATTTTCATGTAGTTGCTGAGCTATCAAAGACCTGCCTGCATTGGCTTTGCGCTCTCTCTCTCTTATATGATGAGTCTGTCTTTTCTCAAGGAACAAGACATGAGATTCCAGCGAGCAGAGATCTGATGTGTCTCAAGTTTGACGCTGATCTGTATCTGACGGGCAGGTCAGGTAGTTTCGGAGTCTACCAGCAATTACCGGCCTGTCCAGGTGAGCTGAAGTGTTGTGGAATTAGGAGATGATCTCCGGTGTAATCACACTCACAAGTCTGTCCACATCAGTGCCCGCTCAACTGCATGCTAAGAGAGAGAGACAGAACAAAGGTGAGCAGACAATGTCTGACAGGTTTAGAAGACCTCTATAATCACCAGAAGTATGAAACAAATTTCACACAATGGAGCCGACTGAGTCGGCCACAGACTCTTCCACCTGCCTGCCTGAATGTTTTTGTAACTCAAAGCAAAGAAAATCACACATGAAATTGCTTTAATATCTCAGTTGTTTCTCCTATTTCACAACAATGCAGTAGAAGAGCTATTTTTCTTGGTTCCCTGAAGAACCTTTCAGTAAGCAATTTTTAAAAGAATAATTTTTCTTAAAGAGCATTTAAACAATTTAAAGAACCTCATTGGTTCACTAAGGAACCATTTTTCACTATAAAAACCTTTTGTGTAATGCAAAGATTCCATGGATGTTAAAGGTTCTTCATGGAACCATCAATGGCAATAAAGAACCTTTATTTATAAGAGTGTAAACAGCAATGGAGAGGAAATTGTCATCATTTACTCACCCTCATGTTGTTCCAATCCTGTATGCTGCATTTTTTCTCTTTCCATAAAATACAATTTTGAAGAATCTTTATTCAGCTCTTTTCCATGCAATCATACTTGTCATGCTCCAAAAAGGACTAGTGTGCTGTATTTCCACGTCTCCTGAAGCCATCAGATGGTCTGGCGTGAGGAACCGACTGAAATCTGAATCATTATTGACTCTCAAATCAAAGCATTCATGCAAATAATTATGGAGCTCTCAAATCGAATAGGTGCAGGCTTGGCGTCAATAACATCAAACCTTGTTGGTTCTCAAAGATCTCACAAACATCATGACACCAAAGATGTGACAATTGATTTGAGACCTGCACAGAATTTCAGAAGAGATCTCAATGTCTCACACTGTGCTCAGATTCGCAAAGATGCCAAAATTGGCAATTGAAAAGGGATAATCAAAGTTATACTGAGAACTCCATGATCCCATGAGACGCCAACCCTGAACCAATATACAAAACTACCACATTTTCCTATAAGTTTGATCACAACATATAATAATTTATGTTAATAGTGTTCACAGTTTTTTTGAACACGTCATTCTAACATGATATTTTTTTGTACATACAGCATCAGCCATATGGACATTACTTTGACATAGGCTAATCACCACTGATAAGCTACTCTATGTAATGTAGAAACTTTCATTTCCTGTGAAGCTGCTTTGCAACTATTTGTATTGTGAAAAGCACTACACAAAAAAAAAAAATTAAGATATGACTGAGCAACCATTGACCAATTACATTCCCCTCTGGGAAAAGATAGTGATAATATATAGTATGTAAGAAAAAAAATACATAACATTTCAATTGTTTCTACAAATATGAGATTAAATGGAGTGTAACTGGAAATGCTGATGTCTCCCGTTTCTTAGATGTTTCATACTAAAATGAGCCTTGTAAGCTCACGTCTCCCTTTAGAGTTTCAGAAGGGATCTCACTAATGTATCGAACTGTACTCAAATTTTCCAAGATATGGATTAGATGTCTGCAATCAAAAGCTAGAAATCGCAATATGATCTCAAACATGCATCATCAAATTATATCAAGCTTAAACAATCTGAGCTGCCATCTACATTTCCTACTAAAACACACATTAGACAACCTAGATGATACCGAGACATAACTGAGAAGTCTCCTGAGCAATAAAACCTTCATGCCATTGCTGATTTCTCAGCATACGATCCAGAAAACTATAAAATCACAAATGAGATCTCTCCAGTGTCTCAAATGTTTCTCCTAGATTTCAGTGAGGCTTGTGCTGAAATGTCCTGCTTCTCAGATGTTTCTCCAGAGAAAACTACCCCAGTAATATCATCGGTCTTCTCTAGATGCATCAACGAGGTCTCAAACTGTGCTCAGATTTACCAAAAACAACCAAACGTCAACAGTCAAAACTCAAAGATCTCAATATGAACTCAAACATTTCTCATACTATTTCCCCCCCCCAAGATCAAGAGATCTGAGCTGCTCCACATTCATTTTATATTTCCATACACTTTACTGTATGACAACTAGTGATTTAATTCTGTCACCATTTTAATTTGACTAAAAGAAGCTTAGAAGAAATCTCTGAAACAAAGTTGATACTCGATACAGGGTTGAAACGAGACATAACGGAGAACTCCAATCAGTCTCACGAGTGATGAAAGAGCAACATCTGAGCAGAGGAGAGCTGAGCTTCACGTAACTGAATTTAGAAAGGATCCCCTTCAGGGGCCAAACCCACATACACAAATATCGACTGTAAAGAGAGACGCTGAGAGAAAACACACCTGCTTAAGAGAAGAGCTACATCACAGCGGGAGATACACACATATGCTTTTATATGAACAACACACAGCTCACTCAAGAGACTGAGATGATGGGGTTGTGTCCCCCTTTAAAAATCACAGCACATCACAACACTTCCTGGATGGAAGGAGAAAGACACAACATAAAATCTGGAATAACTGCAGACGGACACACTGAACCTGCGGGTGCAAATACATGAATATTTTTAGCTAAATGCATCACTGTTGTGTTGAAACTGGACACTGATCTTTTCAAACAAAATGGTGTGCTCAAGCCAGAGGTTGAGATCAGCAGGCTTAAAGGGACAGTGTAGAGCCTATTTTTCTGGCCCAGAACTGGATTTTCTTCGGGTTGAAGCCTGAGATTTGTCCAGTGGGATTGTCTCTGTAAATAAAAGCATCTGTTACACTTACCAGACGAGTTTAATTCTCTTTTGGACCACAGTGACATCTGTCCTGTTAATAACATAGCGTTAGCTTACAGTAAAAGAGTGTTGTTCTAGTCTCAAACAAGTCACAAACTGTTTCAAACCTTTTCAGGCTGTCCTACTATCGGTCCAGTAGGGGTTTGAGAAGTGATTAGACTAAATTATGTATAAACAACGACATACATTAAATATTTAGTTCGTCGATAATTTGTTCTTCCTTTCCACTTTCAGGGAAACATTCAGTGCAATTCACGAGGAAAGATCGGCCTCCAGTGGCGGAGAATAGAAATGCATCCAGAGAACTGCAGGAATGTGACACATGAATTAGTGCTCTGCATTTAACCCATCCAAAGTGCACACACACAGCAGTGAACACACACACACACCGTGAACACACACCCGGAGCAGTGGGCAGCCATTTATGCTGCAGCGCCCGGGGAGCAGTTGGGGGTTTGGTGCCTTGCTCAAGGGCACCTCAGTTTTGGTATTGAAGGTGGGAGAGAGTGCTGTACATTCACTCCCCTCACCTACAATCCCTGCCGGTACGAGACTCGAACTCGCAACCTTTGAGTTATGAGTCCGACTCTCTAACCATTAGGCCACGACTTCTGCTACACGTTATGATCAAATAGCAAAACGTGGCTAGAGAGCTCAGGGGGGTGAATATCTATCGGAGGAATAAATAGCAGGGGTTATTAAGGAGGGAAAAAAAAGAAAGCTAAAAGAATATTTAAAGGCACGGATTAAAGATATCGCTGGAATCACTTTCAGACCATTTTCCCTGACAATGAAACTATAAGAACATTTCCCGCCAATCAAATAACATCGTATTTAAAAGCGCGAGCTTAACATAAACAGAACGTGATTGTTATTGGTGAGGATTGCCACGCTTTTCCAACGGAAGACCAAGGGGGTAAGACATTACACTGGGAAGAAAGGAAACATTAATAGTTTTAACTAATTTTATAGCTTTTTTCAACTAAACGAAACCATGTACAGACATTAAGCCCTGTAACTTTCACATAATATGTGCAAGAATACCAGAAAGAGTCATTACATAAAGAGAAATCCACCAAGAGGATCTATGTCAGTATAATCATAAGTTAATTCGTCTAAAAAGTAGACCCATCACAAAAAAAGCACTATTTAGGACATTTTACTATCTTAATGAATTAAGGCCCATTCGCACAAAAATAATGACTGCGATAAAGATATAGTTTTAAAACCGGTCTAAATTTAAGAGTTCACACCACAACAGCACAGAAGAACGATATGATCGGAATCGCTTTCAAACCATGTTTTCCCCAGCATTCATCAATCAGCAGATAGATGATAAAAATTACAGTCAATTAATCTATCCTGCTTTAAAGAGCTTGATCATTTAAAGTTGAAGATGACACAACAGCAGCATGTGCTTAAAATAAACAAAGCGTTATTGAGCGTTTTCCTTTTTTGGTGTGAACAGGCCTCCAACCTCTACAAAAATATAAGCGCTCCAACAAATTTATGACCTGCTTGTTGTTTCTGCTTTTACAGAAAAGTCTTCCCCATAGATTTCAACATAATCGATGCCACAGATAACCTAACCTAGGCAGAACTAGAATTAAATCCAGAACGATCCTGTCAGAATTCACATATTTAGAAAACTAAGAGCTTAACCAGTTTTATAGATTCTGTAGATTTGTTCACAAGGATGAACTTATACACGAAGAAGTCCAAAAGACATCTTTGAAATAATCGACATCAGAGCGCTACAGCATAGTCTTTTATAAGTTATTTAATTTTTCAATGAAGAAAAAAAAAAGCCTACGTCAAATCCATCAGACTACATTTCTTCAGCTGTAGATAATTCCCACTGTAATTGAATTCACAGCCAACCAAACTTTATTTGAACCTCTATGATGAATATTAGATCAAAAACCGCTCTGCTAGCATAGCAGTGAATACCGGGACACAGCACCGTCGACAAGATCAGAAACATTCAGGATTTGTGTAATAAATTGATAGCAGTATAAAGACAGATGGCACAGACATCGTTTAACTTTTCATGTCTCTGAGCTATATCACATCAGTTTATTTTTCAGAGGTGAAATTTGAATAGATGTCAAGATAGTGTTCGACATGCATGCAAACGGCAAAACAAGCATGTTTTCCCATTGGGAAACACTTAATGACAGAGTAACCATCAAACCCAGAGACGTGACATTAAATCAAAGGCTTTGTTGGCTAACTGCACCATCTACTTTAGCGACAGCTTCATCAGTTCCTATTGGGTGGGAAAATTATGATGCAGTCTTTGTCTCGTCTGAGTTACAATTAAACAAAAGCATAATGCCAAACATCTGTCCCAAAGGTTTTTGCTCTTATTTAATGGCAACTTGTAAATTATTTCGCAATTAACCTGATTCCAAACAAAGTTGTATAACTTACTGAATTGACTGGATGGTGAAAAGTATCATCTTGACCTACTTTTTTTTCTCTTCACCCTGAAATATGTTACATCATCGAAGTAAAAATGGGTTGCAAAAACTATTTCATGTTGACTTTAACGTTCACCCCAACATCCTAGTGGTGAAAGAGTACATCTTTACTCTGGCGGTACTTTCATCCATTTTGTAGAGCGTTCATACAACTGGAAGCACATCCTCAGCCTTCCTTTCTCAGCTGTATTTTTAACTTGAAACCTCAGTTGTGTCATGTTTAATTGACAATTTCAAATCTTCTATAAACAAATGGTTTGGTAGCTGTAAGATGATTCGTAGTTATTTCTGCAACCATCATAAATATGACATTAGCGAGTCACATGCCCAACATAAATTACACATGCATCTATGTAAAACCAAACGATATATATATACATATTACATATATATATATATATTGCAGTAAATTAGGGCATTAGTGCAAAACACTTCACTAACTTTACATTGAGAATGAAGGTTACAAATACACAATTTATTTATATAAAATTAAGGAAAAATATATAAAATAAATATATTTTATTTTATTTTTTACAAATGCACACTATTTACATAAAATTAAGTAAAAAAATCTATAAAATAAATATCATATAATTCTTTTATTTATGTTATTTTTTATGTAGGGTTTTTTATTTTATTTCATTTTTAATAGGACAGACAGGAAAGTGTAGGAATAAGTCGCTGGCCCTCATCCCCATGCGCACACAACAGTTATCTGTTTTCAGCTTCTTCTTATTTTTTCCACTACATCTCAAACATGCATGATATTTGAGACAGGATGGTTGACAGAGTGTAATTTTACTCAATTTCATTTACTTTAATTAGGTCTGTTTTTTCAAAAGCCTGAGGAAACAGTTAGACTTCTACCACCCTCTGGAGGCCTTTAAGTCGTAATTAAAACCCAATGTCAATCACACACCCTTTCATTCGGCTGTTTCTCCGAGACCAAGTGCCCATCAAGCTCCTATCATGACAAATTAATCAGCAGCAGACCACTTCATTGCAGAGATTCTCGCCTTAAGGGAGACCTCTCTACTTTTGAGAGGCAGCGCAGGATCTGAAGCGAGTGTTAATCAATTAAAGCACGGCAAGGTCCCGTATCAATTTCTGACCAAATCCAGGATGTGTGCTTTACAATCCTCTTATGTCCAGATTGGAATTAGGACCCACCCTGTGAGGAGCGATGAAAAACGGATGACAATGAGTCTCTGTGTAATGTAGTGCACTGAGAGCAGATTCAGAGGTGTATGTCTTGCTCCATGTGTTCATTTTGCTTGTTGCATATTTGGGTGTTGCTTTATCTATGGGCACTTTTATGTTCAGTTCTTTTTTTTTAATTAACTACAACTAAAATGTAAAAAACCCTCAACCATTTTTAGTAATAATAAATGTTTGTTGAGCAGCAAATTGGCATTTTAGAATGATTTCTGAAGGATCATGTGACACTAAAGAGTAATGATGCTGAATATTCAGCTTTGCATCACAGGAATAAATTACATTTTAAAATTGTATTAAAACAAAAAACTGCTTTTTTAATTGTAATAATATTTCACTTTTTTATTTTATTTTTGATCAAATAAATGCAGCCTTAGTGAAAATAAGACACTTCTTACAAAAACATTAATACATCTTACTGTTCCCAAACTTTGTACGGTAATTTATTCTACTTTTCAATTTCCTTTTATGTATAGATTTTGTTTTACTCAGCCCAGACCCAGACTTTCAATCTTAAAATATGAAAGTGAAAGTATTATTACATTCTTAAAAATGATGCTAAACAAAGTAATCAAAATCATAAACCATTTCACTACTGAAAACTATTTAAATCAAATGTTTTAAAATAATTATCATTTTATAATAATATTTTTGTGTACTTGGTTACAGGAGAAAACCGCCTCAGAGAAGAGCATCCTTGAGATGAAACAGGAGAAATGTGATGTATGAAGAAAAATCAAGGTAAATATCATTCATTATTATTGTAACATCATTTTTATTGTATTATATATTTCATAATTTCCTGTTATGCAGCAAAAAGTATGAAAATATTATATAATTGTGTGTATCTGTTTTTGTGTGTATGTATTCATGTGAACAAAAATTTCTATAAATTTAGAACTAGCAAATCCAAAAATTAAATTTCCACCACAGATTTCTGTGCAATAAATCATTTGAAATGTGATGGAAAATACACACATGAAAATGTTCATGATGTTTTAGAAAAAAATTACATAAGTGAGCAATATACATACACACTTTCATACATTTTTAGTGGGGTAATTAAGCGTGAGAGTATGAAAAGTTTGTTTTGAGAGAGTTAACACAAGAATGAAAGTGTCAAAGCAACACCTAATGAAGGTGCACTCAGCACGGTTAAACGTGCAGTGTTAAATCAGGAATTGCATCTTAAACAAAAGTTGCCAGATAAAAGCGGCAAAGTCACATCGCCGACTAATGCAGGGCAGCTGTGGGAATCTAACGTCCTGCGAAAAAACAGCACTCGAAGTGATGCAAGCCCTTGGCAAAAACAACGCTAAAAAGAAATCTGTCTGGTTTGACAGCAGAATAAATGCCTGCTGGCGTTTTGTAAATGTGCATGGATAGTGAGTGTGAAAACTGCAAACGATACGGGCGCTAGCTTGCAGATTGGTATGCGTTCCTCATCATCATGAATATTCTAAATTATTGACACCTCACCAAAAAAAAGTGCTATGTAGACAGTAAAGTCTTGTGATTAAAAACCAAGGACAGAAGGAATCATTTGTGCCACTGTTCAGGACGGAGAGGACAAGGCTGTTTTGCTCTTATTAAAACGTTGGCATTATGGGGTTAGATGGGCTGATGAAGCGGCCCGGGTGCGTTTCTAGCGCAATCAGGCAGTCTCGCTGCAGGTTGCAGGGGAACAGCGGGAGGCATCCTGGACCTCGGTTGGGGGGCGAAGTAGCAGCATCTTTTTCTGGGGTGTGAGGTGAGGTTTCTCTGCCCTGCACTCACAGAATCTGTGTGGATCCAGGGCAGCTATATCCAGACACCGCAGGGCTGGGACCCCACTGCTTGGGACAGGAACAGTTCTCATGGGCACGCTTGCTGCCAGGCTCTGCTGTTGGGATAGGATCAAACCCCTATCTGGCCATCTGTGACTGGAGAATCAGGAGTGTGTGATAAACATATGGCCCTTAATGCTCCCGCAAAACAGAGGAGCTAAAAGGAGAGATCGAGTACTAAGTCAGCTGTTGTGGATTCTTCTCAAAGCTTGAGCTCAAAACTGTGAGCTACAAGCTGCGTGCGTTAGGCTGGGGAAAATTTAGCCTTCCTCTGGCCACAGGCACAATGTGTGTGTAAACAAGACAATTTAAACATTTTAATTTTAAAAAATAATTTAAATTAGCTAAAACATTTGATTAAAAAAACTATTTATAAAATATTTATTTTTAAATTAGACCCACATCCACTACTCCATTCATTCATTCATTCATTCATTCATGATTGAATTAATGAATTTGTGTTTATTAAAATTATTGTTTAAAATTTTCTTTAGCATTTAAAAATGTATACCTTAATTTTGGGGGATAAAATATTATATATTATTTATTATATATTTTTAATATTTGTTTAATTAAAAAAAACTATATCTATATATACAGTGTGTATATATATATATATATATATCATTATTATTATTTAGAATTTAAATTCGCTAAAAAATTATCTAAAAAACAATTTGTAATATAGTTATTTTTAAATTACACCCACAACTCTATTTATAATTTATTTATAATTATTTATTTATTTTAGTTTTTATTTACATTCTTATTTAAAATTTACTTAAGCATTTAAATAATAAAGGTAACATATTTATTTTTAAAATTATGCCCATATCCACATTTACATCATGTAGTCAAATTCAAACTGTCCTGCTCTGGGATGACTCTGCTGAAAATAAATTCACCAAACAAATCCCTTATACTGGTGAAGACGGCTCTTCCTCCTTTATCTGTATCTTAACAACTTAAAGCTTTTCTGGTTGGCATCGCCACAGGATTTTGCTGCATTAGATAACTGTGGTTATTATTTATTATTCAGGTTGGCTGTCATGCTGATAAAAATAAATAAAAATCATGCATATATGTCTGCTCTTGAGTGGCTTAATTATCAGTCTGATGTGAATACTGGCTTGTGATCATCTTTATAAATAATACAGTAATAACAAAGAATTTGCCTGGGCTGTTTTGAATGAGGTATGAACAGTGTATAGATAACATGACCTCAAGCAATTTGAAGAGCATTTGAATGGAATATGGCTTCAGATGACAATCTTTGTTGATTGTGTTTTTACAGAAAATGAGACCGAAGGGGACACATCCACCTACACTTCATAGCTTTACCCTGCAGTTGGTTTATCCTCACCCTATGAAACTGCTGTACGTTGATTGAGCCAATTGAGGTAACAAATGGAATTGCAAAAATAGTGATTGTTTCTAAAGAGGTTTCCTAAATGTTTACTGATTAATGTACTTACAAAGTTATAATCGAAATAAATTCTGGCTTTTATGTATGTAACTGTATATTTAGTCTTTCTATGTAGCTACACATTTTCTGCGACTCTCACTATTTTGGCTCACACAATAAGCACTGTGTTTTTAAGAAACTGCGTCAAATCAAAAGTCGTTTTTTAATTGATCGCACTAATTAACACATTAATTTGGGTGTTGTAGTTGAAATAATAAGTGGCAAAATCTGTAAAAAATTAAATAAGCACATGAACGTTCAGAATTTTCTACCAAGCACAATTCTCTGCCTTGAGCATCGCCCTCCTTTTGACGCAAGTAACAAAAACTGTTTTTAAACCTGCCATTGCTTAGGTAATGAGCTTTTGGATAAATCTGCACAACCGAAGACGAACGTGACGTAATTCTCCCCAGGGCGTCGTTGATGAACGTTTATAGAATATCATTATGAGCATTTATGCCTTTATGGGATCTTCTTTCAAGATTTGTTTAAAAGCGGCAAAGTCTGGTGCAAATAACGGGAGCGCGGGGCTCGGATGAATAAATAGCAGTGGCACCAAACACAGATAGACAGATAAAAGGCTGCCGCTGGAGTCCGTTGCTCTGAAGCAGCTGGAAGCTGCTGTTAATGGGAGCTTGATTTATTTTTCCCACAGTCCTCTCTCACGAGACACCCTGACTATTTATTCTCATTTGCACAGAAGCACTGCCAGGCTCATCATGAGGCACTTACGCAAACAAAAACGGATGGAGGAAAGACGAGGACAATCGGTGCCCAGAGAGTCACCTCGGGCCGCCTTAGATTGGTCATTATCACCAGTACCCTGACTTATTACCTCCATTTTGAGGAGGATTGAGGAAGAGAATGTAGAGAAAGAGCGGCCATTAGCGAACGGTAATGTGTGAACGTTTCCAAATGGGCTGTGTGGCCCATGAACTAGTTGGCCTGTTTGAGAAAACGACCTGCTTTGTTAACAAGCTCGACGTCTTGGGCCTCATACACCTTATATTAGTAATGCTTTAGCTTCGTCCATTAAGGATGAGAGGTACAAATTGAACATGACAGCTCTCCGAAAATAAGATTCAATTCCGTTTACACGGTGTTCAGGCAGCGGATATTGATTTATAAGAACCGCTCCGTAAGACTGATGTGGGTAATTGGCTTCAAATGCTCTTTTCTTTTCCTCGTCCTAATCCTTCCACAGGACCCTGAAAGCTTTGACCTCGGCTAATGATGCCCGATGCAGACTCCTCCGGTGCCGCGGCTCTCACAGAACTTCCTTGCCTCGCTCGACGACTGTTTTCATATTCCTTATTATCGGCGCTCCAGCCCCTTCCCGCATTTTTGAAGTATAGCAGCTAAAAAAAGGTCAGCCGCACAATAGCGGATCTGTGTGTTAAAAGGCAGTCGCAGGGAGTTCGTTTCTGAATGTGGTCTTTTCTTTACTAGCCTGTGCCAGGGGAGCGGCTAATGAAAAATGCCCCGCTGTTTCCTCCCCAGTGCCTGAGAGAGCTGCCCATACAAAAGCAGCGCTGAAGGGTGGTGGCAGACCAGAGACCTGGCCTCTACAGCCCCATTCCCCATGCTCCTCGAGGAGGATTTGCAGTTAAAAGGTTGGAGATACATGGGAGAGAGAGCGCTCCCCATGAGGCAAAAGGCCCTTCCTGTACCACAGCTACTGAATCGCAGATGACCTTGAAAGCTTTGGCACCGGCAGCTCCTGTAAATTATTCACACAGGATGCAGAAAAGGGCTTCTTCTGCACTCCCGGACGAAAGGGCGGAAGCCAAAAGCAAGCGCCGCCGCCTCCTCTCACGTGGATGACGTGGATTAATGGTGAGGAAAGGAGACGTGTGCGCAAACAACAGAGAGTGGTCTTGCCATTGCACATCAAAAAAAGTTGAAGGAGAGAAAGAATAAGGGAGGTCCCTTCATAATTAATTTCTCCCCCCCATGGAAACATCGCGATGGGGCCAATTATTGCCAGAATGTGACTCCATCGCCTGCTGCGTCACTGTCCACAGAGCTGTATCCTCTAGGCATCCGCATGATGCTGAATACAGTGAGATGGGCACACACTTATCTTTACAGCGTAAATCACACTGGTTGGTGTTGGATTTTAAACTAATTCTCTGCAATCATTCCTTTCATTAGCTTGTATTTGTGTGCAAATGAACCAATAGTTAAACAAGCAAAACAGCTAATCAGCAAATCAATGTATAATTTGCTATAATATGATTTATTACATGACATTATATTTTATATATAATGAAAATAATTAATGTAAATAACACTAAATTTCATTATCGCTTAGTCTGGTGTGTGTGCATGGAAATACTCCATTAGTAGTGACACTTTAAAGTTGTAAAAATAATATATATAAAAATATTAATTGAAAATAATTTTTTTTTGTTTGTTTTCAAATTATTTTCAAGTATATATATATATATATATATATATATATATATTAATTTTTTTGCTCATGTTTTTATATGACCACTTCCATTTTGCATCATGACAGCAAGCAATAGCAAGCCGCTGTCATTATTAAATTACATGATTACAATTTCATTATTAAATAAATAAACTGTTAAGATAAAAAAAGTTTTCTTTTTTTAAACATCAAATTTATGTTTTAAATGAATAGATGAAACTTGAAATCCTACATGCAAGTCATGATATTTTTATGTGATTAATAGTAGTAATACTTATAAGATAACATAAAAAGTAATACTTTTTTAATATTATATATTTTACAATATTTATTTAGAAATATATGTATTATGTTCGTAAAATGTATTATTAATATTAATAAACATTTAAAAATATGATGATGTATGTATTTTATCATATTTTAAACTATTTTTGCTACAAAGTGATAAACTTCAGTTCACACATTGTATCTAGGAAATCGGGGAGAGCATCAGATCATGAAAATATCTGATACAAAATATCTGAAAATAAAGAACAAAATAGCCAGATTAGCAAAGACGTTAATAACTACAGCCCTGCCTGATATGGTGTTGTACTTAAAACACATAAGCTGGGTTCACACAAGGTGGATGCACTGCAAAGTCTGCATTTCAGCTCTGGATGTTTATGATGTTATGTGTGGGCAGAGAGGAGCATTTAATGAACAATATGTTTTAGTGCAGGAGGGATTGGCCCAGTCAACTGAACAGGAACGTCCCGCTGTGATGGCGTTGCACTAGATACAGTCCCCATACAGAATGGCCGGATGAAATTTTGATGAGCGATGGCGTTCTGATGAAAAATTCTGTTTGCCTTCCTGGGACACCCCCTTTTATTCTGCGCCCCTAGGGTGGGGATCTGGGCAGCGGAGATATTTACGCCTGCGGTGCTTGCTTTCAGGGAGGCCGAACGACCCTAACAGAATTTCAAAGATCCCAGTGCGAATGAAAATCCGGAGGAGGACAGTTTTTAGTTTTTTGCTTGTGCTTTCTGCCTCCCTGATATCCTTTTAAAATGCTGTTGTAAATGTAGCATCTTTTACTATAGATAATAATTGTAGAATTGCAGTGACATATGCAAGAAATTCAATGTACAAATTATTTGATTAATATTTTACATTTTAATTCATGCATATTTAACATTTTTTTCATATCATTACCTTATATAATGTTAATATACCAACTTACTACAACAACCATAATTACACAGGTGGTAAACTATTCTGTCTAATAATGAAAAGTTGAGCATCCTATGAACCATAAAGCATTGATAACACAAATTATTTTTTCATCATAATTTTCATATTATTACTCTCTCATATTATTATATCTCTTGTTGAACATATTTTCTCAATAAATTAAATAGTAATTTAACTTTTGTTTAACTTATAAGGTTTTCACTGTAGCTTTTCACCTTTATTAAAGAGGTGGTTCACTGTTTTTTTTCTAGGCTTGATTGTGTTTATGGGGTGCAGTCTAACATGTGTTAATGCTTCGTTTTTAAAAAAATGCATTATTTTTCACATAATTTATCTTTATTCCACACCGCTCTGTCCCTTCTCTGAGAAACGCGCTGATCATTTCCTTCTTTTATGAAGCCCCTCCCTCAGAAATAGGCGATGGGCTCTGATTGGTTAGCTAGTCCAGTGTGTTGTGATTGGCTAAACCGTCTCTAGTGCGCATCTAAACGTCCCGCCCCTCACCTCAGCGGCATTTGCTCCGGTTGTATTGTAAACAACGGCGTCGTTAATATCGCTTATCAGTTTGAGCCCGATTTAGAAGCAAAGGATATTATTGAAGAGGATCGTGCAGAACCTGTGCAAGCACGGCTTTTAATGGTAGGCCTATGTTTTTTGTTTGTTGTTGTCTCATACTTTTAGATACACTGTTATTTGTAAATGCTACTGCTTATGTTAGCTTTTAATATATGGTTTTATCCCGATTAAAGCTTTAATACAGTACAGCAACTGCACACATCCATGTTTAACGCTTCTCATAGTGATGTGAAAATAAGTTTAATTGTAACAGTTCATTGTTGGAGCTGAGCTGAATGAGAGAGAGAGAGAGAGAGAGCGAGAGAGAGAGAGATGCAGAGCGTGTGCAGAGCAGGGGGACGTGAGGAACAGTATTAAGAACCGCTGCTTTAGCACATTGATTTTGAAACTTGTGAATCCATTAGAATCGTTAGAAGACAGAATCGCGATTCATATATGAATAGATTTTTACGTGCACCTCTAGTTTTCTCTTCCTCTTCTCTAAAGCAGCGCAGCATGGCCTCGCCCCCTTTGCTGCCTTTTCCAGAGGGCAGGGTTTATCTGGGTTTGTGATGTCCCGAACCCGGGAAGTAACTTGTTTTTGAACTGCCAGAATTTTAAAAGATATCTCCGTTTGCATTGAACTTTCAGCTTCGTAACTTTGCAGATATTGTTTATGACTCAAACAGCAACATTACACACTAACTAACGTTAAAAAAGGGAAATCGCAATGAACCCCCCCTTTAAAAGTTATCTTTTCTAGTAAAATTATTTTTGCTTTACTCTGTTTCCCCAAAAATATGCTTGTGCAAATTTTTACTGTGTGCTCCATGAAATATAACTTTATTCCCACCTGCTCTCCCTGCTGTAATCAGTCACTGAAGTGCAGCACTTGAAAGTAAATGAAAATGTTTTAAAAAACAGCTTTGAATGTAAGGTCACAGAGCATGAGTCATTCTTTATGTTTTATATTTTTTCCCCGTTTGAAGACGCTGTTTCATCTCGTCTTAACGAGGTAAATACCTGAGCCTTACACTATGAACTCTTCGTCAAAGTGGCAGTGCAATTTCATGTCATGTTCGTGCTCGGAGCCTAACAAGATATACAACATAATTAGAAAAGCTGATTGTGACATTGTTTCTGAATGTGCTGTGTGAAGTATTTCATCAGAATAAACATGAATTCATTACAGTTAGGGCTGTCAAAGTTAACGTTAATGCAAACTATTATTTTAACGCTGTTTAACGCTGGTTTTTTTCATATGCCATTAATGTTTCACCTTTATAGCTATTTTTTCTGTTCTTTGTGGTTACTAAAAATTGGTTGAGCCTTCTGAAGTGGTCAGAACATGTTTGGAGCATCAACTATGAGTGAAACGCCAGTGAAGTACTGCAGGTCACTGACAAAAACAACTTTACACAAGTTAAGTAAATTGTGTATAATTCAGTAATTGCACATTTGCATTGAGTTTCATGTTTGCATTTACTGTTTGTTTAGTTGTAGTTTGAAAAATATAGAAACTGTGTTTTGTGCGATAAAGATGAGTAGAGATAATTTACATAAATGTAATTGTCAAACAAGTACATGCCAATTAATTTTCCTTTTTGCAACTTGAATGCTAATATCATGCTAATGCTAATATCATGCTAGTAATGTTAATCGTTATTTTAATGGACTGACATTGCTAATTGGAGTTTTTTTAAAGGGGTCATATGATGCGTTTTCAATTTTTCCTTTCTCTTTGGAGTGCTACAAGCTCTTGGTTCATAAAGAAGATCTGTAAAGTTGCAAAGACTAAAGTCTCAAATCCAAAGAGATATTCTTTATAAAAGTTAAGAGTCAGCCACACCTACCTAAAACGGCTCGTTCTAACACGCCCCAACATACCTACGTCACTCTGTGGGAAATTTGCATAACGCCGCCCAAATGTTCACGCAAAGAAAGAAGGCGTAACTTTTATTCTCGCTGTAGTTTTGTTGTTTCCGCTGCCATGTCGTAAAGACGCTGTGTGCTTCGTTGTGAAAGCGAAACTACTTTGTTTGGTCTTCCAAAAGAGGACGATATCTGCTTTGTCATGCCTGGAGCTGATCCGTGCTGGTCGCTGAGGAAATACATCAACTTTGCGCTGTCGACCGCCGGATCGGCTTTTAACCGTGGACGAAGCGGAGTCCAGCCCGGAGTCGTCACATGTCCTTCCGGACGCTCCTTCGTCAAAATTGCCGGCCGCGCCATTCTCAAGCCCGCGCCTCTGCTCACTCTAAACCTCCTGCCGTTCCTCACGCTAGCCCCCGGCCTCTGCTCACTGTAGGCCGCCTCTGCTCACTCTAAACCTCCGTAATGGGTTTTCATGTTTTTGTCTCGTCGCTCCGGCCGGACAGGGCATCATCACAGTAAGGTAGGGGCGTAACATTTCTGTCTCACGCTTGAGGTATTCGACCAATCACAATGCACTGGATAGCTGGCCAATCACAGCACACCTCGCTTTTTTAGAACGATGAGCTTTGTAAAAATCGACGCATAGAGGAGAAACAATAATATACAGTGTGTGGAAAATAATGTGTTTTTTGAACCTTAAACAGCATAAACACATTTCATTACACCAAATACACAAAATACTGTTCTTTTTAGCAGCATCATATGACCCCTTTAAGGGTTTTTATGGGGAAATTACAGCAGACAAAAACAAAGAGTCTAGTTTTGTTCTTGCTCTGTTAATAGTTAATTGTATTAGATGTATTCTGAATCTTGTAGGGTGGGGTGGGGGGCTTCTGAGGAGTTTTTCGATTTTCATCCATCATAAAAAATTATGGCTGGGCTCAGGGTAAAAGGCATGGGTTAATTCAATCATACACAGCCACGAGAGTGCATCATTAGTCATATAATACCCACTTCTGAGCGCGGCGAAAACAGACTCTGGTGGATGGGTTAGCTAGATCAATGCATATGTAAACAGACAAGTAGTCGGCCACTAACTAGGTTGAAAAAGTATGTTGGTTGATTCCTCCAGTTGGGTTTGGCTCTGGCTTGATTCAGCTCTCACATTCAGTATGTTTGGACACTAGCTTTGAAGGTTCCCTTTGATTGTCAGATGGAGAAGATGTCAATAGGTTGGGTGAAAAAAACTTCAATATCAAATTTATCTCAAAGCTTTCTTCTAGCTTTGATGCAAAATGCATCACCATATTGTATTTTCATTTCACAAGTCTTGCCTTGGCTATGAAATTGCACTTTGCACTATTAAATTTCAAACTTCTCACCACCTGGGATTGTAGGAATCTCAGTAACAATCACTGTAGGATTCAGAAATGACTAAAGACAAAGTGAGTAATTTCTGCAGTACTACACTGCAAAAATGATTTACTTCCTCAGTATTTTTGTCTTGTTTTGCAATATAAATATCTAAACATTTTTAAATGAAGATACATTTGTTTGACAAGCAAAATTACATTAATGTCTTACATCATTTTGCTTCTCAAGTATTTGATTCAAGAATGTTGAGATATTTGTATTGGAAAATTACAAAAATACTACGTAAAAAAATAATTTTTTTAATGTAGCATCAATGAACAGAAAGTTATCAAATTATTGCAGTTATGTTCAATGCAACCTTTTAATGTAAATTAGGCTCATTACAGATTGTGGTTTGGTGCACTTCACGTTGCGGTTATTTCAATATAAGTCACGATGAAATGGAAGACGTGGGTTTGTAGGGCAGTGTTTGGTTCTATTCATCAATCATTGACTAAATTACTAAATAATTGGACTAAATGATTGTAGAAGTTCATATGTCACCAGAGAGAAGTCTGTCGAGTTTTGTGTACAGTTTTATCGATCATGGTTGCAGATATTCATCAAATGATTTTCTTGAACACTCCATTGGTTGGACAAGCAATAGTCCCGCCCCAAACTCATTCAGGTGTTTGAGCCTTTCTGTCAAGGTGTTTTGGATGCTCAAACAGCAGAATGCACTTAAAAATCAACTCTGTAAGCAACTTGCAATTTTATGTTCTTATCACAGATGGCAATAGAGAGCCCAATGGTCTGTAAAGCCACTGGTACAGGAGAAAGAATTACACACTTCAGTTTTAAGGGTAATTTGGTGTCATAATCAAACAAATTTAAACTGCTCTTTCTGTACATCTGTTTTTTTATGTTTCAAAGATTAATTGGGTTTTTAGATACTTGAACAATCGTGTAGTGTGGCTAACAAAGACAGAAAGACCGCAGGGGCTTTGGAGAACATGCCATCTGAATTTCCGCACTGCCAATAACCCACAGTATTTTTTCCTTCAGTCTTACTCTGTGTGTGTTTAATAATATATCTTCGCATATGTTACAGCAGCGAGCATGCGGGGAGAGAGGAAGCAAGCCTGAGTTTGCGCCCCTGGCCACTTCGCTAATGTAACCTTAGCAGAAGAGTAACTCAGGCCAAGGACTCATCTTTGATGGTCAGCGCTGATGGTGTTCGGCTTTTTAGAAGCAAACTCAAGGAGCTCCTGTGGGAATACTGTAAGAGCAGCTTTGCTAGACCCGAGCATTTATAATACATTCTCCTCTCTGCTGCTAACTGTACCGACGTATCGCCAGCATAATCTTCACCTAAAACTAGGGCAAGTATTACATCACATGAAAGCAACTGCAGACAAAAGCAAAAATTGCAGATCACACATGTGCCCACGCAACGCAGTGTGGTGGAAATCATGGTCAAATACACCAATGATGTCTAAATGGAAGTGAAGACATAAATAGTCGGCTTTTGAAATTTGTCTATGAAACGTTAAACAATATTTTGGCAACCCTAACTAAAGTAAAAAATATATATATATTCTTCTCAACTTAGGCTGATTGCTTCATTTCATTTAGAGTTTAAGAATTTCAACAAATCCCCTAACGTTAAATATTAAACTTGCTTATAACTGTACACTGTATAAAAAAATCTGTAAAATTTGCAGTACAATATGGCAGCTATGGTTGCCAGAAATGTACCATAAAAATATTTTAGCAACATTTTAGGTTTTGTGGACTGAACTTAAATTTACTGTTGAAATTAAAATTTCACAATGTATAATGATAATATATCGATTTACTGAAGTGCTAAAGGTACTAAAATTGGTTTATAATACACTGACAAACACAAAAAAATGCAAAAAAGAAATTAGAGAAAGAAATCCACGTGTAAAATTATGTAGATTTTCCACAAACTAAGGTAAATACTTATATGTATACGTGTGTGTGTATGTAATGTGTATATATACATACATATACAGTATATACACATATATATATATATATATATATATATATATATATATGTATACCTATCATTGACGTAAAACAATTGAAAGTGGGGAGAAAATCTCATGATGAAGTAAATGTTTTTCACCAATGCATGTTGGCCACAATTATAGGCACCGCTAGAAATTCCCCTAGAAACACCCCTAGAGTAAAATATATCTGAAGTATATTCCCATTCATATTTAAAATTTTTAGCACACCAGGGTGACTAGGAGCATGAAATTGTCCAGCCATGACTTCCTGTTCCACAGTGCACAAAGGCCAAATTCCATTAATCATCCATCACAAGGAGTAAAACCAAAGAATAAAGTTCTGATGTGCAGAACAAGATTGTTGAGCTTCACAAAATAGAAAGTGGCTGTAAGGAAGAGCTAAAGCATTGAAAATCTCAATTTCCACCATCAGGGCAATAACAGGCAAAAAAAAAAGAAGTTCCAATTAACTAAAGATGTTACAAATCTGCCTGGAAGAGGACGTGTGTCTATATCGTCCTAATGCATGGTGAGGAGGAGAGTTTGAGTGGCCAAAGACTTTCCAAGGATCACAGCTGGAGAATTGCAGAGATTAGTTGAGATTTGGGGTCAGAAAGCCCAAAAAAATATCAAACAGCCCCTACATCACCAAATGTTGTTCGGGAGGGTTTCAAGAAAAATTCTCCTCACTCAGTCAAAAACAAACTCCAGCATATTCAGTTGTCAAACATGACTGGAACTTCAAATGGCACTGGCCTCTAAGGTCATAAGATACTAAAAAATAGCTTTTTGGCAGCAAACCCACCAGATGGGTTTAGTACAAACAGGGATAAAAAAAGTACCCCATACCCACGTTTAAATATACTGCTGGATCTTTAATGTTGTGGGCCTGTTTTTCTGCTGGAGGTCCTGGGCATCATGGATTCTATCAAATACCAACAGATAAAAAAATCTAAACCTGACTGCCCCTGTTAGAAATCTTATAATGGGCCATGGTTGGATCTTCCATCAGGACAATACTCCAGAACAAACATCAAAATCAACACAAATATTGGTCTCTGATCACAAAATGAATCTTCTGTCGTGGCCGTCCAGTCCTCTGACCTGAACCCTATAGAAAATGAGTGTGGAGAACTGAAGAGAAGAAGCACCAATATGGAGCTGTGAATCTGAAGGATCTGGAGTGATTCTGGATGAAGGAATGGTCTCTGATCTTTTATCAGGTATTCTCCAAACTCTTCAGGCATTATAGCAGAAAACTCAGAGCAGTTATCTTGGGAAAAGGACGTTGCAATAATTGGATGCCAATAATTGTGACCAACATGAACTAGAGAAAGCATTTATTTCACAATGAGATTTTCCCCCACATGTCCCATTAGATTTGTATTACAGTTTTTCACTGTATTTAAGGTAACTTGCCATTAACCAGTTAACAGGTTGCAAACATTTGTTACAGCGTACATTTTTACATTCTTACAGTGGACTCCATGCAGCTTGAGGTGTGCTATAGATTTATCATTTTTGCCTTGCAGATTATAAAATAAGATGAAAAACACCCTAGCATTCACCCTGGTAACCGTCTAGCAACAGATCAGAACATATTAGTAACTGCATACCAATATTCTAGCAAGCACCCAAAACACTCTAGCAGAAAAAAAAATTAATAAATGTAATTTTAGAGAAGGAACCCACAGACTGCATTTTAAAATGTATTAATACTCTCTCTATACCTCAAAACTTACAGAAAACTTGAAAAACTTTTTTTCAGCTGTGGGACAGACTGGCTCAGTATGGCAAGAGATGCACACTAAAAGAGATGAAAAAAGAGAATGTGAGATTAAACCAAGCGTGCACTAAAATGCAGCACTACAGATTGAGTTGAAACGCAGCACACGCTGAAGTATAGAGGCCCTGTCCAAAGGAAACTCAATGCTTAACTCTTCAGATGTGTCTGAGCGGCTTTGAGAGAGCCTTCATTGATCTGTTGACACGGATCTGTTGCCCCCAAACCCACTTACATGACTGCCCTCAGAGACCTTCAGGCAGTGTTCATTTTTACAGCTTGTTTTATTGTTGTTTTAGTCATAGTTTTTGACTTTTTGGCAAAAATGTCCTTGAAATTTAGTTCATATTTTTTATTGTCATATTCATTCATTTTAGTTCAGTTTACTCTGAATGAAATGGCATATGATTTTAGTCAACGTGAATGTAATGCAAAAACTTTCATTTTACATATTAAGATTTTAAAAAATTTAATTAATACTTTTATTTATCAAGGATGCATTAAATTGCATTAAAGACATTTAAAACATATTTAAATATATGCTGTTCTTTTGAATTTTCTATTTATCAAAGAACCCTGGGGGGAAAGTATTATGGTTTCCACACAAAAAATAAATAAATAATATTAAATAATCCTAAGAATGAAAAGATAATAAGAAATGTTTTTTCCCCCTCAAGTCAGCATATTAGAATGATTTTTAAAGGTTCATGACTGAAAACTGAAGTAATGTATGGCTGCCGAAAATTCAGCATTGTCATTGAAGGAATAAATTGATTTTAAAATGCATTAAAATAGAAAACAATTATTTTATATTTGTAATATTTTACTGTTTTTTTTATCAAATAAATGTAGCCTTCTGAGCACATAAGAGATTACTTTGACATAATAGTCTCATAAAATATTTCTTTTAGAGACAGTTCTGAATATTACATTGTGTGACAAATTTAAAAAAAAAAAAAAGAAACTTTTATCAGAATGTACTAACTTGCTCTTCTTCTGACAGAACTCACCATTTCTTTCAAGATTTGGTCTGGCTCCATTCTGGTATGTATCATCCACTTTTCACAAAACAAAATTCTAAATCGAAATTGAATTGTTTTTAGCTTTATTTTTTGTTTTCATTTAAATGTTTAGTTTTGAATTGTTGTTGTATGCATTTGTCATTTTTATTTACTTTATTTTATTTTCTTAAATGTGTATATATATATAGTATTTATAGAATTTTAGCTTTTAGTTTTAATTACTTTTTCTTATTTGTAAGTCGCTTTGGATAAAAGCGTCTGCTAAATGACTAAAAGTAAAAAGTAAGTAAAAGTAACATTAAAGGGGTCATATGATGTTGCTAAAAAGAACATTATTTTGTGTATTTGGTGTAATGAAATGTGTTTATGCGGTTTAAGGTTAAAAAAACACATTATTTTCCACATACTGTACATTATTGTTTCTCCTCTATGCCCCACCTTTCTGAAACGCGTTGAATTTTACAAAGCTCATCGGTCTGAAAAGCTTGGTGTGCTGTGATTGGACAGCTATCCAGTGCATTGTGATTGGCCGAATACCTCAAGCGTGTGACGGAAATGTTACGCCCCTT
>NW_015505438.1:970159-970494 GCF_001515645.1 Sinocyclocheilus grahami | reverse complement strand
ATCCTCCATAAAATGCGCTGCACACATCTGAATATTTGGGTTGAAGTGTTCTGGAATAGTGTTGTAAATACAACTTAACCACTGATTTCTAGTTGTGTCCACTTTTGGAAGGCCAAACAAAGTAGTTTCACTTTCACAACGAAACACACGGCGGGCTAGAGTGAGCGGCGGCGGGCTTGAGACTGGCGTATTTGACGAAGGAGCGGCCGGTGGGTTTGCGGCAACCACATGTGACGACTCCCAGGCTGGACTCCGCTTCGAGTGATCCACAGCGCAAAGTTGACGTACAGTATTTCCTCAGCGACCAGCACGGATCAGCTCTAGACATGACGAAG
>NW_015505438.1:968107-969834 GCF_001515645.1 Sinocyclocheilus grahami | reverse complement strand
ATTTTCCACATACTGTACATTATTGTTGTCGGCGATCCACCGTGCGAAGTTGATGTATTTCCTCAGCGACCAGCACGGATCAGTCTAGACATGACGAAGCGGGTATCGTCCTCTTTTGGAAGGCCAAACAAAGTCGTTTCGCTTTCACAACGAATCACACAGCGTCTTCACGACATGGCGGCGGCAACAACAATACTACAGCGAGAATCAAAGTTACGCCTTCTTTCTTTGCATGAACATTTGGGTGGTGTTATGCAAATCTTCCCACAACGTGACGTAGACATGTGGGGGCCTGTTAGAACGAGCCGTTTTAGGTAGGCGTGGTTGACTCTTAACTTTTATAAAGAATATCTCTTTGGATTTGAGACTTTAGTCTTTGCAACTTTACAGATCTTCTTTATGCACCAAGAGCTTGTAACACTCCAAAGAGAAAGGAAAAATTTTAATCGCATCATATGACCCCTTTAAAATCAGAAAAATGTAAAACAAAGCAAATTTCCCTGCAGAAAATACCACCATAGCTGGACGTCAGCATATGTTGTTTTGAAATCTAGATTCCAGTACTGGATGTTGGTGTGCTGGTGTCCCTGTAAGGCTTTTCAACCAACTAACCAGCATCACCACACTGGTTAACCAGTCTCACCAACTAGGTTTTGCTTGTAAGCAGCATGGCTAACCTTCAAAAATCTACTGTGGTAGTAGTACAGGTGATGATACATGATAACATTATGGTACTTTCAAAAATGTCATACTGAAATAATTTAGGTTGGTATTAACATGGTACACCAGTCCAAGCTACTTCCAAAAATGTACAACATTTACTACAGTGAGAGAAAAAAATTGGTGTAGAAACAATTAGCATTCAGTAATTGCTAGTAAATTTTCACAATTCATTGCAAAGAACATTGAATTAAACTTACATTTTTTAAGTAGAACAACTGAAAATTGTATTTTCTTGTGAAACATACCATTATGTTATGTTTTATTTACAACCAGTGTTGGGAAGATTGCTTTGGAAATGTAATGGGTTACAGATTACATGTTACCCTATTTAAAATGTAATAAGTAGTGTAACTATTTCAGTTACTTTAATAAAGCAACAACTGATTACATTTGATTACTTTTCTAACGAATGCTTTCAACTGTTAATCATTTTTAAGCATTTACACTAGGCAGTGTTAACCTTACAGTAGTACTCAACATTGATTACTGCCAGAATTTCAAAATCTTTATCATTTGAATTAATATTATAATAGATTTAATTTTAAAGCACAGCTACAACAAAATCAGACTTTAGCATCTCTTTTTTGAGATTGTTAAATACAGATTTAAAATCACAACATGAAATAGTTTAATAGCTAATATACTGTTTTTGAAATCATATCTTTGTATAGCTATGACAGG
Source organism: Sinocyclocheilus grahami (assembly GCF_001515645.1). NCBI lineage: Eukaryota > Metazoa > Chordata > Actinopteri > Cypriniformes > Cyprinidae > Sinocyclocheilus > Sinocyclocheilus grahami. Next base: position 968,430 of record NW_015505438.1, on the reverse strand, counting down.
AAACACTGCCTTGGAAAAAAATTATCTTAAAGGGGTCATATGATGCGATTTCAAGTTTTCCTTTCTCTTTGGAGTGTTACAAGTTGATTGTGCATAGATAAGATCCCTGAAGTTGCAAAGACTAAAGTCTCAAAACCAAAGAGATATTCTTTATCAACGAGAGAGAGAGAAAGAGAGCAAGAGAGAGAGAGAGAGCGAGAGAGAGCGAGAGAGCGAGCGAGAGAGAGAAAGAGAGAGAGAGAGAGAGAGCGACAGAGAGCGCGCGAGAGAGAGAGAGAGAGAGAGAGAGAGAGAGAGAGAGAGAGAGAGAGAGAGAGAGAGAG
>NW_015505438.1:939959-967125 GCF_001515645.1 Sinocyclocheilus grahami | reverse complement strand
AGAGAGAGAGAGAGAGCGAGAGAGAGCGAGAGAGCGAGCGAGAGAGAGAAAGAGAGAGAGAGAGAGAGAGCGACAGAGAGCGCGCGAGAGAGAGAGAGAGAGAGTGAGACAGCGAGAGAGCGAGAGAGGGGGTCACATCACAAACACATACCAGCTTCATCACTGTGTCTGTCACGCGACTCTGTTCCCCTTTCGGGCTCTGTCTACATTTATTTTGAAAGATGAAGCTCACGATCATGGTAAGGGACGTTACATTTCCGATGAGTGCTTGCGGTGTTTGGCCAATCACAATGCACTGGGTCAGCTGGCCAATCAGAGCAGACTGCGCTTGTCGGAAGGAGGGACTTTGTAGAAAACGAAGCGTTTGAGAGAGGCGGGGCATAGAGGACTTACAATAATGTACAGTATTTGAACATTAAAGCATGTCAACATATTCTGTTACACCAAATACACAAAATAATGATCTTTAAAAAAGCATCATATGACCCCTTTAAAAAATAAAGCATAAACATAAATCCAAATAAGAAATAAAAGAGTTATCGAATAGGCACGTGTCATATTCTGCATCCTAAACTCCTGAAACATTGGTGTCTGATATTTTAGAGCAATCAATGCAGTCTGGGAAAAAAATCAATTAAATCTGGGTGTGTATGAAAATATTCAGATGTAATCGTTAATGTCACGAATTCGGTTCATGGACTTCCGTTTATTCACCACCAGATGTCACACTTTCCATTACATTGACTCTTGCACTACACAAACTGTTGCATAGCACCCCGGACTACATTTCCCATCATTCTTTGCACAATTTGCACACTGCCCTGATTGCACTCATTGCACACAGCTGTTTCTAATTACCTCATTCACTATATAACACCCACTCTAACCACCTTTCTCTGCTGAGTATTGTTTAGCCTGTACCCCTTTCCGAGTCTCCGTGTTTTCCTTGTTTTGCCTTGCCTTGTCAGTTTTCTCGGTTCTGATCTTTGCCTGTCTCCCTGGATTTATCCCTCTAGTCTCGCCCCTGTGATTCTGTCTGCCGATCGTCGACCTACGCTAGCCCTAGGACTATTCTTGTGTTTTGCCCGCCATATACCTGTCTGCCATTATCTGACCCATGCCTGTTTTATGACCACGTCTCTGTCTTCTCCTAATAAAGAGCTTGCATTTGGATCCGCACGTCTCACGTCTTGTCAGCCCCGTTACAGTTAACATTTTCACAAGTAACTTATTTAATCAAACATTTTTTTTCTCCGTAACTGTAACTGACTACAGTTATATTTATTTTATAATTACATTGCGTAACTCTGTTATATGTATCTAGTTACTCCCCAACACTGTTTACAAGTTATATACAATAAATAAATACATATAATTTATTCAAATATACTATAGTGGTTATTAAAATATAAAGGACCCAAAAAAGCATGTTGATACCAATGAAGTTTTGGACATTTACTGTAGTAGTACATGAATTTCTGTACCACGGTATATTTCAAAGTGCCATGCTATTATCACTCGATGACATTACTGTACCACACTAACAACACAGTAACATTTTGTAAGTGACACTTATAAAAAGGTCCCAAGGTACTACTATGTTTTTGGACATGCATCCTGGATTTAATAGCTTTTTTGAACATTTACCATAGGAGTTCCATGGTATTCGTGGAATCACCTTGCAAATACCATGGTACATGAATTTCACTAACATACTTCAAACTTGCGTGGTATTACCACCCAATGACATTACTGTACCAAACTACCACCACATTAACATTTTTGTAGTAGCAATACCATAGTAATACCATGGCATTTTTGTAAGAACTTTGGAATAATATGTAAATAACATAAATTTCAATATCATAGTATATTTCTGTACCATAGTAATTGCATCATACAAAACGAACTGTGCAAGTATCAATTCCAAACCAGCACTAACTAGCTGGACTGGACTGGACTAGTATGGCAATCCAGCAGGGTCGGAGGGTATGTCAGTGTTGTTCACTGTTTTTTATATTATCTCACAGCACATTTTGACCTCAGAACCTCAATGAAACATGTTTCAGTAAAACGACAGATGAGTCTGACAGCACCTGACTGGTGTCGTCTGATCTGTCCCAAACTGTCCTGTTCCAAATTGCCCAAGTTCACTTTTGACAAACCTGCCAATGTTTGTCACACCCTCTCTGCAAGTCTTACACCTTAGATTCAGGGCTCAGGTGCCTCTCAGAGAGCACAGAAATGGCATAGAAAATCAAGAGATGCCATCTGATGTCCAGAGATTTCCTTTCCTCTGGAGGACACTTTTCTGACAGACTGACATTTTCCTAATGGGACCGATGAAGGAGGTCAGTGAGGGTCAGACTGAATAAATGGTCCTGCCCAGATCTCAGACACATCTAGCGAATCTGTCTGTCCATGATCATGAGGCCAAAGCTGACTGCTGCTTTATTTTACCCATCAGACCCCTGCCACAGGACCCTGACTACTAAATATCAACACAGATGAGCACTGCATATCAACCCTAAAGTGTCAGTGCAAGTTGCCACCTGTATGGCTGTGTTTGGATTAGCATACTACATACTAGTATGCAAATTTGTGTTCATATACTTTTCATATACTGTTTTTTAGTGATATATGCTACCATTTAAAAATACTTTTAATGTCTCTTATCTCACCAAAGCTGCATTTATTTGATCAAAAGTACAGTAAAACAGTAATATTGTATTGCAATAAACAATAAGTATTGCAATTTACATTTCCAAACATTCATTTTGCCATTAATTGTAATAATCCAGGAAGATTTTTGTCTGACAGCAGCCAGTGCTCCACACAGAGATCTGAACTCATCATCATCCAGTCTGTCTGGAATGACATGAAGAAACAGAAGAATGGAGATGTTGCCACAGTTCTTCTGGATTTAGTCTGTCTCAGTTTGTTCTGTTTCTTCATGTCATTCCAGACAGACTGGATTATGATGAGATCAGATCTTTGTGTGAAGCACTGGCTGTTGTCAGACTCCTTGTGCAAACAAAATCTCACTGGATTATTACAATTAATGGCAAAATGTGTCAGGGTTCTCTCACTTCGGTCTAGTTTATTCATGGGTTTGTGGCAGAGCCCTGACACTCCCATCATGTTGTGTCTTGTCTGCGTGCCTTGTTTCATGTTGGAGCGTGGTGTTCGGATCCCGGCACTCGTGTCTTGTTCAGATTCAGTTTCGGTTTGGTGTCGGGGTTCGGACACTCGCGCTCCATGATCTGTTTTGTTGTGGGAGCATGCGGTCTCGAGTTCGCTCGGGCCGTGTGGTCTCCAGTCTGTGTGTGTTGTGTCTTGTGTAGCACGTGGTTCGTGTTCGCATGCTCTCATTGTCTTGTGCTGTGTAGCACGCAGCTTGTGTTTTTCATTGGCTGCGTGCTTTCATGTTGTCATGTCTTGTGTGAACACGCAGCTTATGAGTATTCTCATTAGCTGTGTGTTCGTGTCTTGTTTTGTTATTTGACGACTTGTGGACTGTTCAACTGCAACACCCGCTGACTGCAATGATAGAGCTTGGAATAGCCAGGACAAGTTTTTATATAACTCCGACTGGATTCGTCTGAAAGAAGAAAGTCATATACACCTAGGATGCTTCGAGGGTGAGTAAATTTTTTATTTTTTATTTTAATTTTAATTTTAATTTTTGGGTGAACTAACCCTTTAAAACCATTTTTAGCTGGTGAAAATATGTAAAATATGTAAAAATGTTTCACTGATTAATTTGAGTTGGACTCAAATCCATATTTTTTGTGAATGAATGAGATGCTTATTTTACCAGCAGCCATATCACCCTGCAGCCCAAGACTGGTTGCCCACTCAAGCTAAGCAGGGTTGAGCCTGGACAGTACCTGGATGGGAAAACTAGGTTGCTGCTGGAAGAGGTGTTAGTGAGGCCAGCAGGTGCTCACCCTGTGGTCTGTGTGGGCCCTAATACCCCAGTGTAGTGACGGGGACACTATACTAACAAAAAGCACCGTCTTTCGGATGAGACGTTAGACCGAGGTCTTGTCCTTCGAAAAAGAGTAGGGGTGTAACCCCATTGGCCTCTGACCATCATGGCCTCCTAACCATCCCCATATCTGCTGATTGGCTTCATCACAATAAGCTGGTGGAAGTTCTGGCGCAATATGGCTGCCGTCACATCATCCAGGTGGATGCTGCACACTGGTGGTGGATGAGGAGATTCCCCCCTTCTATGTAAAGTGCTTTGAGTGCCCAGAAAAGCGCTATATAAATGTAAGGAATTATTATTATTATTATTTTTGAGTCACTGCTTGCTGAATACATCATTGACTATATAATGTGTATTATTTTATATTTGCCATACATGTATATGTGTACACAGTGTGTATGTATTGCTACCATAAATGCTATTTTTTGTTAGTACGTTGGGAAGCTGAAGTGTCAGAGTAGCTTCCCCGGCACTGGTAATAATACAGAACGAGTAGGTGTCTTCAAACTTTTGACTGGTATGTACTTTTCAACTTTTTTCTATGCATATACTGTATATCACTATGTCTTGGTGTTTTCAGGCCTGGTGATTAAATGATTGAAATCACAAGCACTATACATTTAATACAAGAGCACAACGGCACAATCCATGTGTGGGTGTGAATCAATCTCTGAGTGATTCTCGATTCTCTACAAAACACCTCTTCATGGTGGTCCTTTCATGATAGAGTTTCTGCCCACACACGAGTGATAAAGACGGAATGATCCTGATATTGTCCTCGTGGCACCTCTGGAGCTTCCTGCATCTCACCTTCCCTTCACCTTCCCTGTCTCTTTGCCAACGTAGGCCCAAGGACATCTCTGAGATGCGAGTTCTGATAGGCTTACACCGACCCATTTTATTTCTGTTCGACCTTGATCTTTAGTAATGGCCTATCAGGTTCTGTGTATATTAATAAAACAGTGTTATTTCTCCAAAATCCCTTTTGCTAAATTCAGCAGCCATCCCTAGCTTCTTTGATATGCAGTATCTCGGTACAGTGGAAGGGTTTCATGTGAGGATTCAGTAAGAAAGGGAAGGGGGAAAGGGAACAGGAGATGCATCCGATCAACTCAAGTCTTTGCATAAATTAACATGAACCCTGGGAATCATGTTTATTTATTTATTTCCTCCCTTACCAGGTTTAATTAAGGTTCAAGCAATGTCTTTGGGATATTTGTCTGATGGAACACGAGCCCACCCCTCCCGCTCTCTTACCGTTTCCAAATCCGGTCCATCTTCTGGGACACCTATTTGTGAACTCTTTCTACTGTCTTGTATCTCACGTCAGATTGCAGCAAACCGGAGCAGGGAGGAGAAGGTGAGGATAAAACGCAAGCCTCATCTTTACACATATTAGCGTTGCGCAAAAAAAAAAACTAATCTTCACAGGGAGAATGATTGTGTCTCCTTATGTTCACCGACACGTGGCATGCCGTACAGCACGATGCCTCCTAAATATTACTTTTTAGCGGCAAAGGGGCTGATCAAGAAGATTTTTCACGAATGTCATCAAAGCAGCAGGAAAAAAAACAACCGAGGAATATGTTTTCATTGTTCAGTCAGGCTATTTTTAGATGCGTTCTGCAGGAATATGAGTTAATAGTATCGCTGGCACTTCGGATGAAAAGGAAAACATCATTATCAGAGCGCACATAACATCTCCTGGCAAACAAGCCACAAAATAAAGAGGTAAATAGGGAAATTAACAGCATACTTTAATTGCTTTAAAACAAGTAACACTTCATCTTCCTCAATTAAAGATTCTTGGCCCATCTTATTATAGGCTATTAGTACTGATTATTAGCACATGCTTGATGATGGAGGAAATGGGCCGTGATGCAAGAAGCATCACCGGTCGTGAAGTCTGAATGTAAGGAATTATTATTATTATTATTTTTGAGTCACTGCTTGCTGAATACATCATTGACTATATAATGTGTATTATTTTATATTTGCCATACATGTATATGTGTACACAGTGTGTATGTATTGCTACCATAAATGCTATTTTTTGTTAGTACGTTGGGAAGCTGAAGTGTCAGAGTAGCTTCCCCGGCACTGGTAATAATACAGAACGAGTAGGTGTCTTCAAACTTTTGACTGGTATGTACTTTTCAACTTTTTTCTATGCATATACTGTATATCACTATGTCTTGGTGTTTTCAGGCCTGGTGATTAAATGATTGAAATCACAAGCACTATACATTTAATACAAGAGCACAACGGCACAATCCATGTGTGGGTGTGAATCAATCTCTGAGTGATTCTCGATTCTCTACAAAACACCTCTTCATGGTGGTCCTTTCATGATAGAGTTTCTGCCCACACACGAGTGATAAAGACGGAATGATCCTGATATTGTCCTCGTGGCACCTCTGGAGCTTCCTGCATCTCACCTTCCCTTCACCTTCCCTGTCTCTTTGCCAACGTAGGCCCAAGGCCATCTCTGAGATGCGAGTTCTGATAGGCTTACACCGACCCATTTTATTTCTGTTCGACCTTGATCTTTAGTAATGGCCTATCAGGTTCTGTGTATATTAATAAAACAGCGTTATTTCTCCAAAATCCCTTTTGCTAAATTCAGCAGCCATCCCTAGCTTCTTTGATATGCAGTATCTCGGTACAGTGGAAGGGTTTCATGTGAGGATTCAGTAAGAAAGGGAAGGGGGAAAGGGAACAGGAGATGCATCCGATCAACTCAAGTCTTTGCATAAATTAACATGAACCCTGGGAATCATGTTTATTTATTTATTTCCTCCCTTACCAGGTTTAATTAAGGTTCAAGCAATGTCTTTGGGATATTTGTCTGATGGAACACGAGCCCACCCCTCCCGCTCTCTTACCGTTTCCAAATCCGGTCCATCTTCTGGGACACCTATTTGTGAACTCTTTCTACTGTCTTGTATCTCACGTCAGATTGCAGCAAACCGGAGCAGGGAGGAGAAGGTGAGGATAAAACGCAAGCCTCATCTTTACACATATTAGCGTTGCGCAAAAAAAAAAACTAATCTTCACAGGGAGAATGATTGTGTCTCCTTATGTTCACCGACACGTGGCATGCCGTACAGCACGATGCCTCCTAAATATTACTTTTTAGCGGCAAAGGGGCTGATCAAGAAGATTTTTCACGAATGTCATCAAAGCAGCAGGAAAAAAAACAACCGAGGAATATGTTTTCATTGTTCAGTCAGGCTATTTTTAGATGCGTTCTGCAGGAATATGAGTTAATAGTATCGCTGGCACTTCGGATGAAAAGGAAAACATCATTATCAGAGCGCACATAACATCTCCTGGCAAACAAGCCACAAAATAAAGAGGTAAATAGGGAAATTAACAGCATACTTTAATTGCTTTAAAACAAGTAACACTTCATCTTCCTCAATTAAAGATTCTTGGCCCATCTTATTATAGGCTATTAGCACTGATTATTAGCACATGCTTGATGATGGAGGAAATGGGCCGTGATGCAAGAAGCATCACCGGTCGTGGAGTCTGATCTGATTATCGTGCCCAACACCCACCAACCCCGCAGACTCTATTTAGACGAGTATTCACAGGGCAGGCCATCAGGGAGGCCATGCCATTTTTATTATTCAAATGCTGCTGGAACGCATCCCAATATTGTGGAATGAATAAAATATCCCTGGATGATTTTCCGCTGGGTATTAGCTTAACATTTCCACTCCAGCGCTCCTCTCATTGTGAAACACTGGAACGTCAGACAGCACTCTGATAGGCCGCTTTCTGCTTGTCCATTTGTCTACTTAACCCATCCCATTCCCTATCGCCGTTAAAACAATTTCCTCTCTGACATACCAGAATAAGTATTGATTGAGGGTTTGCATTACCGGAGGTTTGGGCCGTGCATTGATCCCCCTTCACTGCTGGACATTTTTATCATAGCTGTGCGTGCCAACTGATCACTTTAACATATAGAACAACTAGTTTGAAAAATGCCAAGATGCTTCTCTATTTTATGAAGGACATTTATGAAGACGGATCAGCAGGGCTCACTTTTTTAGGCTGAACTTTGAAGCTTTCTGATATTAAAATATGCACTTATGTAGATTTATATGGTGCACAGAAAACATTATATAGCCCTGCCACTATTTGGGCAATAATTGTAATGTTTTTAGAGGTCTGTTATGTTTGTCCACAGTGAGGAAAAAGAGTACAGCAGACACATAACTTGACAGAAGCGTCTAGCATTCACTCTTAAAAAATAAAGGTGCTTAAAAAGTTCTTCACAGCGATGCCATAGAAGAACCACTTTTGGTTCCACAAAGAACCATCTCTTTCTTACCTTTTTATAATCTGAAGAACCTTCTTTCGCCACAAAGAACCTTGTGTGAAACCCAAAGGTTTTTCAGATGTTAAAGGTTCTTTTTGAAACTGTTTAGACAAAAAGGTTCTTCTATGGCATCGTGAAGCACCTTTATTTTTAAGAGTGTTGGTGATCAACTGACTGAACAAACATGCAAGTAATCTTAAATTTTGTGGCTACTTGTTGAACATTGTTACCTATTAACATTCATGAGCCAAGGTGATCAACTTTATCCTCTATCTGGTATTAATTGCTATAACTTTAACAGGTTAAACTTTTTTACATAGTTCTAATTCGTGCATTAGTTGACTTACAAATTCCAGGACCAGCAGCACTAAAATCGGCGAAAGTCAATGCCTTTTTGATGTGCATTAAGATATGCATGCATGCATGCAATATTTATCAAAACAGTTAAAAAATGATATCTGATGAAACCTAAAGCATTGCCAAGTCAGCGTGGAAGATCTTCAAGGCCTTACAACTCCAGAGTATCTTCATGAGACCAAAATTTATCAGTCCTACCAAGATGAAGGCTTGATGCATTCATATTTCATAAGGTTATGTGAAACGACCACCCTGGAAGGTTGGGTTCGTTCTGCACATCCAGTGATTTTGGTTTAGAAGAGCAGAACGCTGTAGGCCTGGTTTACAGGTTGGCGCATGTGCGCTGGACAAAATGATGTCCAAACAGTGTGAGAAACAATAAAACTGATCAGCTTTGCTCATGAATATTAGTGTGATGTCCAATTTATTTCTTTGAACTATGATTACACAAACTTGAACACCTAAAATATGATTTTCTCCTGTGTTCTGATACCTTTCTCCATCTTTTCTCTCATATAATTTTTCTACATTTTCTCTCAAAAAAATGACAGAAAAGCCTGAAATATGAGCGATTAAACAATAAAACATGAAAAAGCTATCCATGAGTAACACAAACACGGTGTTGTGCATCATTACCTTGCTGGTATGTCGATATTGGAGATGGCGTAGAAGTACTTGAGCAGGTTGTCTCTTTGTACGTAAGTTCCTCCGAGCGCCGGTCTCAGCAGCCGAAGCCGCAGGTTTGTGAAGGTGAAAAAGTCTCGGAGGCCTTTCATACTCTCCATGCGTGTGTACAAGTTGTCCATGTTTTGTAATTTTGTCCCAGCAAATATGGCGAAGCGTTCCCGGACCTCGAACCGCACATTCTTCTCATTCTTGGAACCGACCCAGCGAGAGTATTGCTCGGTACATATGACTCTAGTCACGTTCGTGGCCGACAGATCCTGCACCCTCTTTGGCAACATCCCGAAGGCATCCATGCAGTCGTCGGCGTAGTACTGGTAAGGCTGCCAGGTTCGTCCATAATTCAGGGACTTGTCCAGCACCATTTTTGTGGGCCGCCCGTACTCAAAGGTTATCTGGACGTCATCCGCTAACTCCAGGCTTTTGTTCCAGGATAAGGATATGTTGGCCAGAAGAGGCTCAGGATAACGACCCCATGTTACAGTCTGCCAGTACGTGATGAGTCCGGTTCGCTCGCTATCTTGCATCAGCACTGGAGGATGGGCGAGTTCTTTGGTGGAGGCATCGCATTCGTCACTACACAGGTATGGGTTTTCCTACAGACAAAAGGAAGAAAGATAAAAGATCAAATAAAGAGTGGTACAAAATTAAGGAAGGATAATGAAATAATAATAAAAAAGAAACATACAGTGGCATGTGAAAGTTTGGGAACCCCTTGCAGAATCTGTGAAAATGTGAATAATTTTAACAAAATAAGAGAGATCATACAAAAGGCATGTTATTTTTTTATTTAGTACTGTCCTGAGTAAGATATTTTATATAAAAGATGTTTACATATAGTCCACAAGACAAAAAAAAATAGCTGAAATTATTAAAATAACCCCCTTCAAAAGTTTGGGAACCCTTGGTTCTTAATACTGTGTGAGGTTACCTGGATGATCCACCACTGTTTTTTTGTTTTGTGATGGTTGTTCATGAGTCACTTGTTTGTCCTGAACAGTTAAACTGAGCACTGTTCTTCAGAAAAATCCTCCAGGTCCTGTAGATTCTTCAGTTTTCCAGCATCTTTCGCACATTTGAACCCTTTCCAGCAGCGACTGTATGATTTTGAGATCCATCTTTTCACATTGAAGACAATTGAGGGACTCAAACACAACTATTAAAAAAGGTTCACACATTCACTGATGCGCCTGAAGGAAACACGATGCATTAAGAGCCTTTAAAAAAAAGAAAAAAGCATTAATAAAATAACTTTTGAACAGGATGAAGATGTCCAAATTTTTCTTATTTTGTTGAAATATAATTTTTTCCCATTTAGTGCTGCCCTTCGGAAGCAACAGAAGATACTTGCATGCATGTTTCCCGGAAAACAAATTAAGTACAATTTAACTTGATCTTCAAGTTCAAAAAGTTTTTACCCCCAGGCTCTTAATGCATTGTGTTTCCTTCTGGAGCATCAGTGAATGTTTGAACCTTTTTCTAATAGTTGTGTTTGAGTCTCTCAATTGTCCTCAAAGATGAATCTCAATCAGATCATACAGTCACTGCTGGAAAGGGTTCAAATATGCAAAAGATGCTGGAAAACTGAAGAATCTACAGGACCTGAACAACCATCAGAAAACAAAAAAACAGTGGTGGATCATCCAGGTAACCATACACAGTATTAAGAACAAAGGGTTCCCAAACTTTTGAAGGGGGTATATGTTAACATCTTTTATGTAAAATATCTAACTCAGGACAGTACTAAATAAAAAAATAACACGCATTTTGTATGATCTCTCTTATTTTGTTAAAATTATTCACATTTTCACAGATTCTGCAAGGGTTTCCCAAACTTTCGCATGCCACTGTTTATGTAATATTAAAACATGGGGTTTATTGTATGACTTTATTGCAAAACACTACTGTAGAAAAGTTTGACTTTTTTTTAAGACTTTTTTTTATCAAAGAAATGTATATTTTTATTTGACAAGGATGCATTAAATTAATCAAAAGTGACAGTAAAGATGTTTATAGTGTTACAAATCGTTTCTATTTCAAATAAATGCTTCTTTTAAACTTTCTATTCAGTAATCCTGCAAAAAGGTTTCTTGAGCAGCAAATCAGCATATTATAATGATTCATAAAGGACCATGTGACATCAGCTTTGCCACCATTATATTTTAAAAGATAACAGAAAATAGTTATTTTAAATTTTAATAATATTTTGATCAAATAAATGCAGCCTTTGTGAGCATAACAGACCTATTTCAAAAACATAATAAAAATGTTATTGACTAAACGGCAGCATATTTAATTATAGAAAATATATAAAAAAAATAAACATTTTAATATGTTCAATTTTAATATAGATTTAAATTTAATATTGCATAAGTGTATATGTCATCAATTTTTTAAAAGAGGTTTTTATAGCTATTCATACTGAAATGTTTGATCAAATAAATGCAGTCTGGGGGAGCATAAGAGACTTCTTTCAAAAACAAAAAAATCGTATTGACCGAATAGTAGCATATATAAATTAGAAAACAAATATGCAAAAAAAGTTATATATTTATTTTTTAAATATATAAAATAAGAATTAAAATGTATATCTCACTTATTTTGAAGAATCTAGATAGATGACCACTTTCCAAAGTTCCCGTCGCTACTGTAATTTCAGACTTTGAACCTTTGCCCTACTGACACACCAGGTGTACGGATTAGCCTACAGATTGCCATCTGGTCACCCTTGAACCCTTAATTCCCTGGTAAGAAAGCATCAGCCCTCATACAACAAACATTTGAGGAGTTAAAAGTCTCAGCACACACTGCAGCCTCTAAAACTGACAGATCGATGTCCAGGGATAGTTATTGTTTTATAGCCGGCACACTTGAACGTTTCTCAGGCCAAGTGTCTTCATGGGCCATTAGCTTCCATTAAGAAATAATTTGAGCTACCTGTCCCAACCATCTGGAGTACCTTAGCACTTTGATCCGTAACCAGGGAGCACCTTAGCCTAACTCAGTCCTCCGACTCAATCCTGCCGTCTTTCTCCGTTTCGTGCAAATCCAGTCCAACTGCTGTGGCAGGTGGTTCTTAGACTAAACCTCAGCTATCCTCTCAGGAATGGCGTCACGTCTAAAGAACAGTGCGGCTCTAAGAGAAACGATCGCCCACTGCTTAGCAGCAGGAACCCGTGTCAGTAAACAGAAAATACTATGCTTTGGCCTCCTCCGGTAGACATGCGTGGTTATTTTGGCTAATGTCACTGGAGAATTCACAGCAGAACTTGAGACAATGACTAATCATTCCTGTGATCAGATCAGAACAATTACACAATTTATTAAGAAAGAACACATTGTGAATACATTTGAATGGATTTAGAGGACAAGAATACACCTGGATTCAAGAGTCTAAGTGAAAAAGTAGTTAATCTAGATTAATCAAAGTAACTTTGTGGGGCGATTCAATGTACTGTATGCTCAGTTCACGAATAATACCCAATTTATATTTTGTATGTTTGTATTCATAAATATCATTTATTGAAATTGTTTACTATGACATATTTCAACATTATTACATCACTATTTTTTTTTTATTGACATCTGAATATTTTTATATTAAAATAGTTTTATTAATAAATATATGTGTAAATGGATGGCTGTTAATTTGACTAATATTTAATAATCAATTATTCCGTTAAATAACTATTTATTTTATTAACTTCTGATATCAAAATTGTTTGTGAAATAATTTAGTAAACAGATTGTTGTGAATTTTACAAATGTAATTATTAAAAATTCAGTTAGATCATATTTATTTATTTATTTTAATAACTTCTATTATCAAAGCTGTTTACAATGACTGAATTATGTTTGACATTTAAATATTTGTTTTTATAAATATATATATATATATATATATATATATATATATGTAATTGGATTGCTATGCAATGAACTAAAATTTAAATATTAGTTATTAAATTAAATAATTTAAATAACATCTGATATCAAAGTGTTTGATAAATATTAGATATGTTTATTATAAATATGTTATAAAATAATAATAGATAATACATTTATTATAAATATTAAATAAAAATTTTGAAATTACTTCTGATATCAAAGCTGTTTGTGATGTCCAAATTACTTTTGATATTAAAATATTATTCGTAAATATCATATATGTAAATATATTTCTGTGAATTTTACTCATATTTAATTATTATTTATTCAATTAAATAATATTCATTAAAATAACTTCTGATATCAGTGGTGTTGGTGATGGCTGAATTACTTTTGATATTAAAATATTACTATTTATATATTTGTAAATTGGTTGCTATGAACTTTAATAACATTTAGTTTTTAATTAATCAATTCAATAATATTCAGTTTATTTATTCAATATTTAATTAAAATGTTTAAATATTTGTCTCAAACACTTTTAAAGTTAAAATATGTTCTAAAAAACAATAAACAAAGACTGTAATATGCTGTGTTTTTTGAGGACAGACTATGAAGCACAAGAACCAGCATCCTGGAACAGCAGTGAAGTTTTTCCAGGACCCTGTGATTCCTGTGTCACTACTTGGATCTTTCCCAGTGGATAATCTGACTTCACCGACCCCATATCAGTTTAGGAACCACAGCAAACTATTTAGCCTGAATGTTGCTAATGCAGACGCTACAACTGTCACAGAATCTGATAACATTAGCCTTTGACTTCCGCTGAGTGTGACCTTCGTCATTAGCATCACTCACCTTTCAATGGGAATTCCTGCCCTGTCTGTATATAAGTCTCTTTGTATTGCATGTTGAATATACTGTATGGTTCAACCTTGCCTAGGAGAATCCACATTGCACTGAGGATCTGTTTATAGGGGCTGACCGAGAAAGAAAGATGGATGTGTGTTCTTAAAATAAACAAGATGAATCAGGAGATTTTGTTAACAAAAATGGGGCTCGAATAGAAAATGTTACAATGTTTCATAAGAGCAGTCACTCTGGTATTATGAAATGTTCTGACCACGGTTAACAAGCTGTGAAGAGCAGGTAGTACACTCGTGGACACCGGACCGACCGCTAGTCTTGTACCTGGAGAGGTGGCCCTCTTTTTTTCCTGCGGCGTGAGTTAATTACAATGAAGGCAGCTCCCTCTGGACATCCAGTCATATAACAGCTGGCGCTGAACAGCTTCAGAGGGATACAGTCGCCTAATTATACCAGCCAGAAAGTGACTAGCACAAGAGTTTCAACTGTCCCAGAGAGTGCCAGAACAGGGCTTTAATATGCAAATATATTTTCAAACCATTTTTAGCCTATTTAGTCAACTTAGTAATGTTTCTGAAGTTTAATGGATTTGGAGGGCTTTTCAAATGTATTTCAGATGTGTTTTCAAGCTTGGTTTGATCACTCAATGAGAGTTTGATTTCTATGTGTTGGAAATTGTTTCAGTGCTGCCAGAATATTCTCAGTCCCCCTTTCACTCAGGCATACATGGGCCCATGGGAAGAGTCATGAACATAGAGATGTGTCTCTGTCACATATCTGGGTCCTGACGGGCCGTCCCAGGCCGAACTCAGTGAACCCCCTTTCCAGTACCCCAACTCCATGCTTATCCTGAACAGCACAAAGACCCCTAAACATCTGCGTATGCGTATAAAAAGAGTGAAATAGAGGGGGAGGAGAGGGGGACAACAGGCAGAATGAGCTGAGAGACATTTATTATTTAACATTGTGGAAGTATATTTCTGCCACAGAATAAAAAATAAAAAAGGTAATTGCAACTTTTTTCTTGCCATTTTGAGTTATCTTATCAGAATTCTGACTTTTTTCCTCACTATTCTAATTTTGCCCGTTTGTAAACTGAGAAAAAAAAGTCTGAATTATGAGATGTTAACTCACAACTGTGAGTTTATAACTCACAATTCTGAGGGGGGGGGGGAATCAGTATTTCAAAACTTGTAATTGAAATTTAAGAAATATAAACTCGCAACTGACCCTTTGCAAAGACACGCCCCCCTTCGTTACTGTTGCTATGTCCGACAAGCCATGCCACTCTCACGCCACACATCATGTTCGTGAAAGATACATCGCGGAGCAAAGAGAAAACTGACAACGCTCCGACAGACAAGACAGAGCAGGTTTCTTTTGCTATGAAACAAAGTCTCAGCTTTCAATTTTTGTAATTTTTTAAGAAATTCAGACAATAAATACCGTTTTGTGGCTCTTTAATGTGTTGTGACAGATCACTGAAGTGCCTCAGTTCAAGCGGCACGTGAAGCGATCATCTCTTCCTCTTTACCAGTTAATAGCTAATAGAATGAAATAAACATGAATGAACATCAGAAGGTATTTTGTTTCAACCGTGGAAAGACATCAATACACAACATTTTGCAAATCCACTGACGTTAATCTACTCTCCTGTCTGGTTTATTTGTCGGACAAAAATTACAGATTCTGCGTTATGATTGGTCAGATAGCCTGTCAATCAAATTCCCTGCGAAGGATCAATTCTGAAAAAAAGTCCAAATTGTGAGTATATTAATCGTAATTCTGAGGATTACTATTCTCACAGTTACTATTTTATAACTCAAAATTGTGAGAAATAAACTTGCAATTTTGAAAAAAAGTCAGAAATGTGAGATGTAAACTCACAATTGCAATTTTATAACTTGCAGTTAGTTGTGAGATATAAATTCGCAATTCTGAAAGAAAAAAAAAATGACCAGATTTGTGAAATTAATGCTAAAGGACTTTTTCTGTTTAGTACTCATTAAAATATCTATTTATTATTACCCACAACATAAAAAATGGCATATGCCAGTTTGACTGTGTTTGAAGAATTTGTCCCTGTGGATTTACCATCAAAACTATATGTCCGACAAGCCATGCCACTCTCACGCCACACATCATGTTCGTGAAAGATACATCGCGGAGCAAAGAGAAAACTGACAACGCTCCGACAGACAAGACAGAGCAGGTTTCTTTTGCTATGAAACAAAGTCTCAGCTTTCAATTTTTGTAATTTTTTAAGAAATTCAGACAATAAATACCGTTTTGTGGCTCTTTAATGTGTTGTGACAGATCACTGAAGTGCCTCAGTTCAAGCGGCACGTGAAGCGATCATCTCTTCCTCTTTACCAGTTAATAGCTAATAGAATGAAATAAACATGAATGAACATCAGAAGGTATTTTGTTTCAACCGTGGAAAGACATCAATACACAACATTTTGCAAATCCACCAACGTTAATCTACTCTCCTGTCTGGTTTATTTGTCGGACAAAAATGACAGATTCTGCGTTATGATTGGTCAGATAGCCTGTCAATCCAAATTGTGAGTATATTAATCGTAATTCTGAGGATTACTATTCTCACAGTTACTATTTTATAACTCAAAATTGTGTTTGACTGTGTTTGAAGAATTTGTCCCTGTGGATTTACCATCAAAACTACACGCACAGAATGGCACTTCTGTCATCTGTCTTCTGCGGAACACATTGCAAGTGAACGCGAGCTGCTTGCAGAAAGCAATTTATTCAGAGACAGGCAGCTTTGAGAAATGCATTACAGTCGCTAAGTGTGACTGAGCATGTGCAAAGATGCGAATTATACCTGATCAATAACGGTTTGCTTATGCAAGTCAGAATGCTTTTATAGCACACAGTACTGCCATTTACGTGAACCACATTCAAAGCCACTTTCAGAAAAAACTGCATTCACACCAACCAAACGAACCATACTTTAGTCCATGCCAAAAAGTTTCTTTTCATTGTGATTACTGCTCTATATAAGAGAGATATATTTAATCTGGAGGAAAAATTTTTATTTTTTTGATGCAATCAAAAAGGACAGGGCTTTATTGTGTAAACAATACAAGAATGAGCATGCTGTTTTTGCATGCAATATGAGGAATGCAAATTACTACATGAAGATTTGAAGAATCCCCAAGACCTGAGGCAGCATGAAAACAGGCAGATGCGGGATTATTGCATGTGGACACATGGGGACAAACTCGACCCCCTTTGGGAGTACAAGATGGGGGAGTACGTGCTTTGGATTCATGGAAAATTCATGAGAAATGGCAAAAAATAAGCAGCTACAAGGATTTTTCTGTGACAAACAGACCATTCATTGTCTAACTGTAGGAGTGATGTTTTCCAAATGCGGTTAGAGAAAAAAATCTGGACCAAATGTTTCGGTTTTTCATGAGAAATGGCAAAAAATAAGCAGCTACAAGGATTTTTCTGTGACAAACAGACTATTCATTGTCTAACTGTAGGAGTGATGTTTTCCAAATGCGGTTAGAGAAAAAAATCTGGACCAAATGTTTCGGTTTACCCATGGTGCATTGCGAGAGTGTGCAGTTACTCTACCTGTTATATTTAGTCCTGGCTGTTAATGTGTTGCTAAAACGGGCCAATAGGATTATTCCTCATATGGCTGTACGACTAAAGAGAGTGATTTCATTCAAATAAGTATGTGTGAGGAGGATGATACACAATGGAAGCTTTGAATCTCAGTCTATGTTCACATGTGTGCTGTATGCAGCAATGGGTCCTCTTTCTGCTTAGCTAAGCTGAGAACCTTCCTCCCTCCTCATCCTTTATACTCTCTCTCTCCCTCATTAGTTAGCGCTACATACAACCAGAGCTTCCAGTGGTAGCTAACATCATGCAAGAGAAGGAAAGAAAAAAAGCAATGCGCTGAGTAAAAATGCAACGGCATCTCCTGTGGGCGCTGAGTGACTGAAATTTCCTCTAAATCTTTAATGAGCCGGAAAGCTTCTCCAAAGAAAGAGAAGTTGCCAAATCTAGAGGGCTTACGTGGATCAATTAACTCGCTTTCAATGTGAAGAAAAAAAAAGAACACTGATTGTAAACACAGTTCCACAGGCTTAACAGAGTGCCAGACTCGCAATATCAAATATAAGTCCAGAGACGTAGCAAGGAGAGCGGTAAAATAATCCATGTGACATCAGGGGTTCAACCGTAATTTTACGAAGCTACGAGAATACTTTTTGTGCGCAAAAAAAAAGACGACTTTATTCAACAATTTGTCTCCTCCGCATCACCCTGGTGCCATTTTGGAGAGTATCCACTGAACTTAAACAACGTATGCTGTTCTGCATCAGCTGCATCACACGGATACGCTGTTTTCGTTTAGATCAAATCACAACAATGTATGAAACAGATCCGGTGTGACTCCGGTTTTTTCTTTTGTGCACAAAAAGTATTCGACAAACTCGACCCCCTTTGGGAGTACAAGATGGGGGAGTACGTGCTTTGGATTCATGGAAAATTCATGAGAAATGGCAAAAAATAAGCAGCTACAAGGATTTTTCTGTGACAAACAGACTATTCATTGTCTAACTGTAGGAGTGATGTTTTCCAAATGCGGTTAGAGAAAAAAATCTGGACCAAATGTTTCGGTTTACCCATGGTGCATTGCGAGAGTGTGCAGTTACTCTACCTGTTATATTTAGTCCTGGCTGTTAATGTGTTGCTAAAACGGGCCAATAGGATTATTCCTCATATGGCTGTACGACTAAAGAGAGTGATTTCATTCAAATAAGTATGTGTGAGGAGGATGATACACAATGGAAGCTTTGAATCTCAGTCTATGTTCACATGTGTGCTGTATGCAGCAATGGGTCCTCTTTCTGCTTAGCTAAGCTGAGAACCTTCCTCCCTCCTCATCCTTTATACTCTCTCTCTCCCTCATTAGTTAGCGCTACATACAACCAGAGCTTCCAGTGGTAGCTAACATCATGCAAGAGAAGGAAAGAAAAAAAGCAATGCGCTGAGTAAAAATGCAACGGCATCTCCTGTGGGCGCTGAGTGACTGAAATTTCCTCTAAATCTTTAATGAGCCGGAAAGCTTCTCCAAAGAAAGAGAAGTTGCCAAATCTAGAGGGCTTACGTGGATCAATTAACTCGCTTTCAATGTGAAGAAAAAAAAAGAACACTGATTGTAAACACAGTTCCACAGGCTTAACAGAGTGCCAGACTCGCAATATCAAATATAAGTCCAGAGACGTAGCAAGGAGAGCGGTAAAATAATCCATGTGACATCAGGGGTTCAACCGTAATTTTACGAAGCTACGAGAATACTTTTTGTGCGCAAAAAAAAAGACGACTTTATTCAACAATTTGTCTCCTCCGCATCACCCTGGTGCCATTTTGGAGAGTATCCACTGAACTTAAACAACGTATGCTGTTCTGCATCAGCTGCATCACACGGATACGCTGTTTTCGTTTAGATCAAATCACAACAATGTATGAAACAGATCCGGTGTGACTCCGGTTTTTTCTTTTGTGCACAAAAAGTATTCTCGTAGCTTCATAAAATTACGGTTGAACCCCTGATGTCACATGGATTATTTTACCGATCTCCTTGCTACGTCTCTGGACTTGGGAACATTTCAGTTGTATTGCTGTCTAAGTATTTGTTTCTACATGTTTGATATATGTTGGCAAAATTGCAAGTTTTTTTAATAGGCCTGCCCATATATTTAATTATATATGACATCTTGTATATTTTCTTTTATCTATTATGTAATGTATATATATATATATATATATATATATATATATATATATATATATATATTTACTGTATAGTTTTTTAGTACATGTATTGTATATTTTAGTTAATGCTGTTATATAGTATTATTCGTTTTTTACCATTGTTGCCTATATACAAAAATATATACAAAAACAGAAAAACTAAATCTGCCAAATTCATATCTGTGTAACAATAACTTTTTTTTTGTATTTTATACTACATGGAGAAATGACAGCTCATAATATATAATATATATGTTATGTTATATAATAGCATGAACTAAAATACACAAGAAGTCAGAAGTATATATATTTATATACATACATATATATATATATATATATATAAAGAAACATATATAAAGAAAAATAAATAATCTAGATCGATTTTTTTTTCTTTTTTTGTATAGGCCTGCATGAGGTCTTGTATTTTTTATTTCATGCTATTATATAATATTGTGTGCTATAATTTTTCATGTAGCCTCCATTGCTTCGAAAACAATAGCAATAAATGATTCACCTACAACTGCTAAGAGTCGCGAGACTTCCTGTCAAGGACGTCTCACGCTACATTCAATCCCCGGAGTTGTAAACATAAACAAGCGTGGATCACTTCTCTTTAACACTGCTGCTTTAAAACACACTGTGACTGCAGGCAGAGGGAGTTATTCTCACATGGAGCGAGTTTGATCTTGTGAATGCCAGAAGGTCTCCTCAGTTTAAAGTGCCTGGCCCCTCATCCCTCCCCCCCTCTCGCTCAACATCTGAATGCAGAGCAGGCTGATCAGTGGATGAACAGTCAGCTTTTATCGATCTGAGAAGAAAGTGCTGACAGGGAAGGACATGACTACACCCTTCTCCTAAAACTCATCTCTAGTTTCTTCTGCTCAGTAAGCCGTCTCAGGTCGACATGGAAAAATATTCTGTAATCAGTATGCACGAAATACACGCCCTTGTGTCGGGTTATTGTATGAATAGCAGATGAGGACTGAAAGTTTCATGTGGTGCAATATAGAAGAAAAAAAACAGGAAACTTGCAGGAACTGTGGCCAATTGTGATTTTTGGTAAATAATTGACAGTGAATAGCTGGTGTGGCTGTGTGCTCTGAATGTTTATTTCAAAAGAGTCAATGTTTTTCACAAAGGAATTGTGTTAGAGAATATTGTACATTTTCTATTCATTTAAAAAATGATATGAAATTATATTATAATAGATTAGATTACCATTTAAATGTTTAGGGTTGGTAAGTTTTTTATGTTTTTGAAATAAGTCTCTTATGTTCATTAAGGCTACATTTATTTTATCCAAAAATCTGTAAAAACAGTAATGTTTTTAAAAACAGTAATGTAAAATATTTTTACTATTTAGTTTTCTGTTTTAATATATTTTAAAATGTAATTTATTCCTGAGATGCAAAGTTGAATTTTCAGCGTCATTACTAATTCTATTATATTATATAATACAATGTGCTTTCATATTTTCAAAATTGTATTATATTACATTGCAAAGAATCATTTGTGTGTCAGCTGCATATATTATCAATGTTTTGAGATTATCCTTGCAGATTTCTATAGATTTTCTGGTAATTGAAATTTGATTTGAATTGTACTGAATTCTGAGTAAATATTTTATGAAAAGTGCTCTTTTAATTTTAGCAATTTGTTTAGCATTTGCTTTGGTTAAAGGCAGAAATGCACAAAAATACACAAAATGTGCCCGAAGTTTTGCCCTGATTTATAATCCGGACAAGTTTACGCTAGAGTTGCCAAAAATCAGAGGCAGACTGCAGATTTGAGTTGACAGATTTCATAGAATATCACGTAGTGTATGATGGTCACAGACTATTTGAGGCGACTTTAGAACACAAATGCCAAATTTACACTGCAAATGTGGCACAGAAATTATTCTGAAGTGGCATTTAAGTATCTGTTTAATGCTGCTCAAAGGTGACAAATGTATTTTTACAGGAATTACAACTGTATGCTTTGATACTAGGGACCGGGATGGATCAGAGTAGGTTTAATTAAGGGTGTATTCACACCAGCAAAATCCCCTAGTTCACTTGCTTTGGTTCGGACAAAATACAATGTTGAATTTTTTTTTTTTTTTTTTGGTGTGGTTCGTTTTTACACTGCCCTTTTTCCAAGTCAACCAGAAATTGTAAACAAAACCACACGTGTGCTAAGGTCATCTATTAATTTGGTTCATCCATTCAACCGTATCAGAGTTCGTTTGGAAGCGGACCGAGACCACCTCTTCAGCTGGGTCTCGGTACGGTTGTTTGGTCCGCACCTGAGTGCGATTGCTGTATTCACACCTGCCCAAAAGATCCACACCAAGGGAGAAACGAACTTGAGTTCGATTCAATCGAACCAAACAAGACAGGTGTGAATACACCCTAAGTCTGGCTTTAATGTGGCATTGTATCTTTCCACTGGATTTTGAGCTGGCACAGAGCAGCCTTAGCTTAGCTGTGTAAAGATGCCTATATTGTTTTCATCTCAAGGACTTGAAAGTCTGGTAGTGTGTGATCCTTATTCGTTTATACCTAGTTTTTCCTCTGTAACTATTTACAAAGTGGGTTTATATGATGCCTACACTGTAAAAAATTTTTTTGTGACATTTACGGTAAAATACCAGCAGCTGTGGTTGTCAGAACTTCACCATAAAAAATAAGGTAGCAACATTTTAGGTTTTACAGACTTAACTTAAATTCACAATAAAATACCGTATTTCATTAACTGATGTAATGTTGATAAACCAACATATTGAAGTACTAATATCTGTTTTGAACCATTGTGATGCCCTGATAACCACCAAAAACTGGTGGTGATGAGAAAGTCACATGATGAACCAAAGCTCATCACAAACAGCTTTTCTACGAGCTGAGGAGGGCAATACTTACATATAGAATGTGCACAGTGTCATTCACACAAACACTAAATCCCATCATGGTGACACTCATGATACTGAAATAATGCAATAAACATTGAATTAACAACATTAGATGTAGAATTAAACCCTAATGTACACAACTGGTAAGAAAAAACGAAGAAACATTTGTTATTTCAACAACAACCAAAAAAAACCATCAAATATGAAGTGTCATGCAGGGAATTCTGTGAGTGTCAATTTACGGTTTGTCACTGTAAATTATACAATTATTTTTTAACTTCCAAAAACTGTATTTTTAACTGTATTTTACTGTAAAATTACATTAAATGTAATCACATTTATTCACTGAATATAGTATGGAGACTTACTGTTAACCAGTTAACAGGTTTTTACTGTAGCATTTTTACAGTCTTTTACTGTTAAAATCACAATCATTTTTTACAGTGTAGTGTTTAAAATCTGTTCAGATTTCAGCCCTAAATTGTATAGAAACCCCCAGCAATGGCCTTATGTTACACCCAATCTGAAAGATCGAGGGACAGGTATATCTCAAGCTAAAAAGACCCCGGTAACAGGGCGACCCATATCGGTTATATGTCTGTGACATTTTTACAGCCTTCCTACAGGTTACAGCAAAAGAACTGCAAGCTACAAAGAACTGTATCCTTTCTTTCACACTGAATTTGAAAACCATGAACTCCTACTTTTTACTCTTGACAACTAAATCCATCACTCTTGAATCACTATGCCTTTGTAGTACATTTGCCTCTTGAAAAACGATTTTGGTGACTGAATTCAGACTCTCTTCACAGTCCAGCTACCCACCCGTTGTCACTGTGTGAGCCGCTCGGTATATGCTGAGAGAATGATGTCATTGAATGAGCAATGTCTGGTCCACCCCCCTCCACGGCATCCTGTCTTTTATCCACACAGTCTAAATGTGTGAATTAGCACCCCGTCAGAGGCAGCGCTCTGTCTCGGGGCCTCATGCGTAGTGTCAGTCCAGCTGGACAAATCCTCTATCCGATTATTGTGCAATCAAGCTTCTGGCTAAATTCCCAAAGCATCTCTGATGGAGATTAACTTTGGCTACACTCATACCTCACCAACCTGACAGACAGAGGGTCTAAAATTCACCCCTCCAAACACCGATGGTATAGAATGGATAATATTTTCATGCTTGTGATTGCCCTAATCGCTCTTCCCAAGTATGTCGCAGAGTATCCCGAATGTGGTGTCGATCGGTCACCAGATGTGCCCAGGAAAGACGCAGATTGTTTGCGCCCTCACTCTCGGTGCTAAACCTGAGTTGATTTACACAGATAATCCTGCTGTCTCGTGCGCGGAGGGAAACTACACTGAATAACAGCTGTGTGGGCAAATTTACACATCGACTCGGGCTTTGTTGTCTCTCTGAGCAAACACATTGTTAATGGCCACGTTGCAGATTACTGTATAATCTGTGTTTAGACATATTAGGGTTACTTGGAGACTTTTTGGCATTCTTGTGTCAGATCTTACTGTAACATTAGATCTCTTTGCTTTCTTTTATCCTCTCATTCCAAAAATAAACAGAGTCTAACTATTTTTATCTGATTATTTGCCTTTTTAAAGGGACAGTACGCCCAAATATGAAATGTTGTCATCATAATTATCTTAATGTCGTTCAAACCTGTATGAATTTTTCTTTTGTGGAAAACATAAAGAAGATAGTTTGAAGAATGTTGGTAACCAAATTGTTTCGGTTCCCATTTGCTTCCTTTATAAAGTCCAAAAGTATAATGGAAGTGAATGGGAACCGAAACTGTTTGGTTACCAACATTTTTAAAAACTGTGTTCAACAGAAAAAAGAAAGTCACAGAGATATAAATTTTTTAGCCATACAAAAGAAGCGAATGGGAACCAAAACTGTTTGGTTACCAACGTTCTTCCAAATATCTTCTTTTGTGTTCCACAGAAGAAAGAAAGTCATTCAGGTTTGAGGTTTATGAGGGTGAATAAATTTAATTTACATTTTTGGATTTGTTTCTGTCCCTTTAAAAGATTTTGATACACATACTAAAATTCACAATAATAATAATACTAATGGCACATATATGTGTTGAATTTGCTATTAAGCTTCTGAAGATCCACCGAAAATCCATCAAACTTGCAATATCATAAATAAACATGATTGCAAAGTATATTTGCTTGGAAACGCAAGCTGTTCCAGTGGAACAGACGTAACTGACAAAGCAGCAGAGCCAAAAGCGATCCAGTCCAAACTCACCAGAGTGCAGAACCTCTCCGGTGGATTCCCACATGTGATATCGGGAGGCTCCACTCTAATCTGCATGTACTCCTTCATGGACACGGGTTTGGGCTGGCAAGCGTAAAATTCCCATGTTGGTCCATCGTCTGTGCTGACCAGCGACTTACAGATATCGTACTGGCCGAGAGTCAGAATAATGCACTGTAAGAGCAGGAGCGCCTGTGAGAGCATGGCACTGGATGGGTCCATGGGCAAGAGAGAAAGGCAAGGGGCGCCACAGCTATTAGGTGTATCAGCATGGAAATTATTTAGATTGTGAAATTTCTAATATCCATCATGGTGCCAAAAGGGCAAAGTCTGGTCCTCGGTGGAAAACTGTGTGCGAGTTAATGTAAAATGTGTTCCCACTGAGGTGTAATTTTTAGATCTGTTGCGACATCTTCAAAATTCAATGTTCAATTTCTATACGTGGCAACTGACTTCAAGTCCAGGGGTGAATGTCACTTCAGTTCAGAGACATGAGGTGCATTCAGTGGATCTTGCACAATCAAGAAGATGCCTGGTGTCAGAGTCCAGTCTAAGATTCACGTGTGATGAGAACAGCTGTTTCATTTCTGATGGGTTGTCTAGGAAATAGGGGGAAAAAATGGAAATAAGCAACATATACTGTATTCCACACAGTAAAATATATTTTAAAAGACAATGCATGCAATTGCATTATAGTTCATGAAGAAAATGTACATTTAGCAAGGCATTATGTATACTATTTTGTCAAAATGATGGCTTTTACAATAAAAAGTGTGTTATTTACGGTTTATTGCATTTTTTTTATATCATGTGCTGCTCTGAGGATGTTTGTTGTGTGAGTAATAATGTGCCATGTTTTCACAAGTTTTCACTTGTCACAGTTGCTTGAGATATAGCATAGGTTATGATTACTTTTAAAGTCACCATGTGGTATTATATTGTACAGCTGTGTTTTTATCAGCACATTTTATAGAAACAAAGAAAGCCCTACTAGGTTGTTCAATTAACATTATATTATGTATACAGTTAGGAACCGTAAAGTAAACAGACACCATTATGATTAAAACACCGTCACTGTATTTTACGACAAAAGTCTGCCAAATTGTCCACCCCAAGTGTATTATTTCTGTTATAATGTAGCGAAGTTGTAATGCAGTGCTTTGAGAACCTGCCACTTTCTCCAAGTGCACATCTTCCTCACGCAGTAGATTATAAACTTTACTTTTCGCAATGGAAATCTTTTTTTTTTTTTAAATGTATACGCTTAAGTAGGTCATCCGAAAGGGACACGCTCCAAAACAATGCGAATCAATAAATTCTGTTATGACATATAACATGAAATGCGCGCAAATATTAGGCTACACAATTTTATTGTGTTTATCTAAAAAAATAAAACGGCGATTAGAAATGCAAATTAATAGCTAAAGAGATATATTATAATTTCTGTTATAATGTAGCGAAGTTGTAATGCAGTGCTTTGAGAACCTGCCACTTTCTCCAAGTGCACATCTTCCTCACGCAGTAGATTATAAACTTTACTTTTCGCAATGGAAATCTTTTTTTTTTTTAAATGTATACGCTTAAGTAGGTCATCCGAAAGGGACACGCTCCAAAACAATGCGAATCAATAAATTCTGTTATGACATATAACATGAAATGCGCGCAAATATTAGGCTACACAATTTTATTGTGTTTATCTAAAAAAAAATAAAACGGCGATTAGAAATGCAAATTAATAGCTAAAGAGATATATTATTAAAAAATAAATTGTTACAAAACTGAGCAGCCAAGTTTAGTTAAAAGCACTTTTTTTCAAAAACATCCGGGGATTTTAATAAATAGTTTCTCATAAGCTAAAGTTACGTGAATTCATCAAAGAGCATCTTCTGAAATGCTGCCCATGTTCTGAGCGCTTATAAGAGACTAAGAATATCCAATGACCAAAATACTTAGACTAAATACTTGAGTAACCTTACCTTGGTTCCAGAGATCAGCACCTTTTACTGTTCCCAGATGAATTTCTTCTGTATAAACTCTCTCTCTCTCTCTCTCTCTCTCTCTCTCTCTCACTCA
>NW_015505438.1:906526-939707 GCF_001515645.1 Sinocyclocheilus grahami | reverse complement strand
CTCTCTCTCTCTCTCTCTCTCTCTCTCTCTCTCTCAGTCAGACCCCTGCCATATCACTTGAGATGGATGAGAAACACATGCACACGTAACTCTTCTCCGTAGATCACAGCAAACGCGTTCTCCTTCGTGCTTTCTTCGGCTGTCACGTAGTTTGTTGGTAAGCATTCTAGATAGATGCCCTACATCCAGACTGCTCCGAAGCGAATCCTGTATTGCCTGAAAAACGTGCATTTAAAGTTTCTGTTCCTGTCCCTGCCTTCATTGATGCCTCTGTCCTGTGCGCTCAAGGACAGACTTCAGAGTAACCTACTACACCTCCCATTCCCATCCTGTCTTATTCCATCCGCGCTCCTGCTCCATTCACTCTACTGTTCCTATCTATGTGCGCATCGCAATATCTGACTTTCATTTGTCTTTTGCAGACCTCGATGAAAATACTTTTGGCCACTGCAAACTGCCTGCCTTGTCTAGTCTAACTAGTGTGGAGCAGAAGTTTATCTACGGGCTTGAAGAGCTCAACCCGTCCCAGCAGCAGATGAGGCAGTCCGCCCCGCTTAAAGAGACAGATCAGAGGCTGAGGATTTGCAGTCTCCTCTCACAGCGTACTCACAAGTCCAACCCTTACAGCTTATACCGTTGTTTCGGTCAACATGTTAGAGGTATTAGCCTACTGCGGTAAAACGGTGGTAACTTGTATACATGAATAAATGAATAAATAACACATAATATAAAGCTTCATACACTACAATAAAACTGTAGCATAAATAAATTAATTAGCTGAACAAACATGCTTTTTTATTTTATTTTTTAATAAATGCAAAAATATGTTTCATTCTCAGAAAACGCGGATCATCAGCATGTCAGGAGGTCAAACAAAATTGTATATGAGCTGTTTTAGCCTATTTTATAGGCTATATATTTTTAGCTATTTAATTTATGCGGTGTGCAATTTCGAGGTGAGCAATAAATAACAAACACACAAATAAACAGTGTTGGGGAAAGTTATTTTTAAAAGTAATGCATTACAATATTGCGTTACTCCATAAAAAAGTAACTAATTAAGTTTCTTAGTTACTTTTTATGGAAAGTAATGCGTTACGTTACTTTTGCGTTCCTTTTAAAATCTGGACAGGGCTTGCTTGTTTGATTTTAAAATAAAAAAGTTATATTTTTGGCAAATATAAAAGCCTTTTCACACCAAAAGTGAAATGAATAAGCCTCAGGCTGAAGAGAAAGTACGTTTATGTCCGTACAGTAGAACGCAGAAGAAGAAATTTCAACACACTTCAGCAATAAAAAAAGACACACAAATGTTGTCTAGAGTAATTTGTGCTTATTAGTACGCTTGAACTGGATCATCGAACGTCAGAAGAAAAGACATTGGTTAATAGAATGGGATTAAATACATAAAGGATATTTGTGTTGTTTACATTTAATTATTGCAGGTTTGCGTCATATTCTGAGTTGCATTATTTTTATTCATTTTGAGCAATATTGAATCTGTGGATGTTTTTTTTGTGAGTGAGATGAATTAATGCATATTCATATTTATTTTAGAACTACAGTAACATCTGATTTCTCTCAACATGGGGACAGGAGAGTTGTCAATCAATAAATTGAAAAAATAAAAGTAACTTGCGTTACTTATTTGAAAAAGTAACTCAGATATTCTCTTGTAAATGAAAAAGTAATGCGTTACTTTACTAGTTACTTGAAAAAAGTAATCTGATTACGTAACTTGCGTTACTTGTAATATATTACCCCCAACACTGCAAATAAATAGTTTGAAACCACGACAACCGCATTGCAGGTAACATGGTTGCACATTTAACATAGGCTAAATGAAAGTTTTAGCCTACTCAAAAGTCTCTAGATTTCAAATAATGCTGTTTGTGTCGTCTAATGCCGCTGTTCATCATGGTAGCTGCCCAAAAACACGATGCCATGCACAGCCATAGCCTATACTTTCCGTGACGTGTAAATTGAAACAATGACAGAAATAGTGATTTACTTATTTTTTTGCTTACAAGCGAGATATTCGTTTAAAACAGAAATTAGATATAGGCTACTGCCACTTTCCAAAACTGCAACTTTATTTGCAAAACTTTTAGCTTTCGTCATTTGAGTCATTTTCTTATGATTAAGATTTTATTAAAGAATAAAGCATGCTTCTATCAATCATTTTGCTTGTGCTAGACTATTGGCACCAATAAACGACAGTTACAAAAGTGAACGATCGCGCCCCCTGTTAGAAACTACAAATCCCATCCTCCCTTCGGCGTCAGTGACGTCACTCGTGCGCCAGTGTTCGCGGACGCAGCAGTCATGGCGGACGTTATGAATGTTGGAGTGAATTTAGAAGCGTTTTCTCAAGCGATTAATGCCATCCAGGCTCTTCGTTCGAGTGTCACTAGGGTGTTCGATTCTCTTAAAGATGGGATGAAAAATAAGGAGACCCTTGAAGGGCGGGAGAAAGCCTTTATAACTGAATTCCAAGATAACTTACAGTCAGTCAATCGCGACTTAAAGTGAGTGTATTGTCTTAAGCATTCAATAACCCTGTGAAATGTTATAAAGGTAAACATAGTCACTGCCAAAATGCAAGCGTTAGCCTATTGTAGTAAACCATGGTAACATGGTACTACCCACTGCTGTCGGCTTGAAAAGCGATTATGACAGATTATGAATTCCCACATTAATTTATTTTGATTTTAATGTATTATGGTATGTT
The DNA here is from genome assembly GCF_001515645.1 of Sinocyclocheilus grahami. Classification (NCBI taxonomy): domain Eukaryota; kingdom Metazoa; phylum Chordata; class Actinopteri; order Cypriniformes; family Cyprinidae; genus Sinocyclocheilus; species Sinocyclocheilus grahami. The sequence continues at coordinate 936,976 of NW_015505438.1, read as the reverse complement.
TTTCTAAATAATGACTGACATATTTTTAATTATGGCTCAGTAAATCAAAATATCTTGATTTTAGCTTGGCTTTGGGAACCATAATTAAAAAGATGCAATCATATGTGACTGGTTTTATTATGTGTGGTAAAAAAAAAAAATCAACCTTACCAGCCTGACGTTTGTTTCTTGTTTCTTGTTTCTGCAGTGAATTGGAGCGTCTCAGTACTTTGGTTGGCAGGCCGTCAGAGAGTCACCCCTTACACAACAGTGGACTGCTCAGTTTAGACCCCGTTCAGGACAAAACACCTCTCTACAGCCAGCTGCTCCAGGCTTACAAATGGTCCAATAAAGTAAGTTGTCTGCATTTTGTTGATTCACCTTGCATTATAGGCTTTATATGTAACACACACAGGAGATTTAAAGGTAATGGGATGACATTTAAATGACGAATGTGGTAAATGGTCTATTCAGACTTGAGCCATACGTCACTCCAGAAATATGTTCAATACTGAATGACGGAATAAAGGGTCATCTTGATGTGGTCCAGGGTTTCCAGAGTCTTGGACAATGTTAAAATGTTTAGTTTTTTTCCCAGGCCTTGAAAAAGGTATATGTATTTTTCAAAATGTGGGGTTTGGCAAGATTTTCTTTTTAATGTTTAAGTAAGATGTCTCTGATGCTCATTAGGGCTGCATTTATTTGATCAAAATGCAGTAAAAATGGAAAGGAAAAAAACCCCCGTGATAATAATATTGAAAATGTAATTTATTCCTCTGATGGCAAAGCTGAGTTTTCATTACTCCAATCATCTGTCACATGATCCTTCAGAAATCATTCTAATATGCTGATTTGCTGCTCAAGAAACATTTATTATTATTATCAGTATTATATTTTTTGTGGAAACCGTGATATGTTTTTTTTTCAGTGTTCTTTGATCAATAGGAAGTTCACAGAAATAACATTTATTTGAAATATAAGTACACTAGTCAACATTTGAAGTGGATCAAAACCTTTCATCAAAGTCAACATGAAACCAAAATGCGTTCTTGTCTCAGGACAACTTTGATGAGCTTTTTTGGTCCACTTCAAATGTTGCCTGCTGTATTTTGTGTCTTTGCTATTCTTCACTATCGATCAATTTAATGCATCCTTGCCAAATAAAAATATATTTAAAAAAAAACTGACAAAACTTTTAAACAGTCTATGATTAGTAATCATAAATGATTGGAAAGGTAATGGAAAAGTCATGTAAGTGTTTGAAATTCTCATTGATGAAACTTTCGGTAGACAACAGATAGGGCTGTACGATAAATCAAAATGGAATCGAAATCACGATTCGACAGAAGCTGGGATTGTCATGCGTGTCTTTCAGTGAAGCATGGTTCTGTGATCAGCAGTAAATCTCCATCCAAAGGCCAGAGGGCGCTCTCTCGCGCTGAAACTCCAAATACGCCTCGCAGAAGAAACCCAGGAAATGCCTATAGCGGTAGCTGGATAAACAGAAGATTTAACTGCTTTTATTGATTCAACGTGACTAATAAACACACGATTATGACAATATTTGGTTTATCCGAGTTATTATTATTATAATTTTCATTAAAATAAAGTATATTTATAATGCAATGCCTTTATCACTGCTTAAATACTATGAAATATGTTGCGTGCCTTATTCTGTGTAAGAAGCCACATCATCACACAGAAGGATTTATTTCAAACACTCGACTGACGTTATGAAGTGAGTTTGGAGTAAAAATATGTTATGAAATGTGGTATTTTCACATGCTTTCAGATGGAGCAGCAGTTCACTGAGAAGCTATGCAAACAGCTTTCATAATCGCGAACGATTTCTTCGATTTCATAATTGCGCAATAAAATGGTCTGCGATTTTTTTTTTTTGTTGTTGTTGTTTTTTTTTTGTTGCGTAACTTCTCAGTGAACTACGGCTCTGTGTAGTAAATGCTGCTCCATCTGAAAGCACGTGATGATGATTTACTGCTGATTACAGAACCGGCATTACTAACAAAATGTGCATGACAATCGCATTCAATTAATCGTGCAGCCCTAACAACAGTATTTTGTTTATAGTGCTTACATTTGATATGTGTCAGTTGTAAAGTGTGATTTTTCTTCAATGTTTCATTTACATTGGTCACTGCAAAAAATGCAATAGTAATAACTGGAGTGTCTCGGATATTAAAACATGAAGTACATTTCATGTTTCCCCCCCCATCCATTTAGAAGAAAAGCGCTGATTGGGGGATTTAAGTCCTGAACACATGGAAACTTCAAGCATGAAAGCTAATGGAGGCTTGTTACCAATGAAAGACCATGCTAATGTCAAAATTAATTGTTTTCAGGATCAATAACCAGTGGGAAAATATCACAGACTTTTATGCTTAATGACCCGAGAGGAGCAGAAATCATGATCATGATTAAAGTACTAGTCTTTAGTATGTAAACAGAGATCCATATTGTAGTTTATTTGTGTTCTACACAGTGATATAATAGCCAAGCATACAGATTTTTAGCATCATATAGTTAAAAAGTATATTTTGCATTCACTGTCAATTGGAGGTGTTGGTCAGAGCCTTTTTTTGCCTTAGTAGACAGAATGGACAATGTCTTCATTTAGTATTAAAAGTTACTTCACATCCATTCATGAATTCCAGACGAACATGAATACAAGACTTACATCATCATGGGCGTCAGACTCAGCTGAGACATGGAATTGAATATCATCTCGCGTCTAATAATACTTTAATACTATAATCAAGAGGAAGCAGGTCTACAGTTTGATGATCTAATTCGCAGCGCATCAATGAGACGCATTATCGCTTGTATCTGTGATTTGCTTAAAGCAATGTGAGAAGTTTGAAATGTAAAAACGCTTGCCAAGTCCGTCTGCTTAATTCGACAGAAAATAGAGTTGTGCTACTTCTTGCCTAGTAAATCTTCTTTTGTTCCTGAAAAAGCTGTAAAATTCTGTTCTCTTTGGATCAAGGTCCTCGAGCGAATCCTCTCAATAGAATGCGCACCACGTCTTGCCAGAAGAGCCCACACTTGAGATTCAATAGATGTGGGTGTTCTCACAGCAGAACCAACATTTGCTCAATATCCATTACGGCTGAGTGCTTTGACTTCTTTTGATCTTGAGTTGGTCTTCTGTCCTAAGTGTTATTGAACAAGATTTGCTATTCTTACTGTAAATGCAATTTCACAGTATGCGTGCGCTCTGTTCTTGAGTTCTTTGATGCTTCACCCTTGCAGGTGATGCAGGTAGCATTATGATAGACCAGGAGACACACTCTTTATTTGTTTTTTGGAAACACAGCACAAAGCAGTGGTTTGATTCTTAATTTGAGGTTTAAGTAATAGGTTATTAAAGGGTGAAGAGTGTTTTGCAGTAGCAGATCACCTGTTCAGGTATCCTGCATGAATTGGTGAATGTGTGGCAGGTTTTTGGTGCGGTAACTGGGGTTAAAGTGCTCAATCAATAGCAGCTACTCATCAGTTGCTCTCTCCACACTGTTTGCTTAATAGTAGGTGTACATAGGTCAGCTTCTTAGAGCAAAATCAAATCTTTTCAGCATTGCTATTGCACCGAAAAACTCTTGAAACACATTGTAGGTGTCTTTTTTTTTTTTTTAGTCATTCAAATAAATAAAACTACTTCTTTTTTTTTTGTCATATTGAATTGTTTTGAAATGTTTCCTGCCTCTTCTTGCCCAGAGGTGCTTTTAATAGAGGAAACTTTTTAATTCCTTTTTTTCCAGTTTAGTGTTTGTGCATCCCTTTCTATGCCACAGTGTCTGTATTTTTAATGAAATGCACAATTGTAATGGCACGATATTGGTTATTTATTTATGAATTTATTAATAGCACCATATTGGTTATTTATTATGAATTGATATTTGACTAATAGACCTATATATAATATATTGTATATTTAAATTGTATGTATGTATAGCCTATATATTAACTTTAAAAAAACTGGAAAGTAAATGTATTCAACATTTCATATTTTTAATCTAAATTTGCTAAAATAAAAATAAAAAAAATATATATTATATTATTATTAAAATAAATATATTCTTTATATTATTGTAACTATATAGACATTATTTAAAAATAAAATAACAAATATAAATAACAAAACTACAAAATTACAAAAACATTAACTAAAATTCCAATGAAAAATGAAAAATAAATAAATAAAAATACTAATTAAAAACTATAATAGTATCTCAATTATAAAATAACTTTGCTTTTTTTCAATTCAGTTTGGTGCCACTAGTGGTTTAGAAATGACCTGCTTCACCTTTGGCGGTTGTGAAAACAATACATTTTAGTTTAGATTAAAGTTGACTGATGAATTGCATAATACAACCTAGGAGTCCATATACCATTTATGTTTATAGCGCTTCATACAGTATAGATTGTTTCAAAGCAGCTTCACAGTAATAAACAGGAAAATAACTGAATCAGTGATACATACTTCATCAGTTGTGAGAGGACTTTAAGAAAGTAAATTGGCTTAAATTCGGTTTCATGTTGACTTTTGAGGTCAAAACTTAGATTTTTTTTTTCTTCCAGTTTGAAAACCTTAACTAAATGTCTGCGTTCTACTGGTCTCATTAGAGTGAGGCGGTACTGCATCAGGATGGTTTGTGAGCTTCTTCTGCCCTCTGGGTGGTAGGGCAGCTGTTTTCCCACACTCTGAGGGTCGGAGCGTTACAGCAGGATTAGGTGTGTCTGGGCTGGACGGTGTGCGGGCAAACATGGGCGTGATGCCAAACCAAGGCTCTCTGCAGAAGTATTGATGCTTCCGCGCTGTCTGCCCAGACAGCACAACCCCCACCCCACTGTAAACGCGATCAATGCGGACGTTTCCGCCATGCAAATTACCCCAGGATTAATGCACTTGCTGCTTTTAGTATGGCTGTTTTTGGCCATTGTCTCCTTTGAGTTGGTTTCTGGTGGCCCGTCAACCTGCGGTGTGGGCATCAGATATCAATTGGTATTTAGGATTAGATGGAGTTTTATTATTCAGTATGATCATTATGGAACATTTAAGGAGTTGCACCATGAAGAATCAACATTTTTCATTATTTTGAAATTAAAAATGGTGAAAACAAACTAAATTATAACTGTGACACAAAAGAAAATATATACAATAGTTTTTTTTTCTTATAAATGGACCTCAGAGGAAAAAAAAAAAAATAAAAAAAAAAAAATGTTTCCAAGTGACCCCAAATCATTTGAGTTGTAGTAAATTATAGAGCCCGACCGATATATCGTTTCGCCAATTTTATCAGCCGATATGAGCCTGTCGCAGATATATCAGTGTTGGCAAATATGCCGCAGATATGCCACCGATATGAAAAAAAAATTTTCAGAACATAAAACGCAGATAAAATGCTTGTAAATTGTGTAATTACGTAGTTTGTCCAGCAGAGCGCGCTCCATTGTTTGCTACTGGCGACCTGGATGAAACGCTTTAAAGCTTAAAGGTAGGGTATGTAATTTTTCAAAAACACTTTAGAAAACTGATTCGGGCCGAATAGCAAAACAAACTTGTAGCCAATCAGCAATAAGGGGTGTGTCTACTCGTGATGTGGAGGAGAGAACTTTCAGTGCATGGGATGGACATTAGCCGAGCCGAGCGACAGAAAGATAGATATGGCGGATAAAAAAACAAAAGAGGAAAACGTCTGCGGAACGATAAGGCGAGAAGTAGGACCCGTGTAAATATCGGATCAGCTTTCCAGCGCTGGAGAAAACTCAAGGAGCAGAGGCCTGCGATCGGACGCCGAGGTTGCTTTGTTTCTTCTCAATAGGTGAGTAACACCGTGTCTACAACAGCTAAAGTCTGCCTACACTGGACGCGATCAAACGACCGTTAAAAACCATTTGAAATTTGTGTCAGCACGTCATAAATTGAACCCGGCAGCAGTTTTCTGTCTGGGATTTTTTTGCGCCGCGCCGCTCACGTCCAATGTAGACACGGTGTAACATTGGTTTTGCTTTGTTTCACAGAACTAATCGTTGCCTGGGTTGTGTACGTATATGTGGGGCAGAGCTATCAAAATAGGGGCAAGACCCTTTTGGGGTAGGGGCGTGTTTGTTTTGGTGATTTCAAATATCAACATTGGCTACCAGAAATCGCTTACCCTGCCTTTAAGTGTATGGAATACTATTGAAACTTTGAACGGCCATATCTCCGTAACGGCGCAGCGGATCCGCACCAAATTCGGGGGATGCCTTCAGCTCGAGGAACCCTCTTGAACGCCGAATCGAGTGTACGTCTCGAGGCCCCCTTTCGAATGAGTCCACCCCCGCCATCGATAGCCCCCGGGGTCTTGGAGTTACGGGCAGTTAAATTTGCGGTTGGGCGCCGACCGATCTGGCGATCCCGGGGGGCTACTGACGCACAAAGGGTGGCATTCGAGAGGGCTCCTCGAGCTGAAGGGATCCCCCAAATTTGGTGGAGGTCTTCCGCCGCGTTCGCGAGATCGTGACACCAGCTAACACTTTCACTTCAATAAGGAGGTCTCTTGTTCAGGCAGCAGCATTCAAGCGTTGTTTTATTCGACCGTAAGTGCCCTGCAAAGTGGACTTCACATGATATTCTGCCATGATTCCAGTTCTAAGGGAACGTACACATTACATTCAAAGGGCATTAAAGTGCGCAAGACGTGAATTTAAATTGTATTTATTTACAGTGGTATATTGTGTCACACTTCACACTTCTCTAGTAAGTTTCGTCTGTGTGTGAAGACAGTAGGTCAAATCCGTGAATGAATGTTCCGAAGTGAAATAAACTTCAACGGAATAAAGTTGAATGGAATTTAATTTAAATAAAGTTGAATAAACTTCAACTTTACTGTTAAGTGCACTGATGTCAGACTAATTTTGGATAATAAAGTTTATTGTTAAATTGTCAAATGCCCTGCCTCCATTACATAGCGTTGTCACGTCATTATAAGTGTTTGATGACCACATTTGAGTGATCATTGCAAAAAATGTGTTTATGTATATATTCTGTTTATGTATATACATTATTCTATATATAGTACCAGTCAAAAGTTTGGACACACGAATGGGAAAGTGTCCAAACTTTTGACTGATACTGTACTATAATATACACAAAGAATATCGGCCGATATATCAATATCGGCCTTTTTTACACACTAATATCGGTATAGGTATCGGCCCCAAAAAACCCATATCGGTCGGGCTCTAGTAAATTATGGTGCAGATTTGTTTGTGTGTGAGTGTGATTTCATCCTGGCATATTTACAATGTACGTTTCACAGTTGCATCTTTGCCAAAGACCATCTTAAAATTTTGCTAATTAGATTTTTAGTGAGTAAGTAATCTGTTCAAATGCTGCAGTCTGTTAAAGTTGGTCCAGTTGTATTTGAGAGTGAATAGATCAAGAGTTAATTAAAGGGACACATGTTTTGCCTTTGGCTACTAGCTGTCACTCACCCTCATTATGTCCTTAGGTGTTTTGTCTCAGGAATCTCAAGGTCCACTTCTTCCTGAGGCCTTAGGTTTTTTTTAAGTGAGAAGCATTTTACATTAGAAAATATTAAGTACAAAATAATGCAGGGACATTTTGAAACTAAAAACAATGAACCTACTTTTTTTCAAGATCACTTGACCAGCTTTTGTCACACAGTATCGGACAGCATTGGTATTGCCACAAAAGTCTTAAGTTTACATGTATCATAGGATCTTCCTGACTTTGTTGCATGACTTTACAGTCTATTTTAAGATGGTTTAATGCCTGTTTAATTGTATTTGAGACGTGGTTGTGATCTGTCAGTGCAGCAGAGATGTCAGGGTGCACAGAGAGATGTTTAAACACCTGCTTATACCTGTATCAGTGCACAGTTAAGACATCAAGCTGTTATTCTGTCTAAATATACTAGAGCTCCCCTAGTGCCAGCAGACCCGGGGCTGCCAGGAGCACATGAATTATGTGACATTCCAGACTTTTTTGCAGAAATGTTTCATGATTTTAATCTCTGTTTGAGTTTGTTTTTGTGTCTCAGGGGTTAAAACTTGGGTAGAGTGAAAGTACACCCGTTGGCTTAGTTCTGTTAAAAAATAAAAATAAAAAAAGTTAAAGAAACATTAGACACAATTAAATTACATTTATTTACTCACCTTCATGACATTTTAATCCCATATTATTATGTTAAAGACAAAAAAGGAGCATAAACATAGTCCATATGACTTGATATCAAATGGTGGTGAATCATGTGGATCATTTTTTATGGTGTTAGTTATTTAAATTTTTTAAATAATAATTTTTAATATTTTTAGTTATTCATTTTAAAGTATAAATTGCTAGTGACTTGATTTTATGGCAAAGAACAGCTTGGGAAGTGCAAGTTTTGTTATAACATCAGGAAGAGTAAATTATGCCAGTTTTATTTTTTTTAGGTGAACTATATCTAAATTTGTTCATTTATTTATTTATTTTCCAACAATTCCTAATCTAATTGCTAATCTCCTAAATGTATCTATGAGGAATGAAAATATTCAATTATTATAAACATCATTATTTTCAACTTTGAATGTGTACATTTGACTTGACAATGATGAGCCTTTTGCTAATCAATAAATGTGTGTTTTAATATTTTTAATGTGGTTCATTTGATTATTTAATTAATTCACTCTAATCAAGTTCAAGTGAGAAGGCAAATCTGGTTGTTGCATTGGTTATTTTTGGTCTCTGCCCACCATATTTTTACACTATTTATTGCATTACAAGTAACAATATGCAAATGCAATTCCCATTTAATGAAGCCAAAGCCTCAGGAAGGAGGAGACCTTGAGATTTCTGGAGCCAAACACATCAGGCAATAAACGATGGTGAGTGACAGCTAGTAACCAAGGGCCAAACATGTTTCCCTTTAATTGTCTTTCGTATAACATGTAAGCATGCATCATAAGTGAGTATGACTGTGATTGAAGGAAACTCTGTGAGTAAAATGACTTTCACAAGGTCACTTTGCCAGCGGCGCTCCGATATTCTTCTTCTTAAGTGACTGGCTTGCACAACTGGACAACTAATGAGATCAAAAGATTAAGAAGCAGAAATTAGCCCCACTTGTGTGAAATTCCTAAGGTTGTAATTTGCTTATGTGTTAAAGAAAAATCTCTATTCTTTGGAAATGGACTTTACAATGAACCTTTACATAAGCAGTCTCTTCATTCAGACAGATTGGATCTAATCTCAAAGAAATTGTACATTTGACTTTGTTCTAAAACATGGAGGGAATTCAAATCATATTCATACAGTTGAGCCAGCTCAGACAGCGCCAAGACTCCTGATGAGCTACGGGAACAGTGTAGATGTATTTTATATTTTATTTCATTCCAGCAATATTATTATCCACTAGAGCTGTCATGATACGAACTTTTCAGTAATTCATGCCAGTACCAGTAAAATTGAATGTTTTGCATTACCTATTTACTTACAGATTTATTTAGTTAGTTAGTTACTATGCACAGCAAACCAAAAATAAATGTATAAAATAAAATACAATAATTAAACACACCTTTATTTAAAAATTCAAAGGAATAATTCATCCAAAAAATGAAAATTCTGTAATTTTCTCACCTTTGTTTTGTTCCAACCCTGCATGATTTTCTTTTTCCAGTGAAATACGATATTTTGAACAATGTCACTGTTTTTGTTAATACCAGTAGAATCTAATGTTTTTCATTACCATGTTTTTGCACAGCGGATGAATGAATAAAACAAACAACCCTTTATTTAAAAATGTAATGGGATAGTTTAGCCACAAATACAAATTCATGTATTCATAAATGACTCTCATCATTTACTCACCTTTATGTAGTTCCAAACCTGAACGATTTTCTTTTTTCAGGGAAACACAATATTTTGAACAATGTTTCTTTGTGAATATACAACGAAAGTCAATAGGGCCCAATGTTGTGAGGACCACAACATACTTCAAAGTAATTTTTGTATTCCTCAGTAGACAAAAAGTCAGTGTAGGTTTGTGACAACATCAGGATGAATAAATGATGGCAGAAGTTTTTTTTATCCCTTTAACACTTTATGCAAAATTAAATGCTTTGCGTCACAACTAATCATGTGACATTCGACAGAACCATTGTTGTTAGGCATCAGTGAAGTCACACTTGGAATCATTTTTTGAGAGCTACAGTGGAGAAAACTATTTAAAATATAAAAATAAAAAAAATCATTTATTTTAATAATCACGTGCATCTATACTTCAGGATTTTTGCACTACAGCTGCTGGGTCTTCACCTGTTTGTGCAGAAAGATGTACGATTTTGTTCACTTTCAGTAAATTCTAACCTCTTCGCTATACAACAGTTGAGAACAGTAGAGTTGCCACTATAGGCTGGATGTCTCACAGCTATATCATAAATCAGTCTTATATTATGGATATTTATATATAAGCCTACAAGTTGTTGTTTTTTTGCCCTCAAACTAATCAAAAGAATGCTGTGAATGTTGCAGAGGCTCGTGGCTTTTCACATCGTGCAATGTCTTGAAACCGTGCAGCTGGTTAGGCGCTTTAATCATGTCTTGAACGAAGCTGTCAGAAGAAACAAATGGCAGGCCTCAAACCCAGAGCCCACAATAAGATCAGAGACCAGCGGACTTGCCATCACAACATGTTTCAGCCCTGCAGTTAATGATGGAGCATGTGTCTGCCAATTGCCGTGCCAGGGAGGACTAATAGCCTGGTCAGTCTTTAAGATCAGCGTGGCGCGAAGGGACGAAAAAGGGTGGAAAAGAACGAGAAACAACTAAGAGGGGCCGGAAAAAAAACAGCGACCTTTTGAAAATGCACTGCTCTGAGAAAAATGTTTGATGTGGTAACTTTAGCCAGCTTGGATTCCTTATTAGTTCTAAGACAAGGGAGTGTAAAGTTGAAAGAACAGTGGTCTCTGCTCGCCTCGACCTGCTAATTCCTCATTAAAAGAGCAAGGGACAAGCGAGAACCTTTGATTTTTTTTTTCTTTTCCCAGTGCTTGCTATTCATATGAGTGAATGTTCATTTAAATTGTTTGTTTAGAAGGCCGTGGAGACGATGTCTATTTGTAAAGTTTTTGGTTGATGTTAAAATTGGATGAACTTAGATGATAATGGTGGTACTTTGTAGGGTTTAACCTAATTGTTATCACTGCTTGTTTCTTAGTTTGTAAATGGTAATTTAGGAATATTTGCTCCATTTTCTAAACCTTCCAAGCATTAGAAATTGAAAGGGGTCCTATTATGCTCTTTTACAAAGTCTTGATTTTGTTTTGGGGGTGTACTAGAACATGCTCTCATGCTTGGTGGTTCGAAAAACGCATTATTTTTAACATAATTTACATTATTAGAGTACCTTTCTCCCCAGCCTGGCACAAACAGCTCAATTAGTTTCCCGGGTTTGATGAAGGTCCGCCTTCCGAAAAATGAAATGTGATGTGATTGGTTAGCTGTCCCAGTGCGTTGTGATTGGCGAACAGCTTAGACGATGTTTCAGTACTGCCACGGCCCTTGCTCCGTCTTTCAACAAAAGCTTTTTTAACAGAGTTAAAAATAAATTGCAAACACTGTTTCCTGACGTCATCTGCTTTCGGAAGCCCAAACAAAGACCTTTGGGCATGGAGGTGAAAAAAAACAGCGTTTCAGGTGGTCGCACACCGGACGAGAAGTGTTGCGTCACGCCACGTCTTTAAAATTCAAACACATTATTTTCTATGAGTGTACGCACACTGGCGGCGCCCAGTTACGTCGTGTTGTACTTGTTATAAGAATTGTTCTAGACGCGGCGTGATGCTGCGCTTCTCATCCGATGTGCGACCGCCTTTTGACATGCCAAAAACTTGATGCTACAGCACAGCAGCTCTTCTTCGTTTTCTCTGATGCACTAACTCTGCAGCAGCACTTCGTCGTCGTCGTTGTCGTCTTGTCTGATGCACTCAACCAAGCGTTCTAACCACGACCTCGCCTCTCCCCACACCCCAAACATTCAAATTTCTGTAAGCGGGAATTATTTTAATGATATTCTAATGGACCGCTTTGTGATATCACAAAACCCAGAAACCAACGCTGTAGTCCAAATGAGCCGTTCGTTGTAGTTCTTGAAAAGGGATTTTTTACAAACGAAATATCTTTGGAGTAGACTTTGAGATTTGTAACTTTGTAGCTTTTTTATGCCCAAACATATACACTGACTAAAATTCAAAAAGTGAAAAAGCATAATAGGACCCCTTTAATATGAATTGATACATGAAATGGAAAAATGTCCTTCAGCGCATAGAAGTGATAGTTGTTGTTTTTTTGGTCAAAGGAAACACACATGCAATGACCATGACGGACATTATTTCTACAGTAAAATAAGAACATTAATATTATTATGGTTACAGAACTGTTACCACATATGTATTCCATCAATCCTGGGAACAAAATTCTTTAATTTTCCAAATGTTTTGTATTTTCCCCCTTTTTTTAACAACAACTACACAGTATAACATGTACCATTCAATAAAAGTCTGATTGTATGGGCTTAATGTATTAAATCTATTTACGCAAAAAAAAAAGAAAAAAAAATCTGTCTGCATCTTTTAAAATCTAACTTCAACAATTTTTTTGCAATCGATTGCATGGTGTCTAAGAAAGTAGTTTCTAGTAACCGTTAATAGTTTTCACATCTGCATCGCATCACAAAAAGGGCCAAAAACATAATATTTGATTTATGAATATAGTCTATATTATTGGACTATATGTGCATCTAGAGTCATATGATTGCTTTGTGTAATAGTTTCACATCTCAGTCGAGAAAAAAAAGTAAATAAAAAAAAATAAAGGTCTGAGGTCATTGACCTCAGACTTGACGAGTGTTGGCGTCTTTTGAACCTGAACATGGCCATGAATGAGATTTCAAGATTATTACTGAATGACAAATTACCAGAAGTTTGGTCTTTTCCTCACATTGAGCTTTCATTTGACTTCAGAAGTCCTCTGAACTACATTTATGGTAGTTCCAAAAATAAAAAAACAGCATACAGCAGGCATAATTTTATGTTTGGGTGAACAGTTCCTTTAAAACTGTTTTGATATCACATGTCTATCTTTCTTTATTCAATCACTGCCTGTCAAAACTTGTTTAAATCCAAATGGGTTTCCTGCATGGAATATGTCTGATCTCATTTGCGTTACTCATAACCCTGATTTATGAGAACCAGGCATAGAAAATACCCTAGACCTTGTGATCCCTGGCTGATATTTAAAAATTAATTAACCCCCTGACTTCAGCATAGCTGTCTCTTCCTCTTTCCGCCCGTCAATCTCTGTCTTTCCCTCTTCCACCTTCCCAGTCTTGAGGTGTCTGTTTTCTATCTCTCATTGCATGGGGATTAATATCTTAATTATCGCTTGTGACTAAATATTTTCAGTGAGACCGTAGATTATGCATATGGATGTAATAGCCTCTATGTAATATTTTCAGCTGCTGCTGTGTCTTGATTATTCATTCTATCAGATTGTCAGTTTATTCAAGATACCGATGAGCTGTTCTTATTAGATGCAGCGCTATAGGTTGCATATACATTAAATTGCATATTTAATTGCACTCTCTAATTTGGCATTTAGCAAACATTTTTATCCTAAGAAACTAGAGTTTGTGAAGGGACAGTTTCCCATGAGCAATATTAGCTGACATGCCTCTAAATGTTTCGAAACGACACAATTTTTGCCTTCGCAACTGGACATAACTTTTAGAAACCCGATTATAAATTCCATATTTTTGCTAGAAGTAAAATATGATTATAATTTCTACACCCTCTACTAGGGCTGGACAATAATTCAATATCAATATGTATCGCGATATAATTTTTTTTGAATAGCGGTGATACGATTTTTAAACGCATTTCCGATATTTTGATATACATTAACAGTGTTTCCCACATTGATTTATTTGTGACGTTTGACTTCATTGAATAAACATGAGTGCTGCACGTTTCAAAATCAAACGCGTCGCGGGTGTTTTATATGAATGTATCTCTGAAGGGAAAGGACTGTCTTGAGAAAAGTTTCGATGGCATTTTCATTTTATCTGATAAAGAAGCGTTCATGAGCGGAGCTGATTTGATTACAGCCATTACTGGGGAAACCGCTAGTTCTGCCGCTCTCAAAGCGCCTCCTGCTGGCAGACAATCAGTTTGCATTTTCAGTAAGCCTGTCCCCAGCAACATGTTTTTGTTGCCCTTTGTTTTTGTTTTTTTCAGCAACTCGGAGCACTTTTCATACTCTTTATACTGGCTAAAGCACATTTGTTTCAATCTATAAGAATAATCAGCCTACACTACCAGTCAAAAGGTTTTGAACAGTAAGATAGGTAAAGGTTTTTTTTTTATTTTATTTTTTATAAGAATTCTCTTCTGCTCACCAAGCCTGCATTTATTTAATCCAAAGTACAGCAAAAATGTTGAAATGTTACTGTTTTTGCTCTATTTTGGATCAAATAAATTCAGGCTTGGTAAACGGAAGAGAATTCTTTAAAAACATAGAAAATCTTACTGTTCAGAAACTTTTGACTGGTAGTGTACTGTATGTTAGCCTATAGTTTGAAGTTAAAGATATTAATATTAATTAGGTGAGTCTGAGACGATTATTTGACAGTGATTTCACATTTCTTCACGTTTATATGAAGGCTAAATACAAATAAAAGGTGAACATTAATTTATTTGTGCTGTTTTTTTTTCTAAAATAGTATATGGCTTTATATGTGGTGTCATAGACTTGGAAAATTAATTTTTCATAAGTTTGTATGTACAGACATCTGTTGTGGCCGTTCTTGGCCTTTTTTATAGTGTTCATATCAATATCGGAATTATATCGTATCGACCGAAATTAAGAAATATATCGTGATATAAATTTTGGCCATATCATCCAGCCCTACCCTCTACATTCTTACATCTCAAAATCTAGCAGAACTGAGTTCCCCTGAAGGCTGTGTAAAGTTATGGTGGGATTTTAGATAAAGACGCACTCATACAAATAGTCACTTCATAATTTTTCAGTGCAGAGTTACAAGCGGCGAATGATCAAAGAGAGTTGTTTCAACTTGTACTTAATATTCGTTACATGCTCTTGCTGTTCCCTCCTCGGCGAAGCTTCTTTGAATAGATATTGGATTTGATGGGCATGTGCAATTAGTTGCATGGAATAATGCAGGGACATTTGCTTGCATAAGTACTAGTCCTCTAGATCTGCTTATAGTATTAAATGCAAAAGCATCAGGAATGAGATGCACTGCAGTCGGAGTGTTGCAGAGATCTGGAAGAGTCTGGTGGATGCCCTGTCCTCATTAAAAAAATAAAATCTTTAAAAGGTCTTAAAGAATTAAAAGCCTTTTTAAATGTTCCAGGTTTAATGTTTAAATGTACTTGAAGCATTTACATATAGTATGACTATGCATCATAATTAATTCACAGTATAGAATATGTTGTGAATTACTGTATGCATTAATATGTCCCCATTTATGGCTTCACCTTTTAATAGAATAATATATTGAAGCGCATGATCAGTATATTGCTTGCCCTAAGCTTATATACACACACACACAGACACACACACACACAGCCTTGAGGTAAAGTGTTTCCAAAGGTCTCCTTGGAATGCATTTGTGTGCTTTTGAACTGTCTTATTTAAAACGGAATGTGTAACATCTTAGATTGGATTATAGCATGATAATGTGGTATAGCACAATGCAATGGTTTTTCTGTGCTTCTGTGATTGTGTCTGCTTCCAGTGAAAGAGGCTGTCTTGTTTTGTTCCATTTGACGGTGACATTGATTGTGTGTGCTTGTCCCGTGCATCCTCTCACAAGTGAGATTCTGACCCCGCGCTTTAATCTTCAACTGCCCCAATGAGATGACACTCTCAGCTGCCTTACAGCATTCTGGGTAATGCCCATCTTGTCCTCTGTGTCTCTTTCTCTCTTGTACTCATTCTCCGCTGTCCTCAACGTCTTTTGTCCTTTGCCTCATTGTTTTTTCACTGTCCCTCTTTCTTTGTGAACAAGACTTCATCTTGTAGATGTTGCTTTGAGTTCCTCTAATTGACAGAAATACATAGGAAATACTGGGCAGCATACTTTAAAAAAAATCATTTTTCAATCGTTTTTCAGCCTTTTGACAATATTCAGTATATATTTTGATGTTTACTCACAATTAACATGAAGCAACATTTGCAACCCATTTTACTTCTGAAATATTTCTGAGTAAAACAGGATATTCATCAAGAAAAATGTAGATGTAAATTAAGACTATTTAATCCACCAGGTAATTATTAAAGTGTTTCAAACCAAAATTGATGCAGGTCACATTTTAATAGAAAATTATATCGAGTATATATATATATATATTGGAATAATGTTTTTGTAAGCCATTATGTATAATTCATTGTAAATGGTTATTAAAGTGTATAATGCATTATAATTATTCATAATGTGCATTGTAATACATTATATCTTGACGTAAAAAATGTATCAAATTTATTTAGTTCTCAATTTGTATTAATTATTATTAATAATTAATTGAATTGAGTTTTTTAAATTTCATATTGACTTTATGATGGCGTTTTTAGCATTATTTTAAGTCTGTATTGAAATTGGTTCATATAAAATACAGTACTTTAATTTAAAAAATACATGTAGAACTCTCACTTCGCTGAGTAATTGATATTATATTAATTCATTAGATTAATTCATTAGAACTGACAGTTTAAATTGCACATAATTGAATTGAATTTACTAACTCCAGTTCCAGCAATCTTATCACAAATATATCAAACATTCAGTACATTCAAAATATTCTTCTATAATGAAGAATATTTTGAATTATCCATGAATTACAAAACTACACAATTACCAGGGGCCAATATTTAAACCAGTGGTGATTGATGTGGATGTTATCTCTCAAGCCACTTGACATTCAAAGGCGCCTGAGCCATCTTGACAGCATCTTCTATCTGTGTGTTGTTTTTTTTCTTACCTTATGTAGGCTTTTTATTTATTAGCAAGGGCTTTTTATACAGCTGGAGCCCAGCTTCCCACCGTACACGCTACGCTTGTACAAGATCTGGCCCTTACCAAGTCGGCTCATTAGCTACGAAAAGGAGATTCAGTTAATTAAAATAATTCCCCGTTAACACAGCTGCTTTGGTCAGCCAAATTAAAACGGGGAGTGCTGCACCGTCTGCTTCTCACTCAGAGAACGTCGCTCCGCTGCCTCGGAACATGGCTAATTAGCTCAACAGGAGGAATATTTTAATAGCAATTAATGAGGCACGGGCCTATGCAAGCTCTAATTTAAGAGCCCGGTTTGTGTGGGGGTGCATGCCGATGAATTCTGAAGCCTGATGAGATCGCTTTTGTCACCGCTTGTGTTACGATTGGCCTCGCTCGCTACCAGCATGTTGCTCACGGACTATTGATTTTCTTGAGATTTCCCAGCAAGCTGACTGTCCAGAGCAGCAGTGTTGGAGAAGATACTTTGAAGGTGCAGTTTGTGAAGCAATAAGTCACTCATTTATAAAAGTAGTTGGTTAACAATCAAGTTAGCCTTTTGTTAGTTAGCTAGCATTGAAGTTCTCCTTGGCTTCTCAAAAGCATTGTAAGCCTAAGTAGCCTGTAGAACCATTGGCACCAATGGAAAGCAATTTCCCAATGTTTAACTGCCCAGATGTTGTTTAAGCATGCAGGATGATGCCAGGTCCAGAGTTCTGTCACATCCATTAACATCTGTCCTGACTTGAGTGACAGAGTGCTACACCTGAGCATTCTGGGTAGCGGACACCTTTCACATGGTTTCATCACATGAGCAGAAGAGCTATTGACAGGTTTCTGCGATACTGCGACTTCAAAGCCAAAAATATTAAACGCACCATGTTATGTTCAACATAGTAAGACAGGAGGCGAGGGGGAGGAGGTGGGCAGGAGACAAGGAGGAACACAAGGAAAACGTGATGGAGTACTATATGCAAGCAACTGTGCTTTCTCCCAGAAGAGCAGATTGTTGACAAGATTGGAAATGTGCTTTGGGTAAACAATTCATAAAAGCCCAATTAGGCTGTGATGAGTTCGTTTTACATTTTTACTGTCCTTTGTAAAGCTACAGAAGCTTCTGTGGACACTCATGTTCCGAGTTTCTGAATTCAGGGCTTGAATGCAGTCACCGTGGGACTCAAATTTGACCCATTGGCCATAAAACTCGAATAGATGCAGATATGTTTGTGTAGATGGCCAGTTGAGCAGTCCTTTTTTTTTACCCAAACAATTTAAATACTATATTGTTATAATAACATTCAACACTCGTTTTGGAATAGTAAATGTTCATTATTTTACTATTTTGCATTTACAATAGACCTTATGCATCAGAGAAACGAGTGTGCAGCCATCTTTAGAATTTTGTCTTTGAACGTCCATATTTGCGATACCGGTATCATCATTGTTGAAGAGTAAATGGCTAGCGAAGTGAATTTACTTATTGCAGTTCTTATCGAAGCGGATTTCATAACAAATGTCAGTAAAAAGGGAAGAATTTAAAATGAGCGGTTCATTCATAAATTTGTACGACCTTACTGGATTTAGTCTGTCTCAGTGGATGATGATGAAATCAGATCTCTGTGTGCAGCACTGGCTGTTGTCAGACAAAAATCTCCCTGGATTATTACAATTAATGGCAAAATGAATGTTTGGAAATGTAAACTGATATTTGCTACTGACACACTACAGTAAAAGATAGAAATAACTGACTTAAAACCATTTTTTAGCTGGTGAAAATACTAGTGTTCTAATAATTTTGGCTACCACTGTATTAAAAATGAACAAAATGTAATTTTAAAATAACATGAATTGTTTTAAATTGTTCACTTTTTGCGTACATATATATGAAATGTTGATGCGCATTCCAAATAAAGACCAAATAAATGGAATTGAATAACCATGATCAGGAGAATGTGTGTTAATTTTGCAGCCCTAGTACCTGAACATGTGTTTTTCTTTCTGTAGTTACAGTACCATGCAGGTCTGGCCTCCAGTCTTCTAAACCAACAGTCACTCAAACGCTCAGCCAATCAGATGGGAACATCTGCCAAAAGAAGACCCAAAGTCCAGCCCAGCACCCTCGCCCTTCCAACACAGTGAGTATGGGGTCATATTTTTAACAGTATCTCATAACCAGAGTCAAAGCTCCCTATAGGCTCTTTTACCCGTGAAACCAGTTTAGTTGTTGTTAACTTTCTCTAGTAAATGTACTACATATGGACTTGATTCTCATGTACAACATAGATGTAGGATTAAAAAAGCACAACACAAGGCCTACATTCATGAAAACTGAAGACACCAGCATCTGCTTGTCCATAGACCCATCGGCAGCAGGTCAGAGGTGACCATTGATTCTCTTCCTCTCTATTGGTTCATCTGATTACAGTGACAGAGTAGAATAGCTCATTGTCTCTGTGGTGTCACTGGTGTCTTAGACCATACACTTTAATAATAAAGCACTGAGAGTGAGATTCGGTGAACCGAGAGGAGAAGAGAGCATGGACTCTGGAGGGAAGATGAAAGACGGATGGTGAATGAACAGAAAATAAGTATGAAGGACTGATAGAAGAGACGAGAGCGGAGCCCAGGTGGTCTGTGTCCCTCTACAAAAGCCCACTGATGGGATACCACTCCTGTTTCTCCTTGCAAATGTGCTCTTTTTAATCTGATTCTGTTTATTTTCTTTCCAAGGTCCTTCAAAGTGATTGTTCATTTATTTCAAGTTGTAGTGTTCTCCTTTGCTCTGATGCCTGTCTGGGTGCTCGTAGCACAATGTACTGTCCGATGCTGAAGGATGAGGAGAAGGAACAGTCCTTTGCAATGTGTAACGTACTATCTACCGTGTCCAAATTTGCTCTTTGTTCCCTATGTAGTGTTGTCTAAACATACATAACATCAAAATTATATTCACTTTATAGTTATGTTTTAAACCCAGATGCAACCAGTCTACATGCACGAACGCTGTTTTGCCAAGTTTTCCAAGCTCCTTAAGTCATCAAAAATGCAGCAAGGAAATTTATACAAATTGGAAATGAGTGTAAATTATATTTACTTTTATATTTACTTTTACTTATAATAATTTATATTATTAAAGTATTAGTTAAATCAATGCCAAGTGTTTTATCTTTCTTGATTAATCAAATACAATAACTTTATTTTATCTGGGAGGATTGTACACAGAGGAAATGAAAATATGGTGAATGATTCACCAATACTCATTATTTACCTGAAGATGACATATAATCAATAAAATTGACAAACAGTTTTAGAGATTTTGGTCTTTCCAAAACTTTACACTACTGTTCATAAGTTTGAATTCGGTTAGATTTTTATGTTTTTGAAAATTCTCATGCTCAACAAGACTGCATTTATTTGATTAAAAATACAGTAAAAATAATAATGTTGTGAAATATTATTGCAGTTTAAAATTATTTCTAATGTGAATATATTTTAAAATGTTATTTATTCCAGTGACGGCAAAGCTGAATTTTCAGTAGCCAATAATCTAGTTTCCAGTGTCACATGATCCTTCAGACATCATTCTAATATACTAATTATTATTATTGTCAAAGTTGAAATACATTTTTGTGAAAATTGTGATACTTTTTTTTCAGGACTCTTTGGTAAATAGAGAGTTTTGTAACATTGTAAATGTCTTTATTTACACTGTTGATCAGTTGAATGCATCAATGCTGAATAAAAATGTTAATTTCTTAAATAAATAATTAAATCAATTACCAAACTCTTGAACCGTAATGTAAATATGAGTTGCACTTGACTGGAAATAGCTGCCTAGGGTCATTACCAAATTGACCTCCAAGTGGACTGAATTGTTTTAAAAAAAGGAACTTTGTTTAGTTCACTCTAAGGACTCTACAGTGCGACCATTTCAGTCGCATTTGCCACTTAAAACTACTGTGTGCGACTATGAAAAAATTTTTGGGAGCACTAGTGCGACTGACCCGATCATCATATTTGTGATTGCGCTCAGGGAGCTTCAAAGGTTTCTATGTGTTTTTGCAGCATTGAGTTATGTATCACAGACATATCTCACAAATCCTTTCATAAGCAAAGTGCAGACAGGGTGTAAATAAGAGATTCATTGATTATAAATGTGAGATGAACTAAGATGAGTGACAGCTTTTAATGATTTTTAAGGGAGTTTGTAAATGTGATACTGATATAATTCAACAGTTCAATAAGCAAGAAGTTAATATTAAGTGACTTACATTGACTATAATACTATTGTCTGATTTTGCTCTATTTCGTTGTAGAAAATAGTTTAAAACAAAGACACCGACACAGCGGAGCCACTGCGCATCTCCATTCAAACACAGCTGTGTTTCGTTTATGAATGAACGGGTGTTTTTAAAAGAATCTAGTGAGTCAGTGATTCACATCGCCAGTCTGAAGAGGAGGTACAAACACCTAGCAGAACTCCCCCTTGAGCCATTTGAACATGTCAAGCCGCTCGTGCTGATTGGTGCAGACTACCCCCATCTACTTACCCCTGTCGAGCCGGTGAGACTGGGCCCTCCTGGAGGTCCGGCGGCCATTCGCACGAGGCTGGGATGGATGCTCCAAGGACCTGCACACCTTACCCAGTGGGCCCCGAGTATCCAGCAGTGTCTCCTCACTGGTGTCTCATCCCAGACGACAGAGCTGATGCAGAATGTGGAGAAGCTCAGGAAGATGGACATCCTGCCATACCAGAGTAGCAAACTGGCAGTGAGATCAAAGCAGGATAAGGAAGCGCTGGAGCACTTGGAGGCCAGGACGAGGCGAGTACAGGTTGCAGGTATCCTTAGATATGCCATGCCCCTGCTAAGGAAGCAAGGCGTTCCCCCACTCAGAGCTCCCAAGGAAGCCGTCCTACCCAGCCTCAGGAGTCTAGAGAGACGCTTGGCCCGGGATCCTCTACAAGCTGAAGAGTACTGTGCAGCGATTCGGAAGTTGTTGGAAGTAGGCGCGATCAGGAGGATAGACCCAGGCAAAGCCTTAGCCACCAATGAGTCATGGTACATACCGCATCACTTAGTAAGTCATAACGAGAAAAGTCGTTTGGTCTTCAACTGCTCTTTTCAATTCCAAGGCCGAAGCCTCAATGACACCCTCCTTCCTGGAACAACTCTGGGAGCCTCTCTTCTGGGAGTTTTATTACGCTTCAGGGAACATGCGGTGGCAGTTAGTGGAGACATCAGAGGCATGTTCCACCAGGTTCAGCTCTTACTAGGGCTGGGCAAAAAAAATATTTTTCGATATATGGTTTTTTAAAATGTGGTCGATTCAATGTTGATTCTCGATTTTTTTCAATATTTATTTCTGCAAACATTGAACATAAGATTTACGTTCATCTTATTACTAGTCTAATCCACTAGATGTCACCCCCTTATTTGCCTTGCGCGATGTTACAACGGTGAGTCCGTCATTCATTCATTGCTTAAAATGGCGGATTCAGGTGCTTTCCCGACGTCAACACCACCTTCCAGGGCTCTACAGTGCGACTGAAAACTACTGCGTGCGAATATAAACATTTTTTTAGGAGCACCAGTGCGACTGACCCGATCAT
This sequence comes from Sinocyclocheilus grahami, assembly GCF_001515645.1. Lineage (NCBI taxonomy): Eukaryota > Metazoa > Chordata > Actinopteri > Cypriniformes > Cyprinidae > Sinocyclocheilus > Sinocyclocheilus grahami. The sequence continues at coordinate 914,311 of NW_015505438.1, read as the reverse complement.
CATCATACTTGTGATTGCGCTCAGCAAAGGTTTAAAGGTTTCTATGTGTTTTTGCAGCATTGAGTTATGTATCACAGACATATCTCACAAATCCTTTCATAAGAGACAGGGTGACAGGGTGTAAATAAGAGATTCATTGATTATAAATGTGAGATGAACTAAGATGAGAGACAGCTTTTAATGATTTTTAAAGGAGTTTGTAAATGTGATACTGATACTTAATACAATAAACAAGAAGTTAATATTAAGTGACTTACATTGTCTGACTATAACACTATTGTCTGATTTTGCTCTATTTCGTTGTAGAAAATAGTTTAAAACAAAGACACCGACACAGCGGAGCCACTGCGCATCTCCATTCAAACACAGCTGTGTTTCGTTTATGAATGAACGGGTGTTTTTAAAAGAATCTAGTGAGTCAGTGATTCATGATTACCCATTCATAAAGACAGTCACTTGCTTCATTCCTGAATGAATCAATTGAATGAATGATTCAGTGATTCTGGCAGTTTTAGTTTCATTTTTAAAGTATCTTTTCAGTTATTTAAATCATTTAATATTTCTATATTAAAAATGTTATATTTAAAACATAAATTTCATCATGAATTTATGGATTTAATTGCACTCATTCCACTTCTGAGCCTCATTAAATGTCTGAAAGTACACCTAGCTACTTTTGTGTTCTTCTGTGCCACCTCTACAAATTAATTGTGTTAATACTGATATCATTTGATTGGTAACTTATGTTTCTTATTCTACTTGTCTAATTTTTAAAAAGCTTATAATGTAATTTTTTTAAGAATTTGACAAAAGATGACATACTTTTAATAAAGTTAGAAAAATGCCATTACAAAGGTTAAAACAAAATTCCACTGTAAATCACTTTGAGTCAAATATCACCTCGTAATGGGAAGGTTAATTTTTAATACAATTTTGGATTATTGATTAGAAGGTGCTCCTAAAATTTTGAACGTGCTCCTACATTTTTTAAGTTAGGAGCACAAGTGCTGCTAAAAAGAAAAGTAAGCGTAGAGCCCTGTAACTTAGCTAAGTCCGCCATGTGGAGTTCACTATTAAGAGAATTGGAACGGAGTAAATGAGAGAGTGATTTGTTCAGAATGAAGTGTTTGAAAAGGCCTCAAAAGCAAGTGGAAATTGTTTTTTCAAAATACCACCTATATAGTATATACCCATTAACCTGCAGTTTCAATCCACCTTTTTCTTGCCGTAAAAATAGGCAAGATGGGCATTTGTTAATTTTATGGGTCTAGCTTCCGATCTCATCCGTGTCCAGCTATTTTTAGCTGTACAAAACAGTTCGTTGTGCTGCTTGATATTGAAAATTGGTGTGTCTCACCATATTATTTAATGTATTATCTTAATTATGAACACACTGGTTTGTGGTGCAAACTATTTTACTGCACGTTGTTATTCTTCTCGTTATTTACCTATAGCGGCTAATGAACCGGAAGTCTCGCCCATAGGCTTACTTCCGCACTGAAGAAAAAGGTGGATATAATGTATGTGCATGAAAAGGCTTCTCCAAATGTCAGAACTGCTAGTGTTGATGCCATTTTTCCTGTTGTTTTTTTTGTTGCACCAGGTTGCTCAGGTCACAAGCAGCTTCTCGAAAGACTGAATTCGATGGATTCTTTTTTTATCCATCCACACAAAAAACATTAGCAGTAAACTAAAGGGAGGTGCTCATGACAAATCTGCTTTTAGGTGACTGAAAATGGCCTGAAGCTGACTGCCCCCTCAGTCTACAATGCACTGTGTATCTTTAATAGCACCGTGCTGATTTTCGGATGGTGAACGGAGACAGCGGCTCTTCTGTCAAAACGTCATTGTCCGGGTGAATTTGCCGTTTCTAAGAGGAGCGGCGTATGAATTATGCAGCACAACCTTCATGCGCGTTTGCTTTTATGTTATTTTTTAATGTGCCAGCATTCTGATCGCATTCCCGTCCAACATTGCTGCTTGCTTAAATGAGTGGACCGACAGTAGAAAGTAAGGCTGTCCCAAAACAAGTTAAAAGTTTCTAAATGCATTTTAATAGATGTTTACTGTGTAAATAAATTATAATATGATAAATTATTACAGTTGTAACTGGCCTAGATTGGGTGCGCTAACTAATTTGCAAGCAAAGTGATGGCCAGTTGTAGTGATTGAACATTTATAAATAATGATAAAAAGAAAATGAGTAGAGGCCTAAAGAACCTTCAAAATAATCAAATCAACAAATCAGAGGCTCTATTGATTCATTTATTCTATCAATCTGTTATAATCATTCATACTGCCATTAATGAACCAGCAGGAGTTGCTGCAAAAAGATTTGTTTTAAAATCACGGCATATTAAACTAGCCTGATAATTGAGGCCCAGAGGAGAGTCTGAATGATAGCTGGTCCCATCCTGTGCATTCATCGCAATATTAATCCTGTAAACAGAATTACACAGCATTTACTCATATAATCTGGCTCAAAGGGATCGTGTCTGCGCTTGAACACTTTCCTAGCTAAGCAGGCAGCAGTTATATGATTTGATAAATACCTTGTAGTACTTTATGTAATCTGTTCATTTTGTGAACCGTTCGAATTTCTGGATTGAGATGAGAGTTTTAATGCGTCATATTATATGTATTGAAAGTCACCCCGCTCAGCTCAAGGTGACCTTTGTTTTCGCCAGTCTGGGCTTTCTGTTGCGTTTGAATCCTCCGGATATGAGACTGCTGACCTCCTAGGATCAATGCAGGGTGCTGTTGTCATTTTAGTGCCTCCTGCTCCCATCGGCCAAACAGGCAAAGCCACAGTTGCTGAACTGAGACTAATTCACCAATCCACCCTCATGAGACCTGCAGATTTACTTTACATGTTACTATAATTAACAGCAGTTACAACCTCTATCTGTCATACTCTCTCCATCCCTCCGATTTGCACATAGCATAGATTTCTAGTTTATCATGAATCAGTTAATTTCAGAACAGCCAAGTCTGGATTACATCCATTTAAAATGTACATTTGTGAATGCTTTGTTGTAAAAGTGTTTAAAACCCAGTCTGAGGAGATGGGCTTCCCCAGGTAAGCCTCCCAAAGGCTTTTCCTAAGGTTTCTTCCTCATCTTCATCTCGGGGAGTTTTGCCTTTGGCTTGTCCATTGGGTTGTTTGTAAGGTGCCATTCTTTGCAAAGATGCTTTTGAATTCTAATTAAGATTGTAATGAAGAGGTGGCATTATTAATTTGACTAATTTTATTCATTTTAATCTTACATATACTTATGTAAACATAAAGTAACATTCTGGGTTGTGTGCTGTTCAGAACTGATTTAAGAATGACTTCAAATTTCTTTCTAGTTCCTGAGTTATAATTGAGTTTGAATGCAATGAAATAGAATTGCAGTGAATAAAAAAATAAAATAAAATCGGACTGTAATTTTAATTAGAAAAGCAAAGTTTGCCAAGGCAAACTTTGAATGTGTTTGAAAGCTTTGGAAAAAAGTTTAAAAAGCATTTAAGTTTGAGGGTTTATAGGATAGATGGATGGAAGGATAGATACCTAACCAAGATGGCGGCGCGTTCACATGCTGCGGCTTCTCTCTCTCCCGACAGAAAGGTATTTTCGTGTTTTTTGTCTTGTGAGTCGCAGTGTTTTTGTATGTATTCGTCGCGTCTATTTGTTTCTAAGCGCGCATATAGTCGTGAGTTTCTGCTCGATGTCGGCAGAACCACATTTTTAGAGTTAAACTCTGCGCACGCCGAAGAGCTGCGGGATCTCGGTCTGCTCCGGAGGCCCACTCCATCACCGACCCCCACTGCTGCATCTCGCCCACAGCGGAGGCGACACAAGCGGCGCGAGAGGAAGCAGAAGAGGGGTAAGTGCGGAGGTATCCGGGCTAGGCTAGCGGCTAACCCACACAAGCCGGCTATCCCCACCATCGTACTGGCTAACGTACGCTCTTTGGACAATAAACTGGACTACATCCGACTACTACGCTCAACTCAGAGGACTGTAAGAGACTGTTGTGTTTTTGTGTTCACGGAAACATGGCTCAACAACAGCGTTCCGGACTGCGCTATTCATCTCGATCAGCTGACATGCTATCGAGCGGACAGAGCTCGCGTCGAGGGAGGTAAGACCCGCGGCGGAGGGCTTTGTGTTTACATCAATGATGCGTGGTGCCGCCATGCTGTTGTGGTCTGCAAACACTGCTCACCCCTGGTGGAGTTTATGATTATTAAGTGCCGGCCGTTCTATCTACCGAGGGAATATACAGCCATACTGCTCGTTGCTGTATACATCCCTCCCAGCTCCAACAACAGCAACACGAGCGATATATATATATATAGATATATTTTTACATTTTACCTTATTTGTATATTTGTATAGTTGTATTTTGTATTTAATCTGTACCTATCTGTATTTGTTATCTGTATGCACCAAGGGTCTGAGAGTAACGCAATTTCAATTCTCTGTGTGTATGTGCTGTACATGTGGAAGAATTGACAATAAAGCAGACTTGACTTGACTTGACTTGATAGATGGATAGGTAGAATTAAAAAAAAATTTTTTTTTTTAATTTTTGTTTTTTTTAAAGATTTTCAATTTTGAATGATGTATGGATTGATAAATGGATCAAATTAATGTATTTTTATTTTTTCAGATTTTTTTGTAATGTTTGAGCACTAAATTGATAGATAGATAGATAGATAGATAGATAGATAGATCAAATTTATATAATATTTTATCTGATATTTTTTTTTATTGAATAATGTATGGATGATAGATATAATTCATATCTAATTTTAATTACCAATTTTAGATACCAATGTATCGGCGACTGGATCATATCGGCCGATAATATCGGCAAAACGATATATCGGTCGGGCTCTAATATGAATATATACATATACATATACAGTGCCCTCCATAAGTATTGGAACACTAAAGACAAAACTGCTCTGCTTGCTGTGGAGTCAAGACATTTGCAAATATGATTAAAAGATGAATATGAGACAAAACTACAGAATGTCACATTTTAGTATTAGCTGTTTCAGCACACAAATATTTTACCAAATAAAAAGGACAGCACTTTTAGATTCATCCAAGTATTTGATGAGAGCATAAGTATTGGGACAGTTGAACTTAAGGGTGTTTTCACACTTGGTCCTTTTCAGTGTCTGAGCACGGTTCGCGTGATTTTTGGCCAAATATGTGAACACTCCAAATGATCTCAAACCCCTCAGAAGCGAACCGAACCGTGACTTCGGGAGGTCGGTCTGAGTACGGTTCGCTATCGGCTAAAGGTACGGTTCGCTAAAAACGTGCATTGTGAACAAATCGGCCCGGGCTCACTTGATTTTTCCATTTGCGAATTTCAAATGTAGTTTGGCCATCAGATGTTTCTGTACAAATCAGCTGTTCATAGTGGCTGCTTCTTCTGGCAGATCTCTACATATTGTTCGCTCACAACGTACACTCGTTTATTTTAATTTCAACCGCTTCTTTACTGTGTAAGAGAGACTGTGCGCCTTGCCAGTTTAAACTTTTTGATATAGGCTACGAGTGCGCACATCCCAGCGGGGGCTAAACTAGGCTACTCTCTCTTTACTGTTTATTGTTACAACTGTCAAAAACACCCATGGTTCACATAAACACAGTTGGTTTTGTCTCAATCGAATGTAAACATCTGGGAAAGAAATTGCATGTGTAACTGATCTGTGCACTATGTAGTAGTTCTAGTACAGCAACCTAATATGAGAATCAGTAGAATCTATTATTCATACGATTAATAATAGGCCTATGCATTTACATTTTTTTCATTTGATTAGTATCTTACTTAAATGCTACATTTAAGGATACCTGTACTGTACCTGAAAATTTTAAAGCAGTTTATTATATTCTATTTTATTTTATCTGTTCTTTTATTTTATATATCTGAATGTCAGTATGCCTTTTCCGCTGGTCCATAAAAAGTCTTACATTTAATTGTATCAAATTTAAGGCCATAAAAAGTACAATGGGGACGGAAAGACGATTGCCATATAGCTTAATGTGATGATTAAAATGAAAAGGGCTATGATTTCATTGAATAAATGAGCGCTGCACGTTTCAAAGTCTATTTTTATGCAGTTCTGAAAGCACCACCTGCTGGCAGAGAATGAATTTGCATTTTTAACAGCCCTTCTGCTGGTTTAAAACAATAATTGATATTAAACCAGCCATTAAACCATTAATATAATAGTTGATACATCTGATTTTTGACTCTCTTCTTAAAAATGGTTTGAAATTTGAAAGGCTGAAATTTGAAATTTTATTTCATTTTTTTTAAATATTTTTTTGTGAAAACCTGTATCTGAACTGTAAATCATGCTTTAAATACAGTAAATACAGTCATTTTAAAACATTGCCCCACCCCACTCATATGGCATTAATTTTATCTGTGCAGGTCTTAAAAACAGTCTTAAAAAGTTTTAAATTTGAGCTTAAAAATCCTGCAGAAACACTGTGTGCTATAAAATAAACATGATGACATAGACAAGAAAAACAATTCAAAATAAATATTACAAAGGTGTACGAAACTTATATTTTTGTGCAAAAGATAAAAATATCCCAGTTTTGGAGGCCATAATGTCAGCCATCAAACACTGAACTGGACTAGATCCAAAAAGCAACAGTCTGAACACAAAGAGGTCTGAGACACCATTATTGCTTAAGTGGACCAAAAAAGGATCTGAGTACTCTTCCAGGAACTGCGATAGTGTGAACACAAAGAAAACTGGGTCCTTTTTCACTTGGTCCACCTCTTGGTCTGCTTAAAAGGGTCTGGGTTCGGTTCTTTTAAAGAGGACTCAAGTGTGAAAACACCCTAAGGCAGGTGTAAAAGATTAAAAGCTATTATTTAGTTGCAGATCCCTTGCATGAAATCAGAGCAGTGAGTCTGCGACTCATAGATATCACCAGACTCTTAGGTGTTTTCACATATAGTTCGTTTTAAAAGAACCAAACCCAGTTCACTTAAAGTGAACCAGAAAGAAAACCAGCCGAAAGTGACCTCAGTCCTTTTGGTGTTCACAATCTAGTGGACTCAAAAGAGAACCCAGTTCTTTTTTTGGTCCTCTTCAGCAATGAAGAGATCTCAGACCCTTTCTTGTTCACACCACAACTTCATAAGAGCTCAGACCCCAGCTTTCTGTGCAGCAGTAGATTTTGGGTATTCAAGATGGCGTCTTCACATGTTGTCATCACATGGATGTGGCACATTTTGAAGCAAATGACAAACAGAGAAAGAGTCCGACAAAGCAGAACTAAAGGAAAGCATCTGAAAATTGTAGCGCGGTTCTGTTATATCCCCTTTCCTTCATTTTTTGGGCAAACAAAAGAAACACTTTTATGTTTTTATGGGTTGAGGAGAGTTGGCGTTTAATGTAATCATCTTTCCAAATTTCAATAAGTGCACAACTCTCCTCCTGGGACCACACAACCCCACGACCTGCCATGGTGAAAAGTTTTTTCTGTTGTTACAGCAGTGACGTAACATGGCTGCAGGTATGGCAAGCCTCCAGGTACACATGTTGAAACACAACGCAAAGCGGACCGGGATCTCATTGCTTTCGCATATCACCAGAGGCGGACAGTAACTAAGTACATTTACTTGAGTATTGTACTTAAGTACACTTTTTGAGTATCTGTACTTTACTTGAGTATAATTTTTTTCTGGGAACTTATGACTTTAACTTCACTACATTTGAAAGACAAATATTGTACTTTTCACTCCACTACATTTCTAT
>NW_015505438.1:904581-906512 GCF_001515645.1 Sinocyclocheilus grahami | reverse complement strand
TTTTAGGGGGTAGGGGTGTTAAATATTTTTTTTTGTTTTGTTGTTTTCCCCATAGATTTTTAACATTCTAAAAGCTCTTTATTCCAAAGATACTACAAGCTAGTCAGTGTATTAAGCAGGTGTAATGTATTCTAAGTTGCTTCAGAAGTATTGCAAGTATTTCTACCTACAACAATAAAACAGTGCATTGACATAAAAAAGGAAATTTACTTTTGGTACTTAAGTACTTTTAAAAGCAAGTACTTCTGTACTTTTACTTAAGTAAAAATCTGTCTTTACAACTTTTACTTGTAATGGAGTAATATTTGACCAGCAGTATCTGTACTTTCACTCAAGTAATGGAGTTGAGTACTTTGTCCGCCTCTGCATATCACAAAGATATCGAACCACAAACGGACCGTACTCAGACCACCTCCGGAGGTGGTCTAAGTACGGTTCGCTTTTGGGTCCTTTTAGGGGGGTCTGAGATCACATGGTTTGTTCACATATACACACTGAACCGCTCCGAGAGCGTTTGAAAGGGTTAAATGAACTAGGTGTGAAAACACCCTTAGTCTCATCCTTTGAAATGCTTTTCCAAGCCTGTAATTCAGGCAATTCCAACTGTTGCTTGTTTTGGGGAGCCTTTAGTTTCCTCTTCAGCTGGTTAAATTCATTTTCAATCGGATTTAAATCTGGAGATTGACTTGGGCAATCTAAGACTTTACATGTTTTGATCTGATAAACTCCTTGACTGAACTGGCAGGGTTTTTTGGGTCATTGTCCTGATGCAATGTGAAGCGCTTTCTGATGCGTCTGGTGGCATTTTCTTGAATATTGGTATCCTGCTACTGTCATCATACATTAAGTCATCATTAAAATTGAGTCTCTGTTCCAGAGACAGCCATGCATGTCCATGCCATGACACCACCTCCACCATACTTTACAGATGAGGCTGTATGCTTGGGATCATTTGCAGTTCCCTTTTTCTCTACACTTTTGCTTTCCCATCACTTAGATAAAGGTTCATCTTTGTCTCATCTGCCCATAAAACTCTGTTCCAAAACTCTACTGGCTTTTGCCAACTCTAATCTTGTCTTTCTGTTTTTGGTGCTGGTCAGAGGTTTGCATCTTGCTGTGTAGCCTCTGTAATTCTGTGTGAAAGACTCCTGCAGACAGTACAGTCCTTTACAGACATGTATTTTAGGGTTCATTTTCACAGCTTTTATGATTTGCCTGTCATCAACTACTATTGTTTTTCTCAGCAGATCAGGTCGTTGTTGGCTGCTTATGTCGCCGGTGGTTTCCAAACTCTTGATTTCTCCATGCCCTTTGTTTTCGCTATAGCTCTAATTGACTTCCTCTTTTCTTTTAGCATCCAAATTGCTTGCTTTTCTCTCAAAGTCAGCTCCCTCGTCTTCATCCTGGTTTGTGTGTGTCGTCATCCCATCACCTTATCCCATCTGCGAAACATGGTGGTGGTAGTATCATGGTTTAGGCCTGTTTTGCTGCATCTGGTCCAGGACAGCTTGCCATCATTGATGGAACAATGAATTCTGAATTATACCAGCAAATTCTGAAGGAAAATGTCAGGACATCTGTCCAAGAACTGAATCTCAAGAGAAAGTGGGTAATGGAGCAAGACAACGACCCCAAGCACACAAGTCATTCTAACAAAGAATGGTTAAAGAAGAACAAAGTTAATGTTTTGGTATGACTGAGTCAAATTCTGGACCTTAATCCAACTGAAATTTTGTGGAAGGACCTAAAGCAAGCAGTTCATAGGAGGAAACCCACCAATATCACAGAGTTGAAGTGGTTCTGTACTGAGGAATGGGCTAAAATTCGTACAAGCTGTTGTGCAGGACTGATCAGCAGTTGCAAGAAAAGTTACTTGCAGTTATTGCTGCAAAAGGGGGTCACACCAGATACTGAAAGCAAAGATTCACATA
>NW_015505438.1:892809-903536 GCF_001515645.1 Sinocyclocheilus grahami | reverse complement strand
CATAAAACTCTGTTCCAAAACTCTACTGGCTTTTGCCAACTCTAATCTTGTCTTTCTGTTTTTGGTGCTGGTCAGAGGTTTGCATCTTGCTGTGTAGCCTCTGTAATTCTGTGTGAAAGACTCCTGCAGACAGTACAGTCCTTTACAGACATGTATTTTAGGGTTCATTTTCACAGCTTTTATGATTTGCCTGTCATCAACTACTATTGTTTTTCTCAGCAGATCAGGTCGTTGTTGGCTGCTTATGTCGCCGGTGGTTTCCAAACTCTTGATTTCTCCATGCCCTTTGTTTTCGCTATAGCTCTAATTGACTTCCTCTTTTCTTTTAGCATCCAAATTGCTTGCTTTTCTCTCAAAGTCAGCTCCCTCGTCTTCATCCTGGTTTGTGTGTGTCGTCATCCCATCACCTTATCCCATCTGCGAAACATGGTGGTGGTAGTATCATGGTTTAGGCCTGTTTTGCTGCATCTGGTCCAGGACAGCTTGCCATCATTGATGGAACAATGAATTCTGAATTATACCAGCAAATTCTGAAGGAAAATGTCAGGACATCTGTCCAAGAACTGAATCTCAAGAGAAAGTGGGTAATGGAGCAAGACAACGACCCCAAGCACACAAGTCATTCTAACAAAGAATGGTTAAAGAAGAACAAAGTTAATGTTTTGGAATGACTGAGTCAAATTCTGGACCTTAATCCAACTGAAATTTTGTGGAAGGACCTAAAGCAAGCAGTTCATAGGAGGAAACCCACCAATATCACAGAGTTGAAGTGGTTCTGTACTGAGGAATGGGCTAAAATTCGTACAAGCTGTTGTGCAGGACTGATCAGCAGTTGCAAGAAAAAAAAGTCTTAGATCTTTGAGTTCAGCTCATGAAAAATGGGAGCAAGAACAAAAGTGTTGCGTTTATAATTTTGTTCAGTGTATATATATTAATTCATATATTTTTTCTGTTATTTTTGTGTGATGCATGGATGGATGGTTAGCACTGACTAACTAACATTCAGAAAGCCACCTATTGAAATTATATTTATGTATTTAATCATATTAATTAACTTTTCACATTCAAATTTCAATTTAACTGGATTGATCAATTAAATAAAGGAGACATGGTAAAAGTGGAAACATCCACTCAAACTAAAGTAGTGAATTTTTTTAAACTCACTAGTTTGTGATATTGTTATAAACAAACTATTATTATTTGAACTCGTAACATTTCATAGGGTTTTTTTTCTTTATTTTAGCATGTATTTTAAACCGTTATTTTGGGCTATGTTGAAGTTTCATGTTCAATCTCCAGACTGAAGGGAGCTGGTCAAGAAGTGTTTTTTCCTGTGCTGCATTGCAGCAAAGCTTAAGAGAGTGTTATGAAAATTTTAGTCATAGCTGATCCCTGATTAAAGGAAAGAGGAAGACAGCACTCGTTTATCAGTATTCATCTCACCCTCACATGCAGTCACAAGAAAGGGCTATTTGATCACTTTGTATCATCCATCACACTGAGAGAGAGCAATGTTACCCCATTACATCAAGATGAACAAAGTACACGCATCTCCTTTTTTGTGCTCCCCTGACACTGACTTCCTGCCATCCTCAGGGGTGTCTAAAGATGCCCTTTCTTGTGGCCGCATCAGTTTTTATGCAGTTGGCATGTAATCCACTGAAAATGTTTCATCATCTGGATGATAATCTGTTGCGTTAACATTCAAATCACACTACACTAGATCCTTAAACTGTGCTGCAGAACCTACATGTCCATGGAGCATTCATTAACTTTGCATTTAGATTATAAGGTTGGTAGAAAAAAGAAAACCAATGTTTGCGTCTTCCTACAGAATCTCATGGTGTAATCATTCATACCCTCAAACAGCTCTCGCTAGTATTTTCAGATCAAAAAAAGCCCAACACTAGAGGATTTTTGTACAGTAAATGTTATTTCAGTGTAAAATTGGGAACATTAAAGGGATAGTTCACCACCAAATTCTGTCATCATTTATGCATGGGCATTTAAAAAAAATTAAAAATTCTGAAATTTGTCCGCCACCACAGAATATATGTTTTGCCAGTGACTGATTTATTTGCATTTATTGATTTAGTAATTTATTTTAATGTATTTAAATATATTTATTTATTTATTTATTTAGTGATAGAAAATACAGATTTTTTAAATTATTATTAGAATTATTCATTTGAGTGATCTTAAAGTGCTTTTTCTTTCATCAGTGTTGTAATAATATCATTTTCCTGTGACTCGACAGAGATTTTAGATGCATGACATTTACAGTTCAGGTGATTGGTTAATAAAGTTCTGTGGTCCAAGATGAGCAAAGATAGCAGATCACTATTTTTCCTGAAGGCTGGCTTGACTGTCATTTAAATACTTTTAATTGAGTTGCTAGTAGCTTCCTCAACAGCGGCTGAGACATTACACCTGGTCAAGTAAGTAAATTGTCCTCTGAATGGTGAGATTCTACTGAATATTTTAATCTGAAATGAAGCCATCACTGGCAAAATGGCCCATGGTGCCTTGCTGATTGACAGTGTTACCGCACACTCAAGGTCAGAGGATACAGCCACATCCTCTTCCATTGGATTTCTTGACCTTTCTTGGTCTCATCCTGTACAGTGCAGTGGTATAACAGGGCAGATGGGTAGTAGACAATTAAAAACCTGTTCAGAGAGGTGGCCTGGGGCAGGGCTAGAGGGAGGGACTTTAACAAGGACCTTTAAACACTGTGGTTTCAAGGCAGCCAAGCACCAAATGGGAGTAAATATTGGCTTTGGTGAGTAAATAAATTGCCAGTTTGGCAGGAACTATGAGGAACTGCAACATTGCATAGTTTAGGTTTAATTTTTAGGTCGATATTTTACTGTTAGAATTTGATCTAGAATACCACATGATTTGTTTTCTGTGTGGTCTCTTATGTGAAATATTTGTCACATTAAGCCACCAAAATGAAATATGTGGAACAAAAATCACAATACGTTTTGATGTTTGTTTTTTGACAGTTGTTTCACTGTTACAGAGACTGTGCTGTTTGTCACAAATATGGCAGTTTTGCAAAGAAAATGGCTTAATTATTCTGTTATCATACAAAAATATGTATATATTTTTTTTATAAAAAGAAATTTAAATAAAATTTTCTGGCTGGTAATAAATATTTCTGACTAATATATTTAGTCATTTTTCACCATAGGGAGATGTAATTTTGGATCCTGCAGTGCTTTTGACTGATTTTACACATTCTTGACCATATCCTGGACCACAAAATCTATGCAGGCAGGTATTGACTTTACAGAGCGAAGACACAGTGATTCAATGAGTGTACAGTTGTTGATGTGCAAGTAATGTTCGATATGTTAATCTAAGCCTCGCTGTGCCTAAAATCCATTATGAGACTCATGCTCTGCTTGGCTTGAGAAAACAATCAGAGCCACAGAAGAAGAAAAACCTTTTCTGTGAGTCCAGCAATGATGAGTTAGTTTGCATGGAGATTAGGTGGGTTTCACTCCAGAGATTATGAGTTATGAAGCATGGATATATTAAAACATGTCTCGTCTTGTAACATGCCGACACCCCTCTGTGGTGCCAATGGAGATGTAATTGCTAACCCTATTTGGTTACATCCCAGACATTCTATTGCCAATGAACCACCTATGCCAGGAATAAAATAATTGCTTGGCTGCGGTGTCTGTGATTGGCTGGAGGAGCAGGTTTTGGTTCATGTGAAGTTAGCATGCAATATCGCATACTTTCTTTGACATCCTGTTTGACAAGCGAATTTAAATAATTTTGTTTAAAGCTTGTTTTAATGAGTTTTGTGTTGTTTGCATGTCAGTTGTCTTCAGCTACATGCTCAAGTAATAATTGTGCAAGTACTTTTTAGTCACTTCTACTATTGTTCATAACACTGTTTATGAACAATGAACTAAAAACTTAATACTTTTTATGCAGTTTTATATATTTTTTTATGTATTGGATGTTCTTTTACACCACAACAGCAGTTTGGGTCCAGAAAATGCAAAAAGACTGGTTTCAAAGTGCACATTTTTGAAAACGACACCATTATCGTCTCTGTGTAAACTAGAAAATTTGTGAAAACGATGACGATATGCGCATTAGTATGAAGTGTTTCCATAGCGTTTCTTTACAAAGTGACATCACCATCTACTAGCCTGGCCTGGAGACACTGTTTTAAGTCGTATTCACAGATTTATATGAATGGGTATCGTTTTTACAACATTGTTGTCTGTATGTGAAAAATGGAAAGGATAAAGTTTTCCATTTTTAGTACATTATATATAAACTATACCTTAAATACCCTTAAATTGATTGTGGCCACCCACAAATGAAATTATTCCTCATGTCGTTCCAAACCAATAAGACTTTAGTTAATCTTCGATACACATTTTAAGATGTTTTTAATGTAACCTGTGTTTTCTGCACCTCCATTGAAAGTTAAGGTAACCAAAACTTAGAAAATAATAAATCCATATGAAAAAAGTGGTTTAATCCAAACCTTGTGAAGAGATTTGATCAATTTATATGATGAACAGATTTAATTTGGGCTTTTATTCACATACATTAAACACAGAAGGTATGTTCTAAGCATGACGTGTTGAGCATTTTAGATGTAAATTAAAACCCAAATGACTTCTATTCATCATACAAATTAATTGTATTTTTTCACAAGGCATGGATTAAACCACTTTATTTTACGATGCCTTTATAACTGTTTTGGATCTTTCAAGTTTTGGTTACCTGGACTTTCAGTGGAGCAACATAAACCTCCTAGGTTTCATTATAAATATCTTAATTTGTGTTTCGAAGATAAAGTAAGGCAAGGGAACAACATGAGGGAGAGTAAATGATGACTGAAGTTTAATTTTTGGGTGAAATGTCCATTTAAGGTTAGGGATTTGAACCCCTTAAGTATTAAGTTCAATGCATAACTTTTCCCACAGCATGTGCGTCAGACAAGGATGATACCTCAAGTCATTGGAATTGTTGTGAGGTGTGTTAATGGGTTTAAAAGCGATCACACCTCTTATTTTCACCTGGTGGATTAAAAAATGATCCAAAAAAAGTTACATTGAAAGACCCCAGCCATATCTAGAAACCAGAATATTTTACAGACGGAAACCACCTAGCAACCATCCAGAACACCCTAGCAACTGCATAGAAATGCCGTATCACTGTACCGGCAAGTTTTGCATGCACAAGCACTGCTCACGTTTTCTCCCGAAAAGTTAAAATCTAGTTTATTCTTGGTCTAATGATTCCCAAACTCCTTATACAGTATAAAGATTTTACTAAGCATATGTCGAGTCGGTGAAAAACTCTAGTGATGTTCTCGCCTATTTAATATGCTGTTATTTAATTTAAGCTAGTAAATGAGCAACCTTAGTGCAGGCACGCGGGAAATTGTGAACAAACGGAGAGGTATGTTGAACAATTTCTCTTTGCTTTTGATCTCCCCTTCTGGGAAAGAAAATGCTGTTGCAGGAAAATCAGGGAGAACTTTCAACGTGATGAGGCAACTTAATCTTTGTCGATTCCTCCAGCTGCATTGCACTTTCAGATGTGTGTACACGCAAGCACATGCGTGTCCCCATTTGCACCTGTCCGTGGGTTACCTGGGTTCTCCACAACCAGTGTTAAGAAATATTATCTCCATAGTTGGTCCAATAACTTTCAAATGACTTTTAAGCAAATCCCTCCACCAGCTGCCCACCATCGGTTCTTTAATGAATTATTTTCCTCGTCTGTGTGCAGGGCCAGTCCCTCAAGTCTATTGATAGCTGATGGCAACGGAGATTTTCATTAAACCCTTATTAGCATTGACCCCACAATACATGATGGGCGACTCTTCTTGGGTACTGTTCTGCTCACTCCAGGGATGGCTGAAGGCTTTTGGCACTCTCAGTCCAATTTATTGATGTCTAACGAGGCTGTTGAGCAACGCTGGCAGGGTTTTAAGTATTCGTTTTCTTCTGAAGCACTGAAGGTTATGTCAGATGTGGAACAGTGGAGCCTCTTGTTGATGGTGGATGCAAATCGATTCCTTAATGCATTCAGTGTAGAGCTTATACAGTATTTGTTGTTGCCTCTGATGTTTATTTCACATTTTTGGCATTTTGATTATTTACAGCTGTACTGAAAATAAGGAGGTGTGATTTGTGCCTACATCAGTGTTCTTAAATTATATATATATATAATTTATATAAATTATATGTGTGTTGTATCAGAAGAAACAATTAGTTTGTTCAATACCAAGCCCTTAATGCAAAAAGCCATTGATTTGGTGTTGACAGTGACTGTGACCCGAGGACATTTTGACTTGCACTTGAAGTGAAAAACAAAAATACTTCAAATATATATATATTTTTCTTGTTCCAGGTATGTTGATGATGTCATATCCAGAATTGGACGAATGTTTCCAGATATGTCAATTGAGCTTTTCCGGCCAAACGGGACATCCGCAGTTCTCTTGGTGAGATGCTTCGAGATGTTTTTCTTTATATTCTGATGATTTGTGTCTTGTTAACTGCATCAAATGACTTTGATGATTGATGATTAAAATGATTTTAATGTTTGTTTTAGACACATTTATGGGAGCACAAATTTGATTGGCTTGTTATTAGCTCAGTAAGACAGAATAAAAAAATAGGCAAATTTTTGTAGAAGAGTAAGACATGATAACCTTGTAGTTCTAAATGAAATCGATCTTATTCATTTTCTAGTACTAGAGAGAAATCAAATTTAACAAAACAATATTTGCTTGTAGCAATGACTACTTTACACAAGTATTTGCTGGTAAGCTGCATAAAATGCTACACGTTTCCATTTCCAGTGGCATTAATGGAGCAGGACAGCAAGAAAGTGCAGCCATGAAGAAGCTTTTTCTGACTAATGGTGTCTAAGAGTTAATGGTGAAGGAGAGCTGGATGCCCTTGTGCTCGGGGAGCAATCTCTCTGTTGACTGCTCTGTCAGTCTCCTTGTGAGTTGTCCCTGAGAACATCCCAGAGGGGCCGGGATTGTTGACTCTTTGAGGAGTTCGCTCCATGCTTTCAAAGTTTTGGAGGGTGCGTGACCATCTACTCCATATGAACTCATTCATACCTGAATGATTTACAGCAATCCTTTTAGCTGCATTAGGAAAAATTGTTGTGATCGTTGCATTTTCACACCAACAACAACTAGATGATTTTATTGTTTGTGTATGCTGATTATTAGTTGCATGTGGTGTTAAGGCAATTATGACTTTTGTGAGGCTGTGTGATGGTGCTAAAATTGCATATTGGGAATTAACAAATATTCCTGTGTTCCAGTCAGTATACTTTTTATTCCCTGTCTTCCCCATTCATTTACATGTGGTGGTGGTGGTGGTGTGTCAAATATGGAAGGTTGCTTGTTAGATTCCTTTTTCAGGATTGGCTGTCTTGGGGTCCCACAGACCCTATGGCTGTTTGTGTTAAAAAATATATATAATTATAATCTTGAAAGTTAAATATAATTCTGTATACTGGATTATTGAAAAAGCAGATGTAAGATCTCATGGCAGACGTTTAAAGCATGCCAAGTTAAATTTAGTTTATTGTCAGTCCTTATAATCTTCGAAGCAGTCATTAAGTATTAACCTGATGCTTAAATATTAAATATGTGTTTCGAGCTTTTAAAGGAGCCTTTGGATCTCTCAGACCCCAAACAAAACATTGGGTTAATGCCAGGTTTGGATTGTTACATTCATGGCGACAATGCATATAGTAAAAGCAAGGAAAACAAATTCCAGCCACAAGTCAAGCTCATTCAAACTTGAGCCAAATAAATTTGGTATGAAATAATAAATAATAATAATAATATAAAATATATTATTTAAAAACTCTAATATATATATATATATATATATATGTATGTGTGTGTGTGTGTATATATATATAACAATACAACACTGTTATAAATGAATACATTTAATGATTTTAATAAATTATCAATAAGTTAAATAAGTATCATGTTAGTTTAGGTTAGTGCAAGCCAATAGTCAAAAAATAATGTCATGATAATAATAAATAATGCAACAAAATAAAAAAATATATATGTATATATTTTTAATGGTATGAGTTTTGGTTGCACCTCCTCTTTATTTGATTATTACATTTTTCAATGTAAATGTCATTTTAGAAACCAGAATATATTGGCTATTAATATTAATATTGTTAATAAATATTAAAGTAGTACAAAAACACATTATAGTTATTATTGTAGGTACAAAAATATTAGTCTTATATGGCGTGGCAGTAATCACATATTTATCCAAATTTGTCCAGTCTAACTGGGCCACACAGATCATTTCCATTTGCTTCTGTCATCATTTACGTGTTGTTTACACATTTTTCTTCCTCTTTAGTCATGTCTGATCTCAACTAGGGCACAACATGAGCCAGGCTAGACTTGGTGCTTCCTCAGAGAGAGAGGAAAAAGAAAAATAGTTGTATGACACCCCTGATTGCAACATTAAGTTGTCACAATGGGTCATTTGGATATTTTTGTCAATGGTTCACTGTATCAGTGTATCACCGGTATTTTTCTTGTCTCCTGGTAATGTTTCCCCCTCTACCTAGATGATGTTTTGCAGCCTTTTTGGGCTGAATTATCACATTCTGAGATGATGTCAGTTGTCAGTTGGGTCATTCACACCACACACCATCCCCCTTACCTTTGAGACTTCCTCTGACACTTCTCTGCTGCCGTCATGTCTTTTGGCAATGCTGACTGAGAGGAAAGAGAGACTGAGGGATCTTGGCAGCGGTGCCAGGAAGACTACAAATGCCCCTTCCACAGCAGTGGGAGTTCAGTGGTTCACACCCACAGGGCATGCACTTCCAGATGGCCCAGTTGGCAGGCCGGAGTGATCTGTCACCGTGGGGGCTAAATCGCTGCCAGGCCCTTCGTCGGCCGTGCTTTTGTACGGTGCTCAACAAAGCGTTCAGAAAAAAAAGGACAGTTTGATGGACCGTTTGTGCATGTGTAAATAAAGATGATCCTTTTTGAGTTTGATAAGGTTTACCTAATTATTTTTCCAACAGGAAGTGGACATTTTTGTCATTTTAATTGCTTTCTGTCTCTTTAGAACAGTGGGTCTCATCTGATTTAATTTTTTTTAACATCAAATCCAAAGGTCTCTTATTTTCTTTTTCTTTTATTTTTTTTTTTACAATTACTTTCCTTTCCATTGAGCATCAGATAAAAATTATATATATATATATATATATATATATATATATATATATATATATATATATATATATATATATTATTATTTTATTTATTTTTTGTGAGAACAGTGGTTCTCATGTTATTTTATTTTGTTTTATTTATTGTTTTCATTTTTCATTGAACATCTCATCCAAAAGCCTTTTATTTATTTTTTTTGTTCAAATATTATTTTATTTTATTTTACATTCCTTTGCATTGAACTTCAAATAAAACAATTATTTTATTTTGTATTTATTTTATTTTACTTATTTTCCTTTGCATTGAACATCAGATCCAAAAGTATTTGATTTATTATTATTGTTATTATATTTTATTGCTATTATTTTATTTATTTTTACTTTGTTTTTGGCCATCAGATCCAAAAGTTTTTTTTTTTCAATTATTGTTTTTATTTTATTTTTGAGTATTTAATTAATTTTTTAATATTTTTATTTTTTCATTATGAATATTTAATTTTTTTTACTTTCCATTGCATTGAACATCAAAGTTTTTGTTTTATTTAATTCTCTTTATTTTGTATGTTATTTTATTTTATTTTAAACTCACCAGTTAAGAACCACTGTATTAGAGGTTAACTTACTGTTAGTTTGTGTTCCTGTCCCTTTCCTGTAAATGTACAAATAGAAGTGAATGGAAGGGAGGGTTAGAAAACATCACAGTGGGGTGCACATCTGCCATTTATAACGAGAAGCAATCAAGCTTTCTCCACAGCAGTGCTGCATCTCTTTAAAATCAGTTTGTAAACAGGCCCGGCTGTGCAGAGTGCAATGGCATTAATTGGGGCATGGGATGGCTCTCTACGGGCAGATTCCGCCCAATAGCCTTGCCCGACCATAATTAGGAGATGTTAATTAGCATGGAAAGTGCATCTTTCTCAGGCCCTCTACCTGCTTTCCTTGGACCTGTAATTCCATTAGCTTAACCTCATACCCTCTTCCATAGCAGTTCTTAACTATATGCTGAAGCGTGAAGTACAGTATTCTTTTTTTCAGAGCAGTGGAGAAATGCATTTCAGATCTTAAAACCCACTTTTAAAAGTGCTGCCACAAACTGAAGCTTGTCACTCCTGCAGCAGTCCAGATCAAAGCGAGTTCTGAACGTGAAACTTCCCACAGGGCTCTGCCTGAGTTACAGATGTACAGTGTGTATGGAAATGAACAGTTGCACAGAGATGCTTTTAACTGGCTTCAGTAGAATATAGAGTTTTTATTTATTGTGATTTTGTGCTGTAGATTCCAGAAAGGTCTCTCATGTCACACACATTCCCACTTCTGTATCACTGCGTCTGTTTACTACTCTTCTGCTCATATTTTTATATCTTGTCTCTCTGGAATCTTTGTGCTGATTGGTAAATTACAGCATTCTGCAATCAAAATGTTGTTTGGGAATTTTTTTTGTATTTTGACAGCTAAGCAGCACAATTGCCTCGCCTCCCCCCCCCTCCTGACCA
>NW_015505438.1:892116-892760 GCF_001515645.1 Sinocyclocheilus grahami | reverse complement strand
CCCCCCCCCCCCCCCCGAAATAAAAACTTTTATTTATTACATTTATTGAAAATGGCAGTAAAGACAAGATATACATATATAGACAATAACAAAAGACAATAATATGTATATACAGTGGTGTGAAAAAGTTTTTGCCCCCTTTGTTTTTTTTTTTTATTGTTTGCATATTTGTCAGATAAAGATTCAGATCATCAAACACATTTTAATATTACACAAAGATAACCTGAGTAAAGACAAACTGCAGTTTTGAAATTAGGATTCCATTTATTAAGGGAAAAAAGCTGTCCAAACCTGCCTGGCACTATGTGAAAAAGTAATTGCCCCCTAAATCTAATAACTGGTTGTGCCACCCTTTGCAGCAACAACTGCAATCAAGCGTTTGCGATAAATGGCAATGAGTCTTTCACAGGAATTTTGGCCCACTCTTCTTTGCAGAATTGTTTTCATTCAGCCACATTGGGGGGTTTTTGAGCATGAATGGACTGTTTAAATCCAATCGGATTTAAGTCTGGACTTTGACTTGGCCACTCCAAAAGCTTAATTTTGTTTTTCTTGAGCCATTCAGAGGTGGACTTGCTGGTGTATTTTGGATCATTGTCCTGCTGCATAAACCCAGTGCGCTTGAGCTTGAGGTCACAAACTGA
>NW_015505438.1:885362-891949 GCF_001515645.1 Sinocyclocheilus grahami | reverse complement strand
TTTTTGCCCCGTCTCTTTCTTATTGTTGAATCATGAACACTGACCTTAATTGAGGCAAGTGAGGTCTGCAGTTCTTTAGATGTTGTTCTGGGTTCTTTTATGACCTCCTGGATGAGTCGTCGTTGCGCTCTTGGAGTAATTTTGGTAGGCCGGCCACTCCTGGGAAGGTTCACCACTGTTCCAAGTTTTCTCCATTTGTAGATAATGGCTCTGACCATGGTTCGCTGGAGTCCCAAAGCCTTAGAAATGGCTTCATAACCCTTTCCAGACTGATACATGTCAACTATTTTGTTTCTCATCTGTTCTTGAATTTCTTTAGATCGCGGCATGATGTGTTGCTCTTTAAGCATGCTTTACTTTGTCAAACAGGTTCTATTTAAGTGATTTCTTGATTCAACAGGTCTGGCAGTAATCAGGCCTGCGTGTGGCTAGTGAAATTTAACTCAGCTTTCTAAAATGATGTGGTTAATCACAATTCTTTCATGATTTAAGAGGAGGGGTAATTAATTTTTCACATAGGGCCAGGAAGGTTTGGACAGCTTTTTTCCCTTAATAAATGAAATTATCATTTAAAAATTGTATTTTGTATTTACTTGCATCATCTTTGCATAATATTAAAATTGGTTTGATTATCTGAATCTTTTACGTGTGACAAATATGCAAAAAATAAACAAAACAGGAAGGGGGCAAAAACCTTTTCACGGCACTGTATATATTCAAATATACTTTTTTAAAACTCTATTCCTCAGAGAATCCTGAAAAAAATATCACAGTTTTCACAAAAATATGAATATGGCACAACTGTTTTCAACATTGATAATAATAAGAAAAGTTTCTTGAGCAGCAAATCATCATATTAGAATGATTTCTGATGAATCATGTGACACTGAAATCTGGAGTAATAATGCTAAAGAATTCCGCTTTGCCATCAGAAATAAATCACATTTTAAAATGTATTCAAAAAATTATAATATTTCACAAATGTATTGCTGTTTGTACTAATTTTTTATCAAATAAATGCATTTTTGGAGAGCATAAGAGATTTTTTTTAACATTTAAAAATCTTACCAATCCCAGACTTTTGAATGGTAGCGTAATAATAGTTATATTAATATTTTAAAATAGAATCAGTTTTTCATGTCCATTTATTTATTTCATAAATGGTCTGATTAACAAGTAGAATATTGTAAATCCAGACAGAAAAACAAAAAAATATTTAGAGTGCATTAGAGAAAGGACAGAAACATGTAAATGTTCGTGGTAGTCCGATCCAAACCTGAGTTGTCCATTGGAACCCTACATCTCAGTGTGTCAGATTGCATGCGCTAGCTGCTAGTCCACGTGACTCTCTCTGGCTACTTCCCTTCTTGTTCTCTTGCTTTCTCTTTCCACCTTGACTGAATCATTGTGGACTGGTTGGTCAGCTCAAAGGTTCACACTGGAGCAGAGTCAAGCTATTTTTTGTTAATTGAATTCTAAAGTGACCTTGTTCTGCTATTGATCTACATTAAAAATATTTCTCCCACCTCAAGGTCGCTGCCACGGCAGTCCGAAGCTCGGGGGCGGATGGGCGTGAGGCAGCGTGCGGAATATTGACAGTATTCCAGAACGACCTCTGAGTGTGGCATTGTGCTGATGAGGACAGAAGCGGCGTGAGGTGGAGAGGTCAGAGCAGGTCGTACTCAGAGAGGTGGAAGAGGCTATTGGAAAACACCCCTCTTTGCACTCATGGTGTGTCAGCTTGTTCCTCGTGTTTTTTGATGGTACAGTGAGCTGCGCTGAAAGCTAATGAGGTGGACACTCTGAGACCTCAGCTGTGGCGTTCAGGTTTCCAAGATTGTCAAAATAGTGCAATTTGTTCACCTCAAAATATGTCGGAACTGACATTTTTCCCTAAAAACAGCTCCCCCCCCCGGTGCTATTTAGAGTGCAGCGACAGCCCTGTTAGGTATCAGATCAGTTGCCACCTTTACATCTGCTTTTTCAGTGATCGAATCACAGTTGTATCGCATCTGACAACGTTAAAAGTGTTCAGGGATTGATTCTGACCACATTGGTCTATATCAAATAATCATCGGATTTGTTAATTGTGTTCCAGCTTCTTTTTTCATTTTTATTCAGCCCTCGCAATGTGAAAAAAACATGCGATTCTCCTTGGGATCTGGACATCCGTTTTAAGGAACAATATCCCATGAGTTATTCCACTGGACTACACTTGGAATCTCTCATTTATCTCCCCAAATCCTCCCTCACATCTCTCTCCTAGTCTATTTTTGCAGTAGCACTTTAAAACTTTAATATATATTTAAAAATACACACACACACATTTTAATATACATGATTTTTTAAATTGTTAAATTTTTTATCAAATTCTTTAAAAGACTTTATTTTATATATCACCCTTGTTGGACAATTTGTTTTGGTTTTGTTTGGATTCATTTCTAATTATGCACAATAATGTGCGATTGGATGCAACGCTAAAGAACATCCTGATACAAAACACGGATGTAAAAGGGGTCTTATTTCCCCCAGTTCTGCCAAAGTGAATGCAGTCGTGTTTTAGAAACGAGCTGAAAAGCATACAGTAGAGCGGTCCGGCTGAACATGAAACTTATTTTAGTCTCAAGCAACTTGAATGAGGATCCATTTTTCTCAAAGGAAAGGTCATGTGGAGCAGGAGGCTTGGCCACGTTCTCGCCTGGCTTCTTTCCTTCCTTGTTCGCAGCTGATTTGAGATCTCACTTGTTGCTTAGAAACTGTTTCTTTTTTGTCCAATCTCACAGTTTTTGCCACTTTCCCCTCCCTCTCCGCGGCCCACTGTCACTCCAAATAAAAAATACCATCTGCCGCCATTGCAATCCAGTCAGTCGGGGATGCACTTAAGATCAGCTAATGAACCTTTCCAGGACTCCCTGACGTTTACCACACTCGAAGTCAACTTCTTTTCTTTCTAGTATTTATGTTCAGAAATGTACTTTCCCAATAGCTTATAGCTGAAAAGCATGCCTAGAAATAGCTATTGACGCTACTAACTGGCTTCACACCTAGAATTACGGTGAGGGATTTGGCATTTTTTGTTTCTGTATATTATGAGAAATTGTGAAATTATGAGTCACACTGGCGAGCTACTATTTGCTAAATTCTCTTGCTCTGAAAGTTCAGATTTTAAGTTACGGCTTTTTAGTTTTCTTTTAATATGTCTTGCGTCAGTGATTCACACATCAGTGGCGTGTTTTAGGAAGCATGGATGTATTAACCTCGCTGTAGAAGTGTGGTTTCATTCGGAAGCCTTTGATCAACTCCTGAAATCCTGCTTTAAGGGATCATGGTTTTTGGGGAGGGCGATGGAGATCAGCTGTGCTTCTCTGTGCAAAACAAAATAGTTTTATCATAAATGACCGTTTTAATTTGGGTGCATGAAAAAAAACTGTAATTTAACAGGTACAAAAATCCAGTAAGTTTCTTTGTAGTATCTGATGAATCAGTGAATCAGTTATCAGTGAATGTCATTGTTTGACAGGTAATAACACAATAGTTGCATATGTTGTTTTTGAATGCGTGGTGTCCTGTGTCCTCAGTCTCTATAAATCGGTTTCTTTTAGAAATCATTTTGTGGTGAAACAAGACAAAAAGGAAAAGATACTCGGCATGTGGGAAAGAATGTGTGTGCAGTTTCTGTGAAGTTCTGTGCCTCCACCGGCTGGTGATCAGTGGTGGTTTCATTACTGCAGCACTCAGCAGGACTCTCATGAAAGGAGAAGAAAGACCAGAAGGCAAACTCACTCTACGAGAATCAAAAAAATTTTTTAATTTATTTTATTATTTAGTTCCATTTTATTCTACTTTTTCTCTGTTTTATTAACCTTTCTTTAAAATTAGCAAAAACTTATTCTAGCACTTATTTTATTAGATTAATATTTATATTATTTTTATATTTACTCTGCTTTACTCTTGTTTTTTTTTTTGTTTTTTTTATTTATATAATTTTTGTTTTATTTTATTTATTTTTGTGTTTTCTTCGCTTTGTTTTAACTTTTTCATTTAATTTTTTTATTTATATATCACTCCTGTTGGACCATCATGGCCTCAGATTTTATTTTGTTCTCTTTTTAGAACTTATTCTGGAACTTATAATATTTTTTTTAATTATATTTTAGTCACTGTAAAAGAATCATTCTATTTCTGTTTTGTTCTCAGCTTGCAAAAATGTCAACAATGCTGTGTTTTTCTGTCAATATGGGGTGCTGTGTGTACATTAATGAGGAAAAAAAAAAACTTAAATGATTTTAGCAAATGGCTGCAATATAACAAAGAGTGAAAAATTTAAGGGGGTCTGAATACTTTCGTACCCACTGTATATATATATATATTTGTTATGCTTGTTGAAAAAAAATGTTAAGTATAAACAAGCATATATGTCATACATATGCTTGTGTGTGTGTGTGTGTGTGTGTGTATATATATATATATATATAAACACTGTATATATAAACACACACACACACACTATCGGTCAAAAGTTTGGGATCAGAACGATTTTTTATGTTTTTTTAAAGGAGTTTCTCATACTCATCAAGGCTGCATTTATTTGATCAAAAATACAGGAAAATATGTAATATTGTGAAATATTATGATGTAAAATAAAATTTTAATATACATTAAAATCTCATTTATTCCTGTGATGCAAAGCTGAATTTTCTGCATCATATATATATATATATATATATATACAGTGCCTTGCAAAAGTATTAATTTCTTTCATGTTTTGTTATGTTGCTGCCTTATGTTAAACTGCTTTTAACTGCATACACCTTATTGACAAAGCAAAAACAGAATTGTCACTTCTTCGTAAATTTATTAAAAATAAAAAAACTGAAATAAGTACATTGCATAAGTATTCATACCCTTAACTTAGCACCTAACAATATACACTACAGTTCAAAAGTTTGGGGTCAGTACATTTTTATTTATTTTTTTTAATTATAATTTAAATATTTTATTTTTTTTTAAAGAAATTAAAACTTTTATTAAGCAAGGATGTTAAATTAAGAAGTGATAGCAAAGATTAAGTTGTCTATAAGCCACTCTTGCTGTGTGTTTAGGGTCATTGTCCTTTTGGAAGGTCAATCTTCTGCCCAGTATGAGATTCTGAATGCTCTGGGCTAGGTTTTCATTAAGGCTATCTCAATATTTTGGTGCATTGAGATTTTCTTCTACTCTGATGTGTCCCAGTCTCTGTTGCTGAAAAACAGCTCCACAGCATGAGGCTGCTACCAGCACACTTTACTTTTGGGATGGTACTCTGCAGGTGATGAGCAATGCCTGGTTTCCTTCAAACATGATGCTTGGAATTGAGGTTCATCAGACCAGAGAATCTTGTTTCTCACAGTCTGAGGGTCCTTTAGGTGCTTTTTTTGCAAATTCCAAGTGTGTTTTCATGTGTCTTCACTAAAGACAGGATTTAGTTTTTCCACACCGCCATAAAGCCCAGATCGGTGGAGTGTTGCAGCGATGTTTGTACTTCTGTAGGTTTCTACTATCTCCACATATGATCATGGAGCTCAACTAGAGTAACCATCAGGTTCTTGGTCACCGCTCTAACCAAAGCCTTTCTCCATCAATTCCTCAGTTTGGCCAGGAGGCTAGCTCTAGGAAGAGTCCTGGTTGTTCCAAACATCTTCCATTATGGATAATGGAGGCTACATGCTTCTGTGAACCTTCAATGCAGCAGAGTTTTTTTCTGAACTCTTCCCCACATGTGTGGCTTGACACAAACCTGTTTCTGAGCTCTACAGGCAGTTATTTTGAGCTCAGGGCTTGTTTTTTACTCTGTTATGCATTATCAGCTGTTAGACCTTTTATTAAGACGTGTGCCTTTCCAAATCATACCCATTCAATTGAATTTGTCACAGGTTAATTTCACTCGAAGTGTAGTAACATCTACAAGCGATATGAATGCGCCTGAGCTAAATATCAGCTGTCCCAGGTAATGGTATGAATACTTATGCAATGGAATCGCTCAGGGCTTGTTTTTTACTCTGTTATGCATTATCAGCTGTTAGACCTTTTATTAAGACGTGTGCCTTTCCAAATCATACCCATTCAATTGAATTTGTCACAGGTTAATTTCACTCGAAGTGTAGTAACATCTACAAGCGATATGAATGCGCCTGAGCTAAATATCAGCTGTCCCAGGTAATGGTATGAATACTTATGCAATGGAATCAATCATTTAAGTTTTTTATTTTTAATAAATTTGCAAAGATGTTAAAAACCTTTTGCTTTACCATTATGGTGTATGGAGTGTAGATTGATGTGAAAAAAAGCATTTTAAAGCAGTTTAACATAAGGCAGCAACATAACAAAATGTGAAAAAAATGAAGGGGTATGAGTACTTTCACAAGTGTGTGTATGTACCATTAGCAAGAAGCTTGGTGAGATGGAAACAACTGTTGGTGCGATTATTCGGAAATGGAAGAAATACAAAATAACCATCAATCAGCCTCGGTCTGGAGCTCCGTGCAAGATGTTGCCTCATGGGGTAAGGATGATCATAAGAAAGGTGAGTGATCAGCCAAGAACTACAC
>NW_015505438.1:845533-884332 GCF_001515645.1 Sinocyclocheilus grahami | reverse complement strand
TTTTGTTATGTTGCTGCCTTATGTTAAACTGCTTTTAACTGCATACACCTTATTGACAAAGCAAAAACAGAATTGTCACTTCTTCGTAAATTTATTAAAAATAAAAAAACTGAAATAAGTACATTGCATAAGTATTCATACCCTTAACTTAGCACTTAGCTGAAGCACCTTTACAGCCTCAAGTCTTTTTTGTTTGATGCGACAAGCTTTGCTCATCAGCATTTGGCAATTATGTGCCATTCTTCACCTCACCTGTTCACCTCTCAAGCTCTGTCAGCTTGGATGGGGGCAGATGCACATTTTCAGGCTTCTCCAGAAATATTTGATTGGGTTCAAGCTCAGGCTCTGGCTGGGCCATCAAGGACATTCACAGAGTTGTCTATAAGCCACTCTTGCTGTGTGTTTAGGGTCATTGTCCTTTTGGAAGGTCAATCTTCTGCCCAGTATGAGATTCTGAATGCTCTGGGCTAGGTTTTCATTAAGGCTATCTCAATATTTTGGTGCATTGAGATTTTCTTCTACTCTGATGTGTCCCAGTCTCTGTTGCTGAAAAACAGCTCCACAGCATGAGGCTGCTACCAGCACACTTTACTTTTGGGATGGTACTCTGCAGGTGATGAGCAATGCCTGGTTTCCTTCAAACATGATGCTTGGAATTGAGGTTCATCAGACCAGAGAATCTTGTTTCTCACAGTCTGAGGGTCCTTTAGGTGCTTTTTTTGCAAATTCCAAGTGTGTTTTCATGTGTCTTCACTAAAGACAGGATTTAGTTTTTCCACACCGCCATAAAGCCCAGATCGGTGGAGTGTTGCAGCGATGTTTGTACTTCTGTAGGTTTCTACTATCTCCACATATGATCATGGAGCTCAACTAGAGTAACCATCAGGTTCTTGGTCACCGCTCTAACCAAAGCCTTTCTCCATCAATTCCTCAGTTTGGCCAGGAGGCTAGCTCTAGGAAGAGTCCTGGTTGTTCCAAACATCTTCCATTATGGATAATGGAGGCTACATGCTTCTGTGAACCTTCAATGCAGCAGAGTTTTTTTCTGAACTCTTCCCCACATGTGTGGCTTGACACAAACCTGTTTCTGAGCTCTACAGGCAGTTATTTTGAGCTCAGGGCTTGTTTTTTACTCTGTTATGCATTATCAGCTGTTAGACCTTTTATTAAGACGTGTGCCTTTCCAAATCATACCCATTCAATTGAATTTGTCACAGGTTAATTTCACTCGAAGTGTAGTAACATCTACAAGCGATATGAATGCGCCTGAGCTAAATATCAGCTGTCCCAGGTAATGGTATGAATACTTATGCAATGGAATCAATCATTTAAGTTTTTTATTTTTAATAAATTTGCAAAGATGTTAAAAACCTTTTGCTTTACCATTATGGTGTATGGAGTGTAGATTGATGTGAAAAAAAGCATTTTAAAGCAGTTTAACATAAGGCAGCAACATAACAAAATGTGAAAAAAATGAAGGGGTATGAGTACTTTCACAAGTGTGTGTATGTACCATTAGCAAGAAGCTTGGTGAGATGGAAACAACTGTTGGTGCGATTATTCGGAAATGGAAGAAATACAAAATAACCATCAATCAGCCTCGGTCTGGAGCTCCGTGCAAGATGTTGCCTCATGGGGTAAGGATGATCATAAGAAAGGTGAGTGATCAGCCAAGAACTACACGGGAGGAGCTTGTTAATGATCTTAAGGCAGTTGGGACCACAGTCACCAAGCAAACCATTGGTAACACACTACGCCGCAATAGACTGAAATCCTGCCGCGCCCGCAAGGTCCCCCCGCTCAAGAAGGCACATGTACAGGCCCGTTTAAAGTTTACCAGTGAACATCTAAATGATTCAGAGAAGGCTTGGGAGAAAGGCTGTGGTCGGATGAGACCAAAATTGAGCTCTTTGGCATTAACTTGACTCGCCGTGTTTGTAGGGAGAGAAATGCTGACTATGACCCCAAGAACACCATCCCTACATTCAAGCACGGAGGTGGAAACATTATGCTCTGGGGCTGTTTTCTGCTAAGGGTACAGGACGACTTCACCGCATTGAGGGGCAAATGGATGGGACCATGTACTGTAAAATCGTGGACGAGAACCTCCTTCCCTCAGCCAGAACACTGAAGATGGGTCATGGATGGGTCTTCCAGCATGACAATGACCCGAAACATACCACCAAGGCAACAAAGGAGTGTCTCAAGAAGAAGCACATTAAGGAATTTAAGGAAACCTTAAGGATTTAGAGAGGATCTGTAAAGAGGAGTGGACCAAAATGCCTCCTGAATTGTGTGCAAACCTGGTGATCAACTACAAAAAACGTCTTGCCTCTGTGCTTGCCAACAAGGGTTTCTGCACCAAGTACTAAGTCATGTTTTGCTTGGGGATCAAATACTTATTTCACTCACTGAAATGCAAATCAATTTCTAACCTTTTATATAATGTGTTTTTTCTGGATATTTTTGGTTGGTATTCTGTCTCTATACGTTAAAATACACCTACCATAAAAAATTACAGACCCTTCATTTCTTTGTAAGTGGACAAACTTACAAAATCAGCAGGGGATCAAATAAATATTTTTCCCACTGTATAAGGCAGGTGTTATAAGTGAACAAAAATAACTGCTTTCGTTTTTGGGCATCCACCCTCTAAGTTGCCTTTCTGGCAAGAAAAATAATATTTCAATTTACATTTGGGAGAACTATAACTTTAAAGGCTGTCAGGGGTAATGGATTCAGGCTGTGAGTGCTGGTGTCGACTGCCAGCGCCAAACGGTTCCGGGCAGAGGCCAGGCGTTCAGCTACTCTGACAGACATGAATTTAATAAGCAAACCTTAAAGTGGGGAAAACATGTGTTGTGAGGCTCACGGAGTATGAATGGGTGTTTGTGCTGGATCTTGCCATGATTGATCATGTCTACAGAGTTTATTTTTCCCCCCACTGTTGAGTTTTGAAGGTTTTGTGTGTGTGTGTGTGTGTGTGTCAGAGAGAACTTGCCAGTGTATCGTACACTACATATCTGTACACTCTTGTTTGCTTGATGTCAGGTGATTTGAAGGAGCCTTGTGTAGGGATATTTTACAAAAATAATTTCTGTTCCAAACCTTTGAGACTTCCTTTCTTCTGTTGGACACATTTTTCTGTATTCCCAGTATATATCTTTCTTTGTCTAAAAATGTAAGTGCTTGTTTTGATTTTTTTTTTTTGTATTTTTATTTTTACCTATCCAATTTTGTTTTGCCATTTGTCTTACCATCCTTTACAACCAGTCTTATTTTAGCATTATTTATTAAAGCAATAACCCCCGTGAAGCTGTGTTTTACAGTGAATTTATAACAGCTAAGGGCGTTGTTCGGCACGACACAAAGCGGAGTGTAATGAAGTCTGAGAAAGTGTATCTCCATTTCTCCATAGTGAGACCCAATATTCTGTAAAAGTTTTCCAAGTACCAGGTGTGGGAATCTATGGCAGTGGCATCTCCTTCAACGGATATGGTTCATGTTTACAATCAGCTCTTTCACCCAAACAACAAATAATTTCCTATTCATATATTTATTCATGTATGCATGGAACCTCACTAGACTCTTTGGCTGGACATCAGTGACATGTTTGCTTTTCTTCATTGACTCCCAGACAATCCATCCATTGTAATGCTTGTGAAATCTCATTTTAATTCATTTCTTTCTTTTTCACAATAGTACATTCAGCTCTGCCACACTACAATCCCTTTGTAAAAAAGCGGTCCCCTCCATATTGCATTATTGGTTTGGCATTTATAAAAACTGAGCTCGGAGGAACTGAAAACTCTCCTCTGAATCTCAAATGAACTGATATTTCATTTCTTCTGATTCCTAGTTTCTTTTTATGTCAAACTTTGTCACCTGGGTGTTATTTTAGCTGAACTTTATCACGCTGGTCGCCATTGTCCGTCTTTTTTCAGACCGCCTGAGCGTGTTCCCCTTCACAGTCAGTGGTGGGGTCAAATCTAGCGGCTTCTGAAAACCTCAGAGGGACCACAAAAAGAACCGTCACCCCCCTGCCAGCATTCAGACCTGGCCCAGGCTTACCCAACATCCTTCACTGTGCCTGATACATAAATTATTCAGCAAGTGAGGCTCAGCCGAAACCCATTGCTGTTTTGTTCACGGGACGGTGTTGATGTTTGAACAGCTTTGGCAAATATCGAGGGGGTGGACCCCTCTTCCTGGCCATGTTGTACTGTATCTGTCTTTCTCTCTGAGGTGTGTGTAGCGTGAATGTGAGGATTTAAGAATATTGTACTGGGATTTCCTCCTTTGCCTTAGATTAAACCCATTTTAAGCCAAAAGACTCAAGCGAAACCCCTCCTGACAGCAGATGGTTTCAGGCTGGAGTGTGAACTTTTTTTGGCATGAAGGAAAACTAATTCTCAGAAGAGATGGGTTTTGTGCTATATGTTTTAGTAATTGAGAAAAATTGGCCAAACCAGCTGTTTCTGATTTGCAATTCAACTCTAAAATAAAGATATTTTGGTTGAATAAATATTAATTGCGACCAGGGCCGCATTAAGACCTTACAGGGCCCCGGGGCTATGACTTACTGCAGGGCCCCCCATTACAAATAAAATATACTGTATATATAGCTTTAAATAGGATTTTTATCCCATCAAAATTGATGCATTGAAATTTCATAATTCTTGTTACCAATTTCAATACTAAAAAAAAAATAAAAATTATAACCCAAGTAAAAACAAGCTTATACTTAAGACAAGTAAACAGCCACAAATTACAAAAAAATAGACCTACTTGAAACACTTAAAGCACTGAATAATAAATTATATTGTATAAAATAACTGTACAAACAAACTGAATAGTCTTCACTGTATAAATTCAATATACATTCATTCTTATTTATTTTACAAAAGTGATTTGGTCAAGGACAGTGAGTGATTTTCTTTCTAATGTTTGATTAACATCATTGACATAAATTAGGCTGCTTTAGAGGAATAGCTCACCCACAAATTAAAGGTATGTTGTTGTTCTAAACCTGTATGAGTTTCCTTCTGCTGTTGAATGTAAAGGTATATATTTGGAACAATACTGGTAACCCAACAGTTGCTGGGCCCCCATGACTTCCATAGTATGAAAAACAAAATACACTACTGGAGTCAATGGGACCAGAAACTTTCTAGTTACGAACATTCTTCAAAATATCTTCTTTTATGTTGAGGAGAACAAAGAAATTCATACAGGTTTAGAACAACTTGAGGCTGAGTAAATTATGACAGTATTTTCATTTTTGGGTGAACTATCACTTTAAAATCTCATCATATTAGGATCTCACATAGCCTACTACTACACTTGCTTTATATTTAACTATTAACGTTCATTTACGACACAAATGACTGTGTTGACGAGAAGACATTTTGACACACAACATTTGAACGTTTAAGCACAAGGCGCGAGAATTTAGACTGGCAGGTGCACGTGAATCAGGCCATAATGCGCGCATTTGCCAAAATTAATTTTGTCCCACTGCTTAATGTCCCTGAACAAGTTAAATTTGTTTTTAAACCATAATGCTTAAAATGCGTTTAAATGAAAAGCTTAATGCCACGCAAAACGATTGATAAATTTCTACCGGTTTATCTCTCAACCCATAAGCGAATATACTTTGTTCAAACACAAAAAGCAATATACATCCATCAAGTTGTTAACTTGTTAATCAAACTAACCTAAAATCTGTGGGGACGATGACGCTGTGATTTTATCTGCTCCATGTGCCCGGTACACTTGCTGTTTCACAACTTCCACTCCATCATCAGCTTTAGTAAAATAGCCTGATAGCTGGGGATTTTACTGACTAACTCATTTTTTTTTTTTAGAATGGCCCCTCTCTCGCTTTCTTTAGTTTACATTTTTACTTATCGAAGATTGTTCTTTGCATGACCATTTCCAGATTATGCCAGAACGAAGTGAAGAGAGGTGAATGTGGACATTGCAGCGATCACCTGATTGATACGTGGTGCACGGGTCGTTCAAAAGTAAAAAAATATAGAATAAATGCATTTGATTGGTAAACCAAATTCAAACATGACGTTTTAATCTCTAAAGGTAATGCATGGAATATATGGAAAAGCTCTACTAAATAATAGCGTTAATAAGTGAGGGGCGGGACTTTGGCAATCAGCGCTACCGATGACCAGTCAATCTACTCCACAGGCCCTCTCCTTGTCTGGGCCCCGGGGCTTCAGCCCCGCCTAGCCCAATGGTTAATGCGGCCCTGATTGCAACCACTTTTATGTCCCAAAAGTTAATTGTTATTAAAATAAACAAATTAACTTTTTACATTTTGTTTATGACAGTCATACTAAAACTTTTTACTATGACTATCATTTATTTTTTGCTCATTTTATCTGTATTTTATGCATAGATTTATGCATATTTTATGAATATTTTCAGTCTTTAAACGTTCAATACATCATAAAAATATTTGCATTTTTAGCAGCTGTATCAATATTTATTGTGTAAATTAGGCTGCTTTAGAGGAATAGCTCACCCACAAATTAAAGGTCTGTTGTTGTTCTAAACCTGTATGAGTTTCCTTCTGCTGTTGAATGTAAAGGTATATATTTGGAACAATACTGGTAACCCAACAGTTGCTGGGCCCCCATGACTTCCATAGTATGAAAAACAAAATACACTACTGGAGTCAATGGGACCAGAAACTTTCTAGTTACGAACATTCTTCAAAATATCTTCTTTTATGTTGAGGAGAACAAAGAAATTCATACAGGTTTAGAACAACTTGAGGCTGAGTAAATTATGACAGTATTTTCATTTTTGGGTGAACTATCACTTTAAAATCTCATCATATTAGGATCTCACATAGCCTACTACTACACTTGCTTTATATTTAACTATTAACGTTCATTTACGACACAAATGACTGTGTTGACGAGAAGACATTTTGACACACAACATTTGAACGTTTAAGCACAAGGCGCGAGAATTTAGACTGGCAGGTGCACGTGAATCAGGCCATAATGCGCGCATTTGCCAAAATTAATTTGTTCAAACACAAAAAGCAATATACATCCATCAAGTTGTTAACTTGTTAATCAAACTAACCTAAAATCTGTGGGGACGATGACGCTGTGATTTTATCTGCTCCATGTGCCCGGTACACTTGCTGTTTCACAACTTCCACTCCATCATCAGCTTTAGTAAAATAGCCTGATAGCTGGGGATTTTACTGACTAACTCATTTTTTTTTTTTAGAATGGCCCCTCTCTCGCTTTCTTTAGTTTACATTTTTACTTATCGAAGATTGTTCTTTGCATGACCATTTCCAGATTATGCCAGAACGAAGTGAAGAGAGGTGAATGTGGACATTGCAGCGATCACCTGATTGATACGTGGTGCACGGGTCGTTCAAAAGTAAAAAAAATATAGAATAAATGCATTTGATTGGTAAACCAAATTCAAACATGACGTTTTAATCTCTAAAGGTAATGCATGGAATATATGGAAAAGCTCTACTAAATAATAGCGTTAATAAGTGAGGGGCGGGACTTTGGCAATCAGCGCTACCGATGACCAGTCAATCTACTCCACAGGCCCTCTCCTTGTCCGGGCCCCGGGGCTTCAGCCCCGCCTAGCCCAATGGTTAATGCGGCCCTGATTGCAACCACTTTTATGTCCCAAAAGTTAATTGTTATTAAAATAAACAAATTAACTTTTTACATTTTGTTTATGACAGTCATACTAAAACTTTTTACTATGACTATCATTTATTTTTTGCTCATTTTATCTGTATTTTATGCATAGATTTATGCATATTTTATGAATATTTTCAGTCTTTAAACGTTCAATACATCATAAAAATATTTGCATTTTTAGCAGCTGTATCAATATTTATTGTGAAGATGACATTTACATGAATATTTGATGTAAAGAAAAATCAAGAATCTTTTTTTTTTTTTTTTACATCTGAAAATTTTTATTTTTTAAATTCGAAAAATGCTTCAGAAAAAAGAAGTTGAGAAGAAAGTCACAAAGATGGTCTAAGGCAGGCTTTTTTTTTTTGTTAACACAAGAGGGCAAAAAGTGGTCATAGTTAAATATGAATTACGATCCAAAAGTTCATTCTTATTTAAATTAAAAAAAAATTGTGTTTGTTTATGAAGGTTATACTGTATTAAAACTCGGTAACACTTTACTTAAAGCCTTTATGTAAAAAAAAAAAAGTTTTAATGCATTAATTATGCTTTGTAATGCATTGTACAATATTATGAATAATTGTAACCACAGTTAATACATTATGACACTTATCAATTAATTGTTACACTTTGAATTTTAAATTTGTTTATAATTTGTTTATAATTATTTAAGATATTATGCATTATTATGAATATGAGTTAATTATGAATTAATGAATTATGAATAATTAAAATGCATTATATCCTTTATAACCCTTTATAATGCATTAGACACAAAGGCTTTAAGTGTTACCTAAAACTCTTTACCATGATTATCATTTATTTTTGCAAATTTTGTGTATTTTATGCATAGATTAATGCATATTTATCCATATTCGCAGTCTTAAAATATTTCAATCATCATGAAAATATAATGGCATTTTTTATCATTAACAAAAAATGAAATAATCAAACCATTTCAATATTTATTTAGATTTTTTTTTTTTTTTACCCAAATCATGACGACTGAATGTCATTTCTGTTACATAGATGATTTTGCCACTAATAAAGTTTTATCAAAAATTAGTGTAGTTGGTTTCCATGAAGACAAACAGTCAGTAAGAGCATACTTGAGATTGATTTCAAAGTGTGTACATATTATGTAAATAAATATTTGACATAAATTCAAGAATTGTTTAAAAAAAAATTCTTAAATTCATAATTTCCAGACAAGGTGTGATTTTGTCAAATAAGCCAAAAATGTGAAAATATTTAATTGTTTGTATTTAGTGTTGATTGTATTGCTTAGCAAGAAAGGAGATGAACATTTTATTTTAAATGTAATTTCCACCACAGAATATTAAGAGACATAGCACAAGGTCTTTTAAGGAAGTTTTTAGTCTTAACTTCCTTTAAAAGTTTTCAGTCTTCAGTCTTTTTCACTTTCTTCTTTAGGTTCTTTTTGTGAATGCAAAAAGTGGCCATAGTTGAAATATCATCCACTCATCCTATCTTCTGTTGTCTTATTTCTTTCCAGGTCACCCTGGGCAAGGTTTTGAAAGCCATTGTGGTAATGAGGAGCCTTTTTATTGACCGCACGATTGTCAGAGGTTATCATGAGAATGTATACTCTGAAGACGGAAAGGTAAAACATATCATTATGTTACATACATATCATCTTCATCCATTTTTTTCCCAGTTAAACCTTAACATTTAGCTTAAGCTGGTTTAGGTAACGATGTGAAATCCCTGGATTTTTAGCTATTGATAAAATTCTCTGCACAGCTGTTGAATAATTCACATGATGTGTTTGGCTCTCTCTTGAACATGAAAAGCATGTACGTATGCGATACCCTCTATCCTCACGTCCCCCGTGTCAGGTTGTCCTCTCATTCATTCTGAAGCGATCTGTACGTCTCTGCGAAAGCTGCAACGTTTGAACACTCATTGGTGACACTAATATGAGGTGGCCATCAAAGCTGCGGAGAGGCTTGATCACAGTTAATTATGGCAGTGAATGTGATTCTTCTGAACTGCTTGCCAGGCCGCTGGGCCTCTGCGTCCAAACGTGTGTGGTGAGCAATTGCATATTAACCTCCGCTGCTTTATGAGAAAGCTCAAACTGACAGTCACAGCAATGCTCGCACCAGGATATCAGTAGTTCGGCCTAAACCGCTCTCATTATGGTGGTAAAAACACATTAGTTAATTGCTTCGTGTAGATGAGAGATATGTTTGGAATGGAGTGCTTACGTACTGTTTACTGTATACTGTGCAGTTTACACCGTATACTGGTTATTTTTGTAAAAATGAAACCGTTTGCTGTAACATTTCAAACAGAAGAGTAGTATGCCAGTATGTTGTTTTTAATGTATTATTTGGTGTATTTTGGTTATAAAAAGTTGAGAATTATTATAATTGAAAATAAAACTGAATTAAATTGATATAAAAATTACTGTCTGATTAAGTTTTGATGGTCTGATTTAGTAATGAGTCAAAAAAAGATTGTTGCGTTGCAATAAAAAATTCTATGATCAAAAAATATTCAGTCTTTAAATATGTGAACCCATCATATAAATATTGCATTTTTAGCGTTTTATGATAATCTAAAAGTATGTAATCATAGACCATTTTAAATATTCATTTTGAATGTGTAAGTGTGTGTGTGTATATGTATATGTAATTGCATATACAGTGGGTACGGAAAGTATTCAGACCCCCTTACATTTTTCACTCTGTTATATTGCAGCCATTTGCTAAAATCATTTAAGT
Source organism: Sinocyclocheilus grahami (assembly GCF_001515645.1). NCBI lineage: Eukaryota > Metazoa > Chordata > Actinopteri > Cypriniformes > Cyprinidae > Sinocyclocheilus > Sinocyclocheilus grahami. The sequence continues at coordinate 873,879 of NW_015505438.1, read as the reverse complement.
TAATTTTTTTTCCTCAATGTACACACAGCACCCCATATTGACAGAAAAACACAGAATTGTTGACATTTTTGCAGATTTATTAAAAAAGAAAAACTGAAATATCACATGGTCCTAAGTATTCAGACCCTTTGCTCAGTATTTAGTAGAAGCACCCTTTTGATCTAATACAGCCATGAGTCTTTTTGGGAAAGATGCAACAAGTTTTTCACACCTGGATTTGGGGATCCTCTGCCATTCCTCCTTGCAGATCCTCTCCAGTTCTGTCAGGTTGGATGGTAAACGTTGGTGGACAGCCATTTTTAGGTCTCTCCAGAGATGCTCAATTGGGTTTAAGTCAGGGCTCTGACTGGGCCATTCAAGAACAGTCACAGAGTTGTTGTGAAGCCACTCCTTCATTATTTTAGCTGTGTGCTTAGGGTCATTGTCTTGTTGGAAGATAAACCTTCGGCCCAGTCTGAGGTCCTGAGCACTCTGGAGAAAGTTTTCGTCCAGGATATCCCTGTACTTGGCCGCATTCATCTTTCCCTCAATTGCAACCAGTCGTCCTGTCCCTGCAGCTGAAAAACACCCCAACAGCATGATGCTGCCACCACCATGCTTCACTGTTGAGACTGTATTGGACAGGTGATGAGCAGTGCCTGGTTTTCTCCACACATACCACTTAGAATTAAGGCCAAAAAGTTCTATCTTGGACTCATCAGACCAGAGAATCTTATTTCTCACCATCTCACAACTCCATGCGGGCTTTCATGTGTCTTGCACTGAGGAGAGGCTTCCGTCGGACCACTCTGCCATAAAGCCCCGACTGGTGGAGGGCTGCAGTGATGATTGACTTGCTACAACTTTCTCCCATCTCCCGACTGCATCTCTGGAGCTCAGCCACAGGGATCTTTGGGTTCTTCTTTACCTCTCTCACCAAGGCTCTTCTCCCCCGATAGCTCAGTTTGGCCAGACGGCCAGCTCTAGGAAGGGTTCTGGTCATCCCAAACGTCTTCCATTTAAGGAATGGAGGCCACTGTGCTCTTGGGAACCTTAAGTGCAGCAGAAATTTTTTTGTAACCTTGGCCAGATCTGTGCCTTGCCACAATTCTGTCTCTGAGCTCTTCAGACAGTTCCTTTGACCTCATGATTCTCATTTGCTCTGACATGCACTGTGAGATGTAAGGTCTTATATAGACAGGTGTGTGGCTTTCCAAATCAAGTCCAATCAGTATAATCAAACACAGCTGGACTCAAATGAAGGTGTAGAACCATCTCAAGGATGATCAGAAGAAATGGACAGCACCTGAGTTAAATATATGAGTGGAACCTTAAGTGCAGCAGATTTTTTTTTTGTAACCTTGGCCAGATCTGTGCCTTGCCACAATTCTGTCTCTGAGCTCTTCAGGCAGTTCCTTTTGACCTCATGATTCTCATTTGCTCTGACATGCACTGTGAGCTGTAAGGTCTTATATAGACAGGTGTGTGGTTTTCCTAATCAAGTCCAATCAGTATAATCAAATACAGCTGGACTCAAATGAAGGTGTAGAACTATCTCAAGGATGATCAGAAGAAATGGACAGCACCTGAGTTAAATATATGAGTGTCACAGCAAAGGGTCTGAATACTTAGGACCATGTGATATTTCAGTTTTTCTTTTTTAATAAATCTGCAAAAATGTCAACAATTCTGTGTTTTTCTGTCAATATGGGGTGCTGTGTGTACATTAATGAGGAAAAAAAATTAACTTAAATGATTTTAGCAAATGGCTGCAATATAACAAAGAGTGAAAAATTTAAGGGGGTCTGAATACTTTCCGTACCCTCTGTATATATAATAATATATGTATATTATATATATGTAATTTTTACCCAAATTATGACAAGTCTAATTAAGTAATGAGTCAAAGAGACTAGCTGATATTAATTCCTGTTATTTTGAGATACTAGGATTAATAGGTCAAATATTATGTCTTATTTATGGCAAGAGATTTATATTCAACCATTGTTTAGTTTTTTTTCAGCTATAAATAAACAGCAGAGAACAGAAACAAGATTGAGTTTAAATATCTGCTCATCTTCAGGAAGGAAACTCAGCCTCTCAAAAACAAGTGAACAAACAGTAATTCATTCCTGTTCATTATAGATTTAAAATTATGGAGCTTTAAAATGAGATGAGCTCTTTCTGGATGTTAAAAATACATACTGCTTATTTAAAATTAAACCTTGGGTTGAGCAGAAATCAATCAGAGGATACAAACAGCAAGAAACACATCTCGAAGAATTCTGCCCAAACTTTGCATTCTTTTTAGTTCCATCTAAATATTAAATTGTATACAGTATGTTTTATTTTTATTTTATTTTAAATTATTTTGTTTTATTTACCATTTTCAGTATGAAACGCTGCAGAAAACTCCTGCCCTTGAATCAACCTCAGAGGTCTTTTTGGGACTGTGTGAGGTGTCAATTCAGGGCAGAATATCGACAGGCTTTTTTCTTTAAACCTCCTCTCTGGTCCTTGCAATTCAAATGATGCCACATAGCTTACCATAACCACATGCAAGAGGCCCAACAGAGCCTGCCTGAACCTCCAAGCACACAGAAAACGGGAGATGAAGGGGTAGGAGAAGGGAAACTATGCTATCAAAGTAGGGCTTCAAAGACTATCTCAGACATCTCTTGGGTAATTTGCGATCCGGCATTCTTTTTACTTCAAAGGGCAGCAGTGTATGGAGGTGGGTTTGAGGACAGAGGGGAGATTGAGTCTGATTTCTCTGATAAATGCTGACACCGGGCCTGTTTGATATTAGATTCAGAGAACATTTTGATTTGTTGTCGTCTTTGAAAACTCTTCTGATGACCTTCGCTCAACGGGTTGATTACTGATGGCTTTTTTCACCCCCAAACAACAGTCCGGACATCAGACGCAGGGCTTATTCGTAACTGACCTTTAAACTGTCAAATAAAGTGTATATGTTTTCTAAGTTCTGCAGATATTTCTGTACTCTTTATGTGTGCTTAATCTATGCCTCTAACTTTATTTAATTATTTTTCTAGGTCTTGAGTTTTTTTTTTTTTCATACCATTTGGTGCGCTGGTTTAAAAGAACTTTAAAGTTCTAAAAAAATCGTTTAAATTCTTTAGCTCTATGGTGTTTCACTCTTGTTGGCAGACTAGCAAGTCATGCTTTAAAGAAGGTTTACCTAACATCCTAAGGTATAGTTCGGGGAACACGCCTAGAACAGGTATACCTTTAGTTAAGATATACCTTTAGAGTCTTCGTAGCGAGCTTAGAGACAACGTTATCGGGAAACGCAGCCCTGCGAAGTTCAGAGTCCACTTCAAAAGGAGATATTTTATTTAACAGAAATCACATTTCAAAAACTACAACGAACGACTTGTTTGGACTACAATGCATATTTTTTTCGGGATTTGTGATTCCACAAATATCTAGGAATGGGATGAGACCTGGTTGAGCTGCACTAGAGAAGGCAACGAGTGTTATCACTATGTCAGAGACACGCTAGCTTTCCCCAGGCAGACGAACTTAAGAGTGCTTACAATCATCCGGGTTTAAATCGTGCTCAAATTGATTTGATACTGACGCAATATTTACACTGAAGCTCGCAGACGGCTATGGCATGACATTTCCCGACCAGGCGCCGAGTGCTGCCAATCACAACACACTCTGGCCCAGCTAACCAATCACAGCACATTTCGTATTTCAGAAGGCCGGCCTTCATTTGATACAGGAACTATTCGAGCCGTTCATGCCAGACTGGGGAGAGAGGTGTTGAAATAATGTAAAATATGTGAAAAAGAATGTGTTTTTCGAACAACCTAGTATGAGAGCCTGTTCTAGTACACCCCCAAAACAAAATCAAGACTTTCTAAAAGAGCATAATAGGACCCCTTTAAATTCTAAATTCTAAACAGAATAAATGGGGATCTTCTGAGATTTGAACCTTTGGATTCTTTTACAATGCCCTATCTAGGGTGTATTGGGGCTATAATAGACTGTGGGGAAAAATGGAGTAACGACCTTGGGTTACAGAAAATAAAAATCAAATTACAGAGGCAAATAGGGGTGTGCGATAGGATGATTTTTGATCATGGACGATAAAAATGTCTCCACGATCTGCTTCTGAAGATATATCGTAGTATCGTGCTACAGCGCACATTCTATCGCCTCCGTCTCAATATACTGTACAACGCCACATACATTCACATCAGTTTCCATCACCCTATTTTAATGCGCATTTTGAAGTATCGCATGAGAAACGAGTGATAAACGCCAAATTTCGCATAAAAATCCCTTAATTCGCAAAAAAGTTTTTACGCTCGCTTGAGGTGGTTTTTGACTTGTGCGAAAAAGGGTTGATGCGAATAATGGGAGATGGAAATGCATTTTGCGAATAAATTCCTCCAAGTGCATCAAAAAAGTCATGTGACTTTTTGGACAGCAAAACCTAACTAACCAGCGGACCGATCTCATTCCACAGCATCTAAAATGTTGTTATGGTCATTCGGAAATGCACGAGCAGTCTGTCATCAAAGTATTTCTGTATAATTGCCTCCCAGAAATGTCTTACACGACTGCGTTCCCAAACAGCAGCATCCACCTCCGAAAGCAATGACCGCATAGGTGAAACATACTCATTCACAGCTACGAAGAAAACAGCACAGGAAAAACACAATACATGAATACTTAATGAACACTGGATGTCACAAAGTATTAAAGCAGTACTAATTGTTTGGGTCCGTTTTTTCAAATTATAAGCAAAATGACAGTTGATACAATATGTTGAAGGAAATGCAGCTCCTCAAAAACAAGTTAACAAATAGTCATTAATTAATTCCAATTCATAATAGATTTAAGATAGCAAAGTTTTAAATTAAATTAATTAAAATTAAATGAGCTCTTTCAGGATGTTAAAAATGCAAACTACTTATTTAAAATTAAACCTTGGGTTGAGCAGGCATCAATCGGTAGTCTCTTACACAAACAGCCAGAAATCATCCTGAGGAATTCTGCCCAAATAGCATGTTTTTTTCTTGGTCTTTAATTGTGTATATGCATTTTATTTAATGATGTTTTAAAAACTATTCACTATGAGAATCTAAAAAATCTAAACCTTTTTTTATTTCATTTTCTTATTTTAAACATGCACACATTTGTATCTCTCAGGTCACTGATCATGCAACCACAGCGCTCCTGCATTACCAGCTCCCCCAGATGCCTGATGTTGTAGTGCGCTCCTTCATGGTGGGTATAGTACATTGCTTTTAAACTTCTAATGGCATTGTGCTAGAATTATTACATGCAATTATTATTTTTTGCCTTTGGCTTTGTGGTGCTGTTTAACGAGGGGTTTTCCACATTGTAAGAATGCATGCAAGACCATTCTTACAAAATATATTTCTGTAGTTCAACTGGTAGAGGAAGACAATAATAACAATATCAATGTCATGGGTCCGATTCCCAGGGAACACATACTGAAAATCGATAGCTTGAGTGCACTCTGCCAGCCAAATGTGTAAAATGGCATAAGATGTATAAAAACCTCACTCATCAAACTCTGCCCTGGAATTAAAAAAAAGTGTTGATTTTGTGTTTGAAATCTTTAATAACTTAAGTTAACCTTATCGTGGCTTGTATATTTGTGTGTGATGTTAAGCATTGAGTCTGGTCTGTCTTTATACCGACCTCTGCTCTACGCTTTGAAAAGAGAGGCGAGATAGATTACGTCTCCGTAAGATCAATGCGGAGCTATTCTGATCATGGCTGGAATTGTGGGCTTGCTCCTGTACATGGATTTAAACCATACAGTTGATGGGCTTCACTCCGAGGCCATCCCCGGGACAACTTATTTAGAACCTGAAAAAAAAAAGCATCACCAGTCCTCAGTCTCTCCAAATAAGAGCTTCAAGGTCCTCTTAGCTTCTTCGTAAAAAATATTTTTATTGTGCTTCAGGTATAGGTTGAATGAACAAATAGATGGATAGACACATGAGAAAAGATAGATAGATAGATAGATAGACATGAGACACGATAGATAGATAGATAGACACATGAGACACGACAGACAGATAGATAGATAGATAGATAGATAGATAGACATGAGACACGACATTGTGTCCATTTTTGACATTTAAATAAACTGCCTTTGCTTTTTCCACATCTTGTCTTATGATTTAAAAAAAAAAAACATGTTGGTCATAACTTTCTTTTTTCTGGATTTTTATTATACGTTTCTTTGGTTCAAATAAGTTAGGCGTGCACTGTTTTTGCTGGTCTGCAAAAAAATGTGCAAATGTCAGCAGAAACTTTTCCTGCTTTTAAATATGCTTGCATAAACTTCAGAAACCAATGCAAAATGTACATGGTTCATGAAAAATACATTGCAAACTAGAGTACATTCTTAGAAGTGTAAGTCATTTTACTCATTTAAATGTTTGTAATATGTTGCTATATACACGTTCATTTAAGCTTGTGAGACTTGAATTTGATCTTTATGGAATCATGTAGATTCTCATTTGAACATCAACCACAATTTAATCACATCAGCTGGAGCTACAGGGCTGACTGTGATCTTAATGTACTAATGTACTCTGAGAGCTTGATATGCCTTTCAGCCTGAAAAGCCAGCCTAGTAGAATCTAAACAAAGCCATCTTGCAATTGATAAACACATGAAAGATACTTAAAAGGTAGATAATTTAAAAATAATAATATATAAGCATACTATATATTAACTTCATAATTTTGTACGATTACTAATTAAGGAGAAATATAAATAAATATTATATAGTAGATACTGTTTATATATGTAATGCGCTTTTTAAGATTTTATGCTCATCTTGACATTTCCATCCAGTGTTTTTATGCAATATTCTAAAATGCACGTGCTAGTGCATATTTAGCTAGTGTATCTTATTTCTTAAGAAGTATAGCGTTTTCAGAACCAAAAGCTGATTTATCTCTAAAACAAAGTTTAAATGGAGCGTGTGTGTTAAGCAGTTTGCTCTGAATTAATTGCAAAACTTTAAAGCGTAAAGAGTATCAGTACAGCGCTGCTGGAGAGCACTGCAGAAATGTAAACCATATAGCCTATATAATTGTCTGAATTGTCCAACCTGCTGAAAATCCTAATGAGCAGGCTTATATTCTCACTTTCACTTTATATTCTGAGCTTTTCTGAAAAAAACTCAAGGAGCTGCGGCGCTTTTGCATGATCCGCTTTGATCAAGTGAAGATCATCATTGCCTTCAGATCCCACTCGGGCTGCCGCGTGAGAGGCTTTGAGTCGAGTTAGTCGGTGAAGTCTCGAATGCCTCCGCAGCCACACTGGAGTCGTACCATTTCTCTCTTTCTCTCTCCGACTCGAAGTGAGACTCAAGGGCTAATTCATACACCTACTCGTCACTCCACAGTTAACATAGCAAACAGTTGGTGAGCTTCAGTCTTTGTTACAATTGTAGATTTAATGAGCCTTCGAGCTTCATTCTTTGGAGCGTTTTGTCTCAAAGGTGAGAGAGGCTACCAGGGTATGCAGGCAATGCTAATTTGCATCTCATGTTCCTGGTTAGTTTAGTTTTTTTTATCTAATGCAAAAGGAAGAAACTAAATGAGACATTACAATAAAATAATAGGCCTAACTAGTAATTTTCTCCGAAATCAGATCTCATGAAGTAATAAAGACAAGCCTCATCCATGGTCTTCCAGAAGGACAGGCCATTCCTTTGCCTTACTTAGCCTACTACAAAACAAAAATAGCACCTCAGGTCTCAAAGCTTTGTTAGACTGTCATCTATTTTACAGCACATTTTTCAGCCTGACCTCCTTGGGTGTTGAATCGTATGTTTGTGTACTGTGCCTGTATAATTGCGGCGTGTGTGAAGTTTCCCGCGGTGCCGGCCGTTCACCCCTCCGCAGCCCGTGGCCTCATTAACTGCACCTCGTCACCTCGTCCCACACGCTCCCTCCTGAACGCCTAATTACCGCCCTCGACCCATGCTAATGATTGATTTCGAGACCAGGTGCCTTGTCCCTGCCCCAGTGTAAATTTGCCAAGACGGCAAAAGGGGGTTTACACTCGTATTCAGCTGTAGCCTACTGTGTAGACTTGAGGTATGATTGTTGTATTTATTTCAGTGCCACAGGCTTTCCACAGGATCAACAGTGAAAACGGTCTCAAAGTGGTTTAATATAGCTAGAGGAAATGATCGGTTGGCATTGATCTCAATGGCAGTTGGTCAGCTAGGACATTCTGCCAGTTAAATATCCAGTATGGATGCTGCCATATTTACCATAGATAGGCTATGTATTACCATGTTAGCGTCTGTTTCTATGGACAATTTCAACTTTTTACGTTATTTAGATTTATGTATGTCACAATTTCGACTTAGTCATAATTTAGGATTTTTATTTCGTAATTATGACTTTAGTATGTCATGATTGTTTTTCTTATGTGGCAGAAATTGACTTGTATAAAAGCCTGACATGACATTAAAAAGTTGCAATAGTTTAACAACCCGCTAAATTGAGTCGATGCATATTAAAAACAAATACCAACAAATTTCTTTGAAAGTGTATCCAATTTGGGGGGGAATTTAAATTTCAGCGTTTTAACAACCAGAGGCTGTGCAGTGTTGTGGTATCTCGAAAAACATATTGATTTTGTATTATGAGTGACGACACATTGACCCTTCCAAGATGGCGGAGGCGTCAACGTGTCTGAAGCTGTCAAATGTGGTATCTATCTATACATATTTGCATCACAGTACTTACGGTGCTTTCAAGTCCTCATGGGAGGTTCGTATTTACAAGTTGGGAAGTCATAATTGCTATGTCAGGTGTGTTTGAATAACTTTTTCTGCAAAAAATTCAACAAGATTTTTTACAAAGTGATGAGAACAAGGCTATGGTATTTTGTTCATGCAACAACAACAAAAACTCATACATTCTAACAAACTTACCTTTAATACAGATGCTGCATTGTTTCTCATATCTTGCATGCAACAAAAAAAAGAATAATGAATAGGTCTGGGTTTTGACACAAAGTTCACAATTTGATTGGATTAGATTCGATATTGATTATTTTGGATATATATCAGGTACAGTACATGCCATATTTTCTCAAGGAAAAAAATCTCTCTAATGCTGTAAAATATAGGCCTACATGAAAGTCCGATGGTAGCCTACTACATTAATATTGAAGGTTAATTTACTGATTTTCTTAACGCTTAAATTAGTTTTTTTTTAATGATAGAGTTACAAATGCATAATTCTATTTCCACTCCAATTCGTTTTTCTGAAATATAAACATTAGCCTAATTGGTGGCTCTCATAACTTGATTTATTCAAATATAATTTAAACATTGAAGAACGGTAACATTTCGAATGAATATGCTGCATGGTGCATAAATTTAGTAAAATGTTCATCAACGAGTTTAGGGTCACCAAATATGTTTTTTCTGAGGTAAACGTGACGTTACGTGACATTGTTTAGAAGCTGTTATATTGAAGTCTTTCTGCAGTCGAAACACTGATTGAGTGATTACGTGAGACAGGATACGGATTTCGGTAAGTTGTACTTTCTTTTAACATACCTTCGGGTGTTTATTCATGTTTATTTCGTGCTGAAAAGATCAGTTCAGTGCACTTTGCGCTGCCGCTTCTCTTGAACTGAACTCCACATTAAACGGCGCCAAAACGGCATTTATTGTTTGAATACTGTAATTAAATGGACAGAATTTGAAATCTGAGACTTTGTTTCATGTCAAAAGTAACAAAGCACAAAGCTTGATGTGAGGTGCGCTACAATGTTCCGTTCATTAACTATAAACAGGCAAGGCTAATCGATTCTTGGGATTTAAGAATCGGTATTTCGTGAAAAACGAGAATTGATTAAAATCGAGAAATCTATATTTCTTTACCCAGCCCTACTAATGAATAGTAAAATAAATTCTCTCTCTAGATTACTAATTTTAGATCAAAATTTCTTTCAGAATTATATAGTTAGGCCTATTTCACTGAAAATGCAGTTCATTGTTGTTATTATACAGTTAGGTGTGACAAAATAAGTTTGAAACATTATCCACAAGATAATACTAAAATGGCATTGTTTTATCAACAATACTGCTGGTTACAAATTTGGAGGCTCTTATTGGATTGATAAAGGTAGCCTAAATGTCATATTGTGGAACAAAACCTACTTTATTGGTGAGCTGATGAGTAAGCAGAACTTTGCGTCCCCATTTAAGAATCAATTCTGTATTGAACGGTTTTAAGCATTCACACTGAAACTGAATTCACTCCTTTTTGTGGTGTTCATCTATGGCCTCATATCTGGCTGTGCTTTGTGTGTGCATTTAGTAATTCTTCCTGTTGATTCACACAAGTCTGGCGAAGTGGACGTCTCCAGTTAACAATACTGTGCTGTCATCTGTTTTCATAGACTTAACAGGTGGTGCAGATGATCCGAATAGAATTGTCTTATGGTCATATTTGCTCACCCAAGACAAACGGCCCGTGAATTTCATTGACAGGCGTCTGCGTATCTCGGAGCTGATGAGCACAGGGGTGGCGGGAGGCGGGGAAGGTCTATGTTGGGAGGTTGTCCTGGGAGACAGATGGTGACTAGATCCTCTTGATGCCAAGAATGTTCTGGAAGATCTCCATGCTAACAGTCCCAGGCTTATGTAGGAGGTGCGTACATCGGCACCATGTTCAGGCACAGGCCACATCCACGTTCCATCTGTTCCCTGCTCATCTTATCTGCATTGTGCTGAATGCCTCTGGGTTTGTGATACGTACCTGAAAACTGTAGCTGTTTACCAGTGTGTGAATGCTTGTTTTCACTAAATGGATCTTTAGCCTTTGCTTCAGTGGTGTATCCAAAATCACAGACATTACCATTTACATGCTACAAAGTAGGAGTGGGCAAATCTCAGAGTAAATCCACTGCTCCTAATGCATATATCTCATTAAAAGCATTATACAAGACAGCTTAAACATTATTAACAAGAACAGACACACACAAGCATCTATTTGCACGATTCTCTGGCACCGAATTGTCGCTTTGCGCTGATGTGTCATTGATCGGTGCCGGGAACTAAGATTCACGCTTCGCTCTGAAATTATGGAGCTCACCCTCCTGGCATGATGAATCGCCACCCACTAGAACTGGTAACAAGACCTACTATGCATCAGATGCTCGAAAACTCTAGCACTTATACAGACAGAATTTTTAACAGCTTATCGCAGATGGCGAGAACTTTCTCATGCACTAAAGTTGAACACGCAAGTCACAGAGACCAGGCGCAAAGTAGTGCCAGCATTACTCATGGTTTTAGTTAAATGTTATATGTGGGGGGAAAAGGAATGGATGTTTGACTTGACTCTGCTTTGCGTAAATACATGCAGCAACTGTCACGTAGACTAATGAAGATAGAACTGACCCCTTAAAAGGCCTATTTGGATGGAACTAGTTTTCTGAAGATTCTTACAATTCTGATTTTATGTATCAAAAAGGACTAACATCTGCATTGTAGTTACAGAGGTGGAAGTGTGTGTTTTATGCATGTGGGTGTTACAGAAGGGCATGCATCATTTTTGATGCATATTGTAATAAATTATTTTTGATACAATTATAATTTAACATAAAAACCTTAGTTAAGTAAACTTCACATTATAGAAGTGGCTGCTTGAACCCACATGACTGAGCATAATCTAGATTTTGCCTTATGCTGGTATTCTAGCTAACGTTTGCTAACATTCTAAGGTTCTCTCAAATGTAATATTAATATTCTCGAAACAGCACAAAATCGTCATTTATACATCATTCATGGAGCTGTTTTATTAAATGTTTTACTGTAGCTGGATGTTCATCTCACGTTTTATAAATCATGCTACTTGTTTCAGAACGTTCAAAGACGTTCAAAAGTAATGTTCCCATAATGTTTGCAAAATGACTAATTGGAATGTTCCTTTAACTTTTATAGAACCAAGAAAACTGTTTTTAAAACATTTAGAAAACTGGGTTTGTCATCTGGGATTAAAATTCTTAATCCCAGATAACAAGTCTTGAAAATTTCAGTGATTTGGTTCTCTCTAATTTTATATTTATTTGATATTACTTTGTCAAATGCTCTAAATATTGAAAAGTGCAATGTGGAAAACCATTGGGATCAGAAATCATAGACATTCACATTTAGACAGGATTAGCTTTTTTCATTTACTCTGATGAAAAACTAAGTAATTTGTTCTGGAAATTTTTACAGATGTTGTGTGAGAAAAACAGTCATGACAGATTGGGACAGGAAAACTAGTCTTGTCAGAACTAGTCCTTTTTTATATATATATATATATTATTTATTTATTTATTTTTTCCTTTTTCAGCTTTTATTTTTAATGACAGTAGAGAAGAGACAAAAAATGGTCTGCAAATGAGTCAGATAATTTGTTTTATATTATGTATCATTCATGGTAGCAGCATTACCAAAATGCACAAAAAAGTTCCCAACTAAAAATGACCAAGCACTACAGAATTGTTGGCTCTCTGTCGATATCTGTGTTTGAAACACAAAACTGCAAATTACTTGTGGAGGAACCTTTCTTCTGCGTTAATGAATCGTATGGTTTGAAACAAATCTGACTAGCTATGCCAAGAGTCACAATTTTTCAAGTACTGGCTAGTGGCTGGTAATTAATAGAAAATTACATGAGAAAAAGTCCATAGTGTACCTTTAAAGATGATATCTGAATTTGACCTTTGTGGCTTTTAGCTCAGAGGCCATCGACATGCTAGCGCTCTCCAAAAAAAAAACTTTTAGCTGATATAAAAGTAGCAATTTCCCAGAAAACAAAGCAAAATTATCGATGACTCATTGGCAAATTGCAATGCCTCAAATCGATGAGGCATTGCAAATATTTGGCCAATCAAATGCTTTCTAGAATGAGAATGTCCCTCCCCCTAAATACCACCTGCCTCTGACTAACAATTGCAGCACAGTCACAACTGGGATGTAAACTCTAAAGCCTATTCAGTATGTATATGTTTATATTTAATTCTTTTTTTTTCATAATCATAAACATTTTCAAGGAAAATGTGTTTACAGTTACATGAGGCAAATTAAGTTTGAAAAATCAACCAACCACAACAAGATTAACTGAAATACTTGGCTTATTGGATCAATAAAGCTAAATGTCATATTATATGACAAGACTTATGGAGAGAAAGTAAGTTTTGCCATAAAAACAAACAAATAAAAAAAAACTTTGAGTCCCTATTTAAGAACTTAGAACATAGGAAACACATCAACACAGAACAGAAAACAAGTTATTTGATAAGTTTTTGAAGAGTATAAATGTATCTGTTGGGAGATGGAGCTCTTTAAGATGTTCAAAGATAATAACATTAGCAACTGGCGACTGTGTGACCTGTCATCCGTCTGCATATTAGAGCATATCATTTCCCAGCGAATGAAAATATCAGCCTTGTCTTGTTGTTCTTCTGAATATTTGTTTTATTAGATATATTCAAATTAAAGTCCTGAGGCCTATCTATTCAAAAGCAATGCATGCTCTCGGTACACTGCTCTTGTCCTTCTGCTGAAAATGAATGTCTCGTTGTTTGTTGATTAGGAAGGATTGCAATATTGAAATAGCAGTCATGCAGTGTGTTTGGACTGATTCAAGGACATAGAGGTTGGCCAGCTTATTGTTAATGTAAATAAATGCAAATATTAAAATGGGGCTTTGTGCCCATGATATGCCATTAGAGTGCTGTTTTATGTCCATCGGGGGTTAATAATGTGAATTTCATCGATTTCTGGCTTTTAGAGTTTTCTGTCCGTGGCGGGATTGTTGTGCTTGTTAATCCATTTGAGTCAGAGCGCGGTGTGTCTTGCTAGGTATAGGTCATTGCTAATGGGATGCTAATGAGAGCCTGCTAATCAATTTGTGCTTAATCAGCCAATCAATGTTTGCTGTACCTGGCAAGCACACAGAGCACCGGGCTGCAGCGGTGCCGTGAGAAACTGCAAGACTTCTTGCCCCGGGTTTTAACTCCGTTTGTTACTTTCCTTCTCACTGATCCCGTTGCTTGAAGGAGGGATTTCAAGTGGTGTCTAATTTTACAAAGACAAAGAAACATAAATGGAAACTATATTAGTATTCTGAGGTCTCCCTCGTGCAGTTTTGAGTAATTTGATAGATTGCTTTTAAAGGGATGATCCATCCAAAATTGACAATTCTGTCATAATTTACCTATACCCTCATGTAATTTCAAATGACGTTCTTTCTTCTGTGGAACACAAAAGAAGATATTTTGAAGAATGCTGGTATAACAGTTTTGGTTCCCATTGACTTCCATTGTATGGACAAAAATACAATGGAAATCAATGGGAACCAAAACTGTTTGGCTATGGAGATTCTTCAAAATATCTTATTTTATGTTTGGAACAACATGAGGGTAAATGGTGACAGAATGTTCATTTTCGGGTGGATTATCTCTAGCACATATATCATACATTTTGTGATTTTATGCCGTTCAAATTGCTAAATATTGTAAACATTGTTAATATATTGTTGTTTGCTTAAATATAATTCACAGCTATATCCCGGCTAACAGGGAACGTTCTGGCAAGATTACTCCAATTTAGGGGAGGGACAAGATTCCCTCAAAGAACAAATAGTCTTTCAGTAACTTTAATATAACGTTTGTTCAAAGTTATCTCACCGTTAATAAAGTTCTTCAAAAGGTTAGCACAAAAGCTACATACATTTTACATTAATGCAATTTTTAGTTGGACATTCGTTTAACATTGAGCTAATAATGATCTCAAATCTCTAGCACAAACATGTTATTTATATATTGTTCATAGAACCTTTTTTGGAAATGTTTCAGTTGGACGTTTGTCCAACATTTTAAACATTTTCCAATGCTTAACATTTTAAGGTTCCCAAAATACTTGCAAAAATATAAAAGGGAATGTTCCCTTAATGTTTGTATAACCAACAAAAACATTTTTAAAACAGATATGTATATAAAGTGACTTTGTCTAAATAAAAGGGTTGTAGGTTTCAAAGCACTAGTGCACATTGTGTTTTACTGATGCTTTATCTAAATATTTTTCATTATTTTGTGCATGCAGAGAATTGTGGGATATGTAGTGTTGTTGCCACATAAAATAGTTAAGTGAGTTATATTTTTTGACAATCTTTGTTGCTATTCTTCATCAAAATGCATATAAACTAAATTGCATATTCACATTTACAAAGAAACATAAATGGAAACTATATTAGTATTCTGAGGTCTCCCTCGTGCAGTTTTGAGTAATTTGATAGATTGCTTTTAAAGGGATGATCCATCCAAAATTGACAATTCTGTCATAATTTACCTATACCCTCATGTAATTTCAAATGACGTTCTTTCTTCTGTGGAACACAAAAGAAGATATTTTGAAGAATGCTGGTATAACAGTTTTGGTTCCCATTGACTTCCATTGTATGGACAAAAATACAATGGAAATCAATGGGAACCAAAACTGTTTGGCTATGGAGATTCTTCAAAATATCTTATTTTATGTTTGGAACAACATGAGGGTAAATGGTGACAGAATGTTCATTTTCGGGTGGATTATCTCTAGCACATATATCATACATTTTGTGATTTTATGCCGTTCAAATTGCTAAATATTGTAAACATTGTTAATATATTGTTGTTTGCTTAAATATAATTCACAGCTATATCCCGGCTAACAGGGAACGTTCTGGCAAGATTACTCCAATTTAGGGGAGGGACAAGATTCCCTCAAAGAACAAATAGTCTTTCAGTAACTTTAATATAACGTTTGTTCAAAGTTATCTCACCGTTAATAAAGTTCTTCAAAAGGTTAGCACAAAAGCTTCATACATTTTACATTAATGCAATTTTTAGTTGGACATTCGTTTAACATTGAGCTAATAATGATCTCAAATCTCTAGCACAAACATGTTATTTATATATTGTTCATAGAACCTTTTTTGGAAATGTTTCAGTTGGACGTTTGTACAACATTTTAAACATTTTCCAATGCTTAACATTTTAAGGTTCCCAAAATACTTGCAAAAATATAAAAGGGAATGTTCCCTTAATGTTTGTATAACCAACAAAAACATTTTTAAAACAGATATGTATATAAAGTGACTTTGTCTAAATAAAAGGGTTGTAGGTTTCAAAGCACTAGTGCACATTGTGTTTTACTGATGCTTTATCTAAATATTTTTCATTATTTTGTGCATGCAGAGAATTGTGGGATATGTAGTGTTGTTGCCACATAAAATAGTTAAGTGAGTTATATTTTTTGACAATCTTTGTTGCTATTCTTCATCAAAATGCATATAAACTAAATTGCATATTCACATTTAAAGTCTTTTAAATATCAATATCACATTATCAATTCTTTATTTGCACACCCCTAATTCAGAAAATTGGTCATAAAGATAATCCCACTACTATGCTGGTGTCCATCCGCTTTTACTGAGTCAATGACGAGACTCGAAGGAAGCATTTCACCTCTGTTTGTAACTTTCTTTTGACCTCCAGGGTGTAGTTTACAATTCATTTTCCCAGTTTCATGTCCTTTGAATTCCTCATCATTCATTTTTGTATTTTAGTTTTTTGTAAAACATCAATCTGTACTTCCATTCAACCTCATAAGACATGTTGATCGATTCTAGGTGAAACATTAATCCTTGTTTTAAAAACTCGCCGAAAAATGATGTAACCCACTCCATTTTCCACAGAGCTCTTGTGGTTGAAAGCACATTTCCTTGAAAAGGAAAAGAAGACGAATGCAAGAACCCACACGCGCACAAAACAAGAACTAATCCCTGACCTGCCAGGCGGGAGAGGAAAAGCTATGAATTAATCTAAGAGAAAGATCACAAATAAAATCAACCTAGTGGTGACCGTTCACTGGCAGGCAACTGTTCCCCATATGTCTCTCTTCCTTTGAAGAAACGGAATGAAATTGCAGAGCGCTATTGAATGTAATCATACATTTGTTAAAGAGTGTGAGAGAGGCAGTCACATCCCATAACAGACTAATCTATATCCCTTAAACGCTGCCCGGCTGTCAAGAAAAAGAGGAAACAGGGCCGTTTAGGAAGTTGTGCTGAGTCAAGTGATTTCCTCCGTTAAAGAGCCACGCTGAAGAGCTGACAGCGATGACCTCCACCTGTCACCTGTTATGACAACCAGAAACAGGGTGTTTCTTATTTTACAGCTGTTTGGAAACGAGTCATGCACTGATTGAAAGCACTAATGTGAAAAAAATCAACCGTGATTCTCTTGCTGTTCACCAGCACATAAAGTATCATCTTGGACCTTTTCCTTTCACTAAACTGTTCCCCATATGTCTCTCTTCCTTTGAAGAAACGGAATGAAATTGCAGAGCGCTATTGAATGTAATCATACATTTGTTAAAGAGTGTGAGAGAGGCAGTCACATCCCATAACAGACTAATCTATATCCCTTAAACGCTGCCCGGCTGTCAAGAAAAAGAGGAAACGGGGCCGTTTAGGAAGTTGTGCTGAGTCAAGTGATTTCCTCCGTTAAAGAGCCACGCTGAAGAGCTGACAGCGATGACCTCCACCTGTCACCTGTTATGACAACCAGAAACAGGGTGTTTCTTATTTTGCAGCTGTTTGGAAACGAGTCATGCACTGATTGAAAGCACTAATGTGAAAAAAATCAACCGTGATTCTCTTGCTGTTCACCAGCACATAAAGTATCATCTTGGACCTTTTCCTTTCACTTGCTAGTTTACCAGTGTGGATAAAAAAAAAGAGTAACTGGTGCCAATAATGTTCATCTGTTCTTCTGTTACTATGCTAATTAATAGTGTTTTCACTATATTTTGGATATAGATATCCATTGCAGAATTGCTGTCATACGGCTCGCTCACTGAATCGCAGGCCGTCTCAGTGATCCGCCGTAAAACAGTGATTCTGTCCTAATTCCCTTGCATATTAATGGTGGAGTTCCCTTTAAAATCTTAAATGATTCCCTTTGAGCTAAATTATTGACCTGTTTCCCTTACAACAGTATTTGAAAAATAATGTGTTTTTTGAACATTAAACCATGTCAACATATTCTGTTACACCAAATAATGATCTTTAAAAAAGCATCATATGACCCCTTTAATTAAAAAAATAAAAAATAAAAATCAAGTATCACAGAAGGTCACGTTTGCTAAAGTTGTTTTATAAGAAATAATGTATTCATAAGGAATAGTTAGTGATGACTAGTCATTAGGGATAATGTAAAGCATGACTGTGACTAAAATAATCGCAAATGTGACAAAAATTTGAAATATATTTCAGTGTTCTGTGCATGCTATTGTTTCACAACAACAAACACAGCTACACAAGCCATGATGTCTGAGTCGCAAAAAATAACTATTAGACAAAAAGATTCAGAATAAGACAGATTTACACAGTCAGTGAATCATTTAGAGACCAATAGTTACTTTTTTTATGGAGTAACGCAATATTGTAATGCATTACTTTTAAAAGTAACTTTCCCCAACACTGTTGGAGACTATGCTGAGTTTACACTGAACGGAGTCATTTTTCGGTCCTAAATGAGCTATAAACCAATATTAGCTGCTTTAGGTTTGTGACATTTGTATTAATCTATTTATTGACTGGTTATTTATATAAAATTGTGTAATTAACATACATATTCGCAACTGTAGCAAATTAGCTCAAAAGGGAAATGTATATAAATAATTACAATTAATTATGATTAATTACAATTATTTATATGAGCTGCCAGTAGTAACTGTAGCAGAATTAAATTGCCCTCAACTAATCTGTTCGTCCAGCGAACATTAAGTGTAAGTTCATATCAACTCTAGAAAAGGATATTTTCGTGGCCACAGAATACAGAATACTTTCTTACAATATTATTGCATTAGAGCATGTGACGAGGATCAAAATCGTAAAGGGACGTTAATTTGCAAGGCAGAATCAGAAACTCATGTAATTTGTGCACAAGAGTTTTATTAACTAAACACTAACACAAACTAGTCTAACAAACAAACAAACACTCATACAGGGGAAAGGGCAAATGAGGCGTGATGGATGAAACCATCAGGAAAAAACAGAGAATGAAGCAATGAAAAGAGTTAGTTAACCACCTGAGTGAAACCATCAGTGCCGTTTTAGAACGGGGTCTACAGCTTGTACTAAACCTCTGTTTCGTTTAGTTAAATGTACGATACTTGCATTGCCTTGGTCGTTGACGAGTGTCCGGATGCAGTCTCGGATGAAAGGTTTCAAGGTTTTGGACTTGCGGTTTTGGACTTGCGATCACGTTCTTCCGGGTTTGAAGAGTGATGAATTCCAAAGATGTCCTGACTCGATGGTGATTGGGAGTTTCTTCCCAGTGGAAAGTGAAAAAGAGCAAAGAGAGACATCAGCTGAGATCCTAGGATCTTTGGTGAATGTAAAGTAAAGGCCGAAGCCTGGCAGGAACTTAGGGGTTGCAGGAGCATTCTAGCTCACATCCTCATCTTCTCAGAGTCTAACAGAAGCGCAAACTGAAGGCGGGTCACTGATGTGAGAGCTTTATCTCCTATTGAGCTCTCACCTCTGGGAGGTCACAGAGCCAATGGTGACTTTCACTTTTGGAGGGAAAGTTTACAACTCTTTGTCTTAAAGCATGGTATTTTGCATATGTAATTTGATTGGGTGTTGATGCAAAAACTATTAAAGATTCTAAAGACACTAATATGTTGCATAGGTATAAACATATAATATACACTCTCAATTAAATAATCCGAAGACGAATTCATAGAGACCAAACATGGTATATGTAAGGTTACATGAATGAGTGGTTCTATCATAAGCATGCATAAAACAGTATACAATACAAAAGATAATATACAAGAACAGTAACAACATACACAATGACCTGAAGTATATGTGTGTTCATTCAAAGAAAGGTTTTCCTATGAATTAATTAGAGAAGAGTCCATTTTTATGGGCGTTGTGT
Source organism: Sinocyclocheilus grahami (assembly GCF_001515645.1). Taxonomy (NCBI): domain Eukaryota; kingdom Metazoa; phylum Chordata; class Actinopteri; order Cypriniformes; family Cyprinidae; genus Sinocyclocheilus; species Sinocyclocheilus grahami. The sequence goes on along the minus strand of NW_015505438.1, from coordinate 853,854 downwards.
GTCTTTCCTAAGGGTAAATGAATTGTGAGTTGCTCTGCCCGCATTCCTTTGGGCAATAAAACCAGTGATATCAGTATTGGTTGCCATGGAACCAGAGGCCTGTTCTGCCTTTCTGAGACGTTAGATGCATTTTGGGGGAAGGGTCCATAGATCCTCATAGTTGGTTTGTTGATTGAGGGGTGTTACAGAGTATTTGTTAATTATAACTAAAAAAATTGTGTGTCTGACTTTCCAGACAATACACAATATATTGTAAAAAAAAATTTAATAAATAAATAGCAAAGTAGACAAACACAGTTTTAAAACCTAAATTGTCATAGATCAGATATACACCGAAAAAGTAATACATTTTACAATTAATTACAAAGAAGCAGCATATACCACATTGAATTAAAGATTAAATTTCACATGGTGTCGGTCTAATTTTACATGGACAAAAAGACAAAAAAAAAGAAAATATATATTATTATCCATCCATATCTACTGGCAGGTCTCCCTCATGCAGTCCCGAATAACTTGCTGCATTGTATTTAAAGGAAGAAGATATTTTGAAGAACGTTGGTACCTAAACAGTTTCGGTTCCCGTGGACTTCTATTGTATACAGGTTTGGAACAACATGAGGGTGACAGAATTTTCATTTTTTGTGTGGATTATCCCTTTAAAGCATATAATATCATATATTTTATGATTTAAAAATATTATGACATTGAAAAATAAAATTAGACGATCACACTTTGAAGTGTAAATTGTCATAGATCAGATATACACCAAAAAAAAGAAAGGTGTGGAAACAATTTTTTACCCAGAAATTGCAAGTAAATTTCACAATTAATTACAAAACAACAGCATACCACGTTTAATTAAACATACAATTTTAAAATAGAAAGACTGACAAAATATTTTCTTTTAAAATGTATCCTGATCATCTTTGTTTTATTTACAACTTTGAAAAGTAATTTTTACAGTGTATGATGGAAAGGACACATTCGAGTGTTTTTACACAGAATGTGAGTTGTGTTAGTGTACAAACTGTGCCCACTCGACCAAAAGCGCTGCCTCATAATCTTAGTTTTTAAAGGTGAACATTTTTCAGTGTTCCTCTGCTCTATGATTACAACATGTTCTCCATCATATCCATACTGAACAGTGAGCGGGGAGTGAAACCAGCCCTGCAGAGACGGCATTCCGATGAGGGGGAGTCATTACAAATTCTTTTTGATAGGAAATATATTTGAATATCTTTCAAGCTGTCCCACTCCCACCCCACACCTTTTATTTTTTCGTATATTATTTAATCTTAAGTTTGTCATTGCGGGGTTTGACTTTGCAGTGTACAAAGAATTCATGCTAAACAAGCATTTTCCAAAAAGAAAAATTACCTCTTGGCCTCATATACATTGGAATGTCGTTATGATCTGAAAGCAGCCGCCCACACGGTCTCCGACTGTGATTTTAAACTTCAGGAGATGAAATGTGGGATTGTGGGTGTTTGGATTGAATCCCTGTCCATGTGTCTATTCTTGTCATTTTTAGCTCCGTTTTTTTGTAAAACACAATCAACTAAATGATGCCATCAAAGAAACATTAGGTAGCATTTAACACTAAGAGTAAATACCTGAAAGTAATACAGTATTAGCAAGGCTAGTACATAAGTTTGTGTGATATTTACAACACATGACATAAGCCGAGCTGAAGATTTTGCATTATAACTTCAGCTAGCTGTCTAAATTGATGAAAGAATGAACAAAATTACAAATAGCGAGTTATTTAGGCCTACAGTGGGGTGCAAAAGTGACCTTTTTATGTACCTCCGAGTTATATACTGATAAGCAGTATCATATTTAAATTATGATTTTATTACTTTTTTGGCACACAAAAACATTTTAACAGAAATAATACTACTAATATTTTTGTTATTGTTATTTGTGCTATTATATTTATGTAATTTAAAAAGTATTATTATTACCTCTAAATAACATTGTGGGCTGTTTTTCTTTGGAGACCCACTAAATAGTGCAGTTTATCAAAAGAGATACAGTAATACAGAAAAAAAATAGCTGATTGTTAAAGAGAAGTGATAACTAAGTAATTAGTTCAAAAAGTTAAATGTCAAACTACTATACTTTTAATGGTCTGCCTCTACTTGAAATAAATATAAATATTTAAAACAAAGATTTATGATGTGTGATGAAAAAATAAATACAAAAAAAAATAAGTAAAAATTATTCATATTAAAATATGAAATATGAAACTAAAATATAAATATCTGCACTATTTTATGTCACTAATTCTACTTGACATAAATATAAACAATAAAATATGAAACTAAAATGAAATATCTGCACTATTTTTGTCACTACCTCTACTTGACAAAAAAATAAACAATAGCATATGAAACTAAAGTACAAATATCTGCACTATTTTAGGTCACTATATCACTACTTGACATAAATATAAAAAATATTGAAATAATAAAAAGATTTATGATGTGAAATTAGGAAATATAAATAATTATATAAAATCTGAAACTAAAATATAAATATGTGCACCATTTTTAGGTTACTAATAATAAAGCAACGAATATAATAAAGCGAATTATGTTGCACTGACAAAAAGGGGGACAAAACCAAGAAATTCTGAAAAGTGTCTTAGTTTAGGAAAAAAGGGAAATAGAAGCACTGGAAGATTCTGTCACTAAGACAATTCCTTGTATGTGAAAGCATACTTAGCAATAAAGCTCATTCTGATTCTAATGGTTTCTAACTATGTACTTGAAATGACAACAAACATTCACTTTTAGACATGCAGTAATTCAGAAAGAGAAATGCAGCACATATAAATCAGTTTTAGGAAGTGCTTCCATAATTTTATACAACAATAAGCACAGGTAAGTTTTTTTATTAAGTCAGCCAGGTAAACATGTTTGCAGTGGTGAGACACAAAAGACTTGGTGACTAGAACTATATCTAGATGTACTTTTTGAGGGTCTTGTCATTATTATCAGTATCCAAAAAGCTAAAGCAGGACCGTAGACCTGCATTCTTGCCCTGCGTGCTTCTCTGTAAATGAGCTGCCCCGTGGATCTGTTTCCCTGCTCTCTGTCTTTCCCAGAGTTGTCAAAGGAGAACTGTTCAGCTCTGCCTATCAAATCCTGTTTAATCTCTCTTTAAGAACACAGCCTTTCATCTCTCCAGCCCCTCGTGGGAAAAGCCCATTTAGGACCATCACCGTAGGGTCATTCCTTAAGGTCAAAGAAGACGTGCTGTTCGATGCACAGCGCTCTCGACAAAGTGACAGTAAGGGCGGCGTGTGTCCTGGTTTTAACCCAGGACAAAGGACACCTGAAGTGTCATCGGTCTGTGTTCTGATGGGAGGTAAAGGTCATTTTGGTGCATTTCAGCAATGTGCATCTGAAAGCTGTTGTAGATGTATATATTTAGAAGTGGCTGACAAACACAATCTGACATGCAAACTGGTTTTAAAGGGTTTCCGCTGCTCTTAAAAAGTCTTAATTTGCACTTCCACAAATTAAGGCCTTGAAGGGATAGTTCACCCAAAGTTCTGTCATCATTTATTTAACGTCAAATTGTTTTTCTTCTGTTGAACATGAAATAAGATATTTTGAAGAATGTGGGCAACCAAACTTGTCTCCATTGACTTCCATAGCATGAAAAAATATTATGGAAATCAATGGGGATCAGAAATATTCAAAATATCATCTTTTGTGTTCAGCAGAAGAAAGTTACAGAAATAATGAATATCTTTATCAGTATTTTTGTCTTACTGTACAAACATCCTTGAATCAAGATGCAAAATGAACATCTGACGACTTGTTTTTTTTTTTTGAGAAATTGAATACAAGTGAATTTATGCTTGAAACATTAACAAATATCTGTCAATGGGATATGAAAACTTGTTTTCCCTTTGAATGAAGTTGATTTTTCTGAGCCTATTGGGAGATAATTTTTTTTTAAATCATAAATTCACTTAAATAATAAATAGTGAAATCATTCACATAAATGCACTTTTCATAAATCAAGACTTCTCATGTAATTTTGGCATCTATCTTAATTTAAGAATTTTGTATCCATTTGCACTGAAAAACAAGACGAAGATACAGAGGAAGAACATTACTTTGTGCAGTGTGATCAGAAGGTACACTGTAAAAAATGACCGTGAATTTAACGGTAAAAGACTGTAAAAATGCTACAGTAAAAACCTGTTAAATGGTTAACGGTAAATTCCCCTACTATATAAGGTGAAAAACTGTATTGGACATTACATGTATTGGACATTAATTTTACGGTAGTATACCGTTTTTGGAAGTGAAAAAGACCGTATAATTTACAGTTAATGGCCGTAAATTGACATTCCCAGAATTCCCTGCGTTACTATTATGATTTTATGTTTTTTTGTTGAAATAACTATGTTTCTTCTTAGTTTTTTCTTATCAGTTTTGTATATTAGGGTTGTGTGTTACACCTAATGTTGTTAAATGAATGTTTATTGCATTATTTCAGTTTCATGTGTGTTACCATTCTGGTGTTTAGTGTTTGTGTGAATGACACTGTGCACCTTCTATATATGTTATTATCTAAAAGCTGCTTGTGATGGGCTTTGGTTCATCATGTGACTTTCTCATCACCACCTGCATTCGGTGGTTATCAGTGTATTACAAAGGTACAAAACAGATTTCAGTACTTAAATAGGTTGGTATATTAACATTATATCAGTATTTAACTGTAAATTTAAGTTAAAAATTAAATTTTTTACGGTAAAATTCTGGCAACCACAGCTGCCGGTTTTTTACCGTATATTTTATGGATTTTTTTTTACAGTGTACAGTAAAAGTTATTTCCATATTTTAATTAAGCTACTTTTTTTTTTTTTTTAAGTTGTATTTTCAAAATTCACTGTTAACTCATTATGTTCTGTTTCAACATCTACGTGTAGAGAACATATTGTGTTCCCTTTGATTGATTCCTTTTTTCTTTTCTTTTTTTGGTTTAAAAAAGTTCCTAAGAGTCTTAAATTTACCTTCATAATACTTGCATAAACCGTGTTTTAAGATATTTAAGATCCCCTGCTCATGGGTTAGCTTACTGATCATGCATCAAAAACAGAATTAGTTAAAAAACGCACTGTAATTTCTCCATCCGAAAGGGTGTTTTTACATTCTCTACAGGATTTGCGAGAAGGTATCTGAGGGACGCCGTAGAAAACGGGGGCAGAGAGAACGGGCTCTTCATTCATTTTCATCACCAATCAGCACACTGCCTCCTAAATAATGCATTGATCTCTGGGCTTGCTGTTAATTCCCCTGTTATCAAGATGTGCAAAGTGGACGTGGCAGTGCTTGATGGATGAGAGGTACAGGCCAGCTGTCTATTTGCTTTGACAGACATATCCCCACTGCAGTGGAAGCAGGCAACCTTTGAGTATCAACGTCTTATCTGTCTTTCAAAGTGGAGCCGAGGACAGTGGCTCATTAAACCACAAGCAGTGCTTTTCAAAAACAACTTACAAGTTATAATAGCAATTTAAAGCTCTTTCCTGGCAGATGCAAAGTTATTGCACTCTTTAAGCAAAAGGGGAGTATAAATATTCACTTATCTTTATAGACAGCTGTATTCTGTACCCATCTGATATCATGAGAAGTAATGACTGAGTGAGCATTATGGTTGAGACTAATGAATATCATTTCCTTGATGTATTTTTAAATGAAATAGTACGCATACTTCCTATATAGTATGCAAAAAAAATGCTTCAGTGTGCAACCAATGAGAACTTTTCTGTCCCATGAGGCCAAGAACTGAGGAGTGTCAGATTCAAAGATAGAATAATGAAACATTCAAAAAGTTTGGGGTTGGTATGAATTTTGTTAACATTTTTGAAAGAGGTCTCTTATGCTCACCAAGGCTGCATTTATTTGTTTTAAAACATAGGGAAACAATATTATTGTGAAATGTTATTACAATTTAAAAGGACTGATTTCTATTGCAATATATTTTATGATTTTTTTTTTTCTTCTTGTGATGGCAAAGCTGACTTATAGGCATCATTACTCCAGTCTTCAGTGTCACGTGATCCTTCAGAAATCAATATGCTGATTTGGTGCTTAAGAAACATTTCTTATTAGTAGCCGTGTTAAAGTTGCATTCTTTGCATTTATTTATAATTTTCATAGATTTATTTTTCAAACGATGCAAAAGTCTTTACTGTCACTTTTTATCAATTTAGTGCATCCTTGCTAAACAAAAGTATTAATTTCTTCCAAAAAAGACTCCAAATTGAAACGTAATAAATAAATTATGATGGAGAACCATCATACCAGGCTAACCATCAGTAGCCTCACGCAGGCTACTATTTTAAAGTGTTAAAGTGCTTATATGGGGTTAAACTGTGCTTATTAAACAACACTAACCAATCTTTTTTTTTGTGGTTAATTTAGTCACTTATTAGCAATATATTTGCATAACGATGACCTGAGAGCTAACAGACTTGGACTAAAAACCACAAAACTTTAATTTGATTTTAATGGGGTCATAACATTTTTCAGATCATCCCTACGTCTCTAAACATGAAAGAAAGATAGCTACACACAATATACAGAGACAAATTAAAACAACTGGTTTAGTGCCTCATTTGATTACAGGTATGACATCAATACATGCTTTTGTTTTGTGTATATATATATATATATATATCAGATTAAAAGACACCAGAATGTAGAAACTGACATCTTCAAACCCTTCCATCATTTTGCATTCAATATTACTTCATGTTCTGTGTGCACACAATAGGATGAATGCTGACGATGTAATTACTGAAGAGAGCTCAGATGTGGTGAAGTTGGGTCCTCTGCTGGCCACAGACTGAAGCTACAACTCAATTCTGTTTCTGTTGATTTTTGTTTATTTTCAGTTTTATTGATTCACATTTGAGATTCTTACAACAATTATCAAACAAGTATCAGGAATTATATCTTCTAATAACTCAGCTGGTTTCTTAGACAGCAATTCGATTAGGAGGGAGATCAAATTGAGACTTTTGCTTAAGTCTCAGTGCTTCTCAAACGTTTTGCCTTAGAAAATAAAGAAATAAATAATGGGAGAAAGAGTAAAAGAAAGTACTCCACAGGAGTTCTCATGAGTTTCAGAAGAGAAGTCAAAAACGGTTCAGATTTGTCAAGATACCAAATTCAGTTTCATGTCAACAATTGACTTATTTGTGTCTATATTTTGAGGAGTTTTATGAGAAACAAAATAGCATCAAGAAGACTTCCCTCAAGTCTCTTGTGCTATGAAAGAGCAATCTCTAATAATATTGTCTTCTGGCATTTCATCTTCACTTGTTTACTGTGAAAGGCATTCATAGGCCTTAATATGCTCACAATGATAATGCATATATCTAAAAATGTATCATTTTATTATATATTTATTTGTAAATATCAAATGGTTGTTATAGCTTTCTAAAGCCCAGTAATAAACAAAACATGATTTTTTTAAAAGTCAGCTATATTTTCACATAATTATATTATATTATATTATATAAGAATAAATTATGATGGAGAACCGTTAGGCAGGCTACTATTTTAAAGTGTTAAAGTGCTTATATGGGGTTAAACTGTGTTTATTAAACAACACTAACCAATCATTTTTTTGCGGTTTTTGTTAGTAAGTCACGCGACAGAGAACATACAGGTCAGCCATGCTTACAGTTAATTTAGTCACTTATTAGCAAGCAATATATTTGCATAACGATGACCTGAGAGCTAACAGACTTGGACTAAAAACCGCAAAACTTTAATTTGATTTTAATATTAATTAAATTGTGATTTCATATAAATATTAATTAAATATTAATATTAATTAAATTGTGAAATTTAATCAAATATTAATTAATTAAATAAATACACATAATTATATATTATATTATTTTATATATTATAATTATTTTGTGGGGATTTATATAATATAAGATAAGGTAATATAAGATAAGATAAGATCATGTCAAAAATATAAATGTCTGATAAAAAAATCTAAACCTTTGTTTCAGTCACGTATTTAACAAAATTGTGTTGTATTAATTATTAAATATTTAATTAATAAATATTAATTATATTATATTATTTTTGTGGGGATTTATATAATATAATATAATATTCTTTCCACTTTTGCTTACATTGTCAATGTGTTATTTTCACCGTGTGGGGGCGACAGTACTGCAGAAATCACACACTTCCACTCACCATCATCATCTACTGCTGGCCTGTGTGTGTGTGTGTGTGTGTGTGTGTGTGTGTGTGTGCGTGTGTGTC
>NW_015505438.1:827779-845418 GCF_001515645.1 Sinocyclocheilus grahami | reverse complement strand
TCTGTGTGTCTGTGTGTGTGTCTGTGTGTGTGTGTGTGTGTGTGTGTGTGTGTGTGTGTGCGTGCGTGCGTGCGTGTGCGTGTGTGTGTGTCTGAGTGTCTGAGTGTGTGGAGGAGGCAGAGCCAAACACACACAGACCAGGACCACACCGACCGGTCTGTCTCCTTAAGATGCTGGAATAACGGCGAGAAACGAGCATCTTTCGATTGTAAATCGTGACCAGCTCACTTACTGTCACCAAAATGTCTGGAAAAATAGACAGTAAGCAAGGTACGTGTTTGCATTTGTTTACATTTATTAATAATGTGAAGATGAACTTCAGTTAGCCGCGTTAGCATTAGCGTCAGACGAGGGTTCAAGGCCACTGACAGGATCAAAGCATCTTTATCTTATTTTTAATAACGAAACGCGACATATAAATGCCTTCGATGATATATTCGGGTCTTTAAATACATTCATAAGAGAATTTGGTATCATTGTCTACACGAGTGTGTCTCAGACAGCTGTATTTGGGTGTGGACGGCGCTGCTCAGCGCTGTTGTTGACTTTAGCTAGGGTAACTTAGCTGTCAGACTTCTCGTTTTCATCCAATTTCTCCTATATGCTGTTTATTTTCATATGTAGTTTGCGTTATGTGGCACCAGTTGTCTATATAGTGTTTGTGTTACAGTTGTGCTGCTGTCTGGCCCTTTCTGACCGTGTTTTGGTGTGTTGTAATGGTCTGTTGTCCACAAAATGTACTATTCTGTGTATTCAAACGTACTCATTATTGATCAAATTAATAATCTGAACTGGTTATATGACACATTTCCTCATATATGTTGTATAAGTGCTCGTATAGTTTAAACGAGCTTGTGACAAATGAGATAGATAGTTATGTACAGTCGAATCTATATGGGGTATACAAATATAAATATGTACAGCTATATATAGATATACTCTTTACCTGTTAACTTGAAGATTTCTACTCATGGTTTTGTGACTTGATGAAAGAGGTTAGTTACACTGACAAGTAACGACTACTACTGTCTCTTCCTTTCTCTGAGGTTTTAGAGAAGTTTGAGTAATTTACTATAGGTTAACAGTTCACTCAGAGCTTCAGATAGATAAACACTATTTGGATGTTACCTTATATGCCATGCGCAATATATTCTGAGATGCATTGTAATGGATGCGTAATGCTATTGCATCGTCTTATCATTAATAAATATATCTGCGTTTTATGTGTTTGTGTTTTTGTGCGAGGGGAATACTTTTGACAATTTTAAAGCTGTAATTTTAATAAAGCTGTTTGGGCTCTCATTCTGACGGCACCCATTCACTGCAGTGGATCCACTGGTGAGCAAGTGTTGTAATGCTAAATTTCTCCAGATCTGTTCCAATGATGAAACAAGCTCATCTATATCTTAGCTGGCCGTTGGATGAGTAATTTTCAACAAATTTTCACTACTCCTTTAATAAGTTTTGAATCACTTGATTCATGTCAGGCTAGATTAGAGAGAGTGGTGCAGAAACTGTTCAGTGCGAGTTTTGTGTTTTACTCTTCTGCACTCAGTGTACGTGTGACTTTTTATGAATTAAGCTAAATGTCTGTGTTAACAACTCTGTGAGGTTGCCAGCATTGTCACTTCCTTTCCCTGAGGGTTCAGAGAAATTTGAATCACTTGTGGGTAACTTCTTGTCAATCTCTATGGCCCTGTGATGTAGATGCTGGTTTGCGTAGGAGGATGTTGGCCAGTGTCTTCTGCTTTCAGACATCCCTCTCGAACTGTTCTTGTTTTAACTGGTAGAGGTGTTTGCATTATTTTAGTAACAAAAGAGTCAGAAGCTGAAAAGAGAAGTTTCTTTGCACTTTGCAAGTTTATAAGGTCATGCCGACAATATTTTTCTCTTCAGTTTTCTTTGTTACGTTGCCATTTTTATGATTTAAATATAGCCTAGAGCTGTTGTGAAATGCAGTGTTGCACAAATCTGATCAGTCAAAATTGTTTTCGTTTAACAGACAACTTTACTTTAATGAAGCTTTCATGCATTGATGTTTTAAACCCAGACTCTGTGTTTGGTAGTAGCTCATCTTGATGGTGGAAACTTTAGGTTAAGATGTGACCAGAGGTTGAGGACAGTTTTTGAAAGTGTGAAAGAGGGGGAAAAAACTCAGTTCAGAGGATGTGTTCGACTACTTTGTTTCAGAAGAGGATATGGAAAAAAAGAGGATATGAATTAGTACAGTTGCACTTCCCACTGCGTGAGGATCAAGAAGCGGATGGAAAGATCATGTCCTCTGAAAGCACATGCACACCTTATTAGTTTGCCGTGTTTTTATTAGCAGAGCGGTGCGTTTTCTTAGACAGTGTTTCAGGAAGTTGGCTCTCATGGGCAATTTAACCTGTTTAGATTAGCAGTCACATCAGTTACTGTGAGATAAGACAGATAAGACTTCCATCGTCCTGGGTATTTCCAGTCCTGCGCAATTTTAAATGCATTTACTTTCAGTAACCGCTGAATCTGCTGTTGTCTTTTATTTTTTTATTTTTTTATTAAGAGGTCAGATTACCAATAACAAATTTAATTGTACAGTTACAAACTTTTTGTTCCAGGAAATCGGTCCTAAAATATTAAAGGGGTCATATGATGCTTTTTTAAAGATCATTATTTGGTGTAACAGAATATGTTGACATGCTTTAATGTTCAAATACTGTACATTATTGTTGGTCCTCTATGCCCCGCCTCTCTCAAACGCTTCGTTTTCTACAAAGTCCCTCCTTCCGACAAGCGCAGTCTGCTCTGATTGGCCAGCTGACCCAGTGCATTGTGATTGGCCGAACACCGCAAGCACTCGTCGGAAATGTAACGCCCCTTACCATAATCGCGAGCTTCATCTTTCAAAATAAATGTAAAGACAGAGCCCGAAAGGGGAACAGAGTCTGGTGACAGACACAGTGATGAATATGTGTTTGCAGCACACAAGTCACGGTTAAGACAGCGCGTGTTAGAACGAGCCGTTTTAGGGGGGCGTGGCAGCATCTTAACTTTGATAAAGAATATCTCTTTGGTTTTGAGACTTCAGTCTTTGCAACTTCAGGGATCTTATCTATGCACAATCAGCTTGTAACACTCCAAAGAGAAAACTTGAAATTGCATCATATGACCCCTTTAACAATGACTCACCCAATTCCAGATTTTTGATTGTTTAAATCAGAATGTCTTTCCTGCTTAAACCAGCTGGTTCTGACTAGCTAGTAATTAGTAAATCATGTTTGCGCATAAGATGTAAACTAAACCCATAGTCTTTTAAACCCATAGATCACATAATTTTCACAACTTTCAAAACTGTAGGCTTAGTTTTTTTCTGAAAGTTGTTTCGTCAGCCTAAATAATGCACACCCAACTTTCAAAGCTAATATCCACAAAACTCCATTAAACTCACTTGTCAGATGCTTTCTTGTTTTTTCTGTATCATATGATTTGAAAGTTCACAGAGCGCCCTCGCAAACCCCGAGCACTTCATTCCTTTAATGTGTGTGAGGATAAATTGCCCCTAAATGGTTTTGTGGCCTGCACAATAGTGTCATCACTAGAATTCGTTCCACAGCGGCACGCTCCAAGAGAGCGGCAAGTCTCACTGTGACCAATTCAGTTTGTAGTCAAAGAGGATTTCACTGTACACAAAGGCCTGTGTCTCATCTCGCATATGTTCCCAAGATACAGAATAAGGTTGATGTCTCATAGGTAGGGCTGGGTATCATTCAAAATGTTTCGATTTCGATACCGATACCGATACCTTGACTTCGATACCGGTTCCTGAACGATACTTTTTTCAATACCAATTTTATGAAATCAATTTTAACAAGATTACATTATCTAAAAAAAAAAACTTTGGTTTTATTTTTCAGCTTGATTGTTTATACAAACTCAAAAACTCATCTCCTGAGCCACTGCACAAAGGAACAAAATGTAACCAACACTGTAAATCAGTGCAAAATAGTTTTAATAAAGCTCAAATAGTCTTCAGTTTGCACATCTGTTAGGCTACATTTACACTAGTTAGTGTTCGTTTTAAAACGCATAGCTCAAACAGAATCATGATTTCTATTTATTTTCCACTGATTTACTGATGAGCATTAGCAGCTTCCAGCACTGTCTGCTTGTGTTCGCTCTTCCATGATCGCTGCTCTGACTCAGAGGTAATAACATATTTAATTTCAGCAACATTACATGGCCAAAACACACATTAGATGGCAGGTCCGGATTTACCTATTTTCGTGACGTAGAAAAAAAATACAGTGTTTTCTGTCGGAATAAGCGCTTGCTTTCAGTCAATAAAAATCGAATAGTTCTTAAATTGTTTGAGAACTGAGAAAGACCATACCTTATAGTCGTGGCCACATAACCACCTCCGGGAGTGCATTATTTCTCTAATAATTTTAACGGCCTGGAGTCCCAACCACACATCAAGACATTGTTCAGATCATTTGTTTCAAGACATTTGACATGTTTCCATCCTGAAATCTCGTGTGGGTTGAACAAATTTTTTTACGCACCTCATCCCAAACCTTCCGTTGCAAATTCCAATGCGTCTATGCATCTCTCAGCAGCGTCTTCTAATAGCGAATCTTTAAGTTAAACTCCTTCATGAACCTCCAGCTCCCGTGCTACTCTATACTGGTGGTATTACAGTACCACGAGAGCTAAAGAGAGCAGACTGCTCCGTGCGCTTTCGAATCGCTCTCGCGGATGATCGATCTGCGCCGCGCCTCTAGTCGAACACACCGGCAAGTGCTGTAGGCTTATTGGCTCACTGACACTGATGAGATTAACCCCTTAGATATCGAAATTTGGTACCGAACGACAAGACGTTTTTCGATACTCGATGGTATCGAGGCAATTCGGTCGGTGCCTAAAAAGTATCAAACTCGAGACCCAGCCCTACTCATAGGGCAGAGAACTGGAAAGCTGCTGCCTAAATTACTGCAAGATGACATGAAAACTTTGGGTTAGTGTAGGGGTGTGAACCTACACTCTCACGGTTCGGTTCGATTACGATTATCATGTCATCGATTCGGTTCAATTCGATATCACAATGCATTGACGATGAACTGCATCCTCAATTTTAAATTTTACTTCACATGTATACAATTTTGTCAATAAATACATGCAGTCAGATATATGAACTGACGTGATTTCTCAAGTTAGTGGTATTACCCCCTGCATATGTGTTACATGATTTACACACAGCGTGTGTCTTCTCCAGGTTGTGCTTACCAGGTTGTTCATAAAAGCCGAAATGTGCCCAGATGTTGGCTTTTAAAGTAGTTGTAGCATTTTTAATTGCGTCTCGCCTCCCTCCGCCATTAGGCGCGTTCAATTTGAAGCGGCGCAGCGCTAGGATAAGGATCCGTCTGTTCTCTTATCGCTCTTGCGGTACTTGATGACATACACTGATCATTCTGCACAGCGGCGCTTCAAGCCGAAAGCACCTAATGTATGCTACCGCGACAAAGCACGTATGCGACAAATGACGTCAGAAAAGCGTCAGTACGTTATAATCGGTTATGGTCTATTACTGAACCGATACCGAATCGTCGCGATGCATCAAAGAAACGATTAATTTCGACACCCCTATAGTGTAGTTATGTTTAGCTAACAATAAAATGATTTAAAAAATGTAATCATTAAAAGATTTTGTTAATTGAAATAAAACAGAAATACAGTGTAAATATTAAATAACAAAAATGACAAATGTTGCTTAACTGAAATAAAATAACAAAAAAAGAGTTAAAACTAAAAATAAAAAACTAATGAAAATGACATGCATAAAAAATAATTACTAAAACTTAAACTAAAATAAAAAATAATAAAAGCTAATTCAAACTGTCAATAAATATTATAATTATTAACTGTCTATCACAGAGCTGTGTATCACAAAATGAGTCACTTTATATTCTGGTAACTGTGTAAAAAAAAAAAAAATATATATATAATAAAAATATATATATATATATATAATAAAAAGAAAATGTGTGTATAAAATATAAATAAAATACATATTATTATATATATAATGTTTTATTTAAAATATTTTATACACACACACACATATATATATATATATATATATATATATATATATATATATATATATATATATATATATGAGCTAATTCACCTCAAAATAATGTGTGTTTTTGTCTTCCTTCAGAATCCCAGCGTTCTCACTTGACATCATTTACAATGAAACTAAAGGACAAATTCCACTCTCCCAAAATCAAGCGGACACCATCAAACAAAAAGTCCAAACCACCACCAGAACAGCCCGTGAAGTCCCCAGAGAAGACTGTGACCAAGGTAGTAGATGATGTTAGCTTTATAAACAAAGCTTTTGGTCTGAAAACATGGGCGATCTGAAGGCAAATAAGCACGTTGTTATCTTTGGACGTATTGAAGACATTGGTTTTGGTGACACTCTTTTTACCACATTTAGAGTCTGAGTCGATTAGAGGAGCATGAGAAAGAAGTGGTCAGCGCTTTGCGGTACTTCAAAACGATTATCGACAAGATGGCAGTGGACAAGAAGGTCTTGGAAATGCTTCCTGGTTCTGCTAGCAAAGTTCTGGAGGCCATCATGGGCTTGGTACATCTTGATGGCAAGATACTGAGCAGGTAAAAATGTTTTTGAGCTTCTTGAGAGAATTAGTTTATTGTTCACCTTTCAAACAACATGTTTTCTGCCTGAACTGTATAAATATTTTATTCCCCCGTCCATCTGTCACCAGTTCAAAAGTGTCCTCCTGTCTCAGTCGACTCTATCAAAGTCTTGCAAACCTCATTCGCTGGTCGGACCAAGTGATGCTGGAGGGGGTGAATTTGGAAGATAAAGAAACAGTTACAACTGTCACCACTGTGATCAAAGCAGTGCTGGATGGTGTGAAGGTATTAATAGTCTATAGAACTCTGTCATGACTCGTCTTCTGTCCATTTTCTGCCCATATTCCAGCTGTATTTAGCCATGGGTTTTGTTCTTAGTTGATAGTGTTGTGTGTAAAGCTGACTTTGCCTGTGGTTTCTTGTAGGAGCTGGTTAAAGTCGCCATTGAGAAACAGGAGCACCCCTCCCCTACGACACCTGTCAAAATCTTGCCTCCTGTCGCCAGTCCACAACGGTAAATGCAGACCTCTTTGAAAAACATTATGCCTTGAGAAATTCTTTAAAATTGAGGTGGGTGATGTTGAAAGCCACCTTCAAATTCAGTAAAAGTCATCAGCTGGGCTGTCAACCTATAATACAGTGTTGTGTGTCAGTGCTGAAATGCTATGTCATTAATTTCTACCACTTTATTATGGCAGTGTTCCAGAGCCCCCTGTCGTTGAGTCGAAAGAAACCGTCTTGAATGATACTCCTACCCCTGCCGAGGTCACAGAGACCCCAAATAATGTCCCTGATGAGGAAGTGGCCCCTCCTAAACCGCCTCTACCAGGACTCAAAGTGCCTGAACATTGGTATGAAAATGTCTAATTAAATCTTTATGGCATGTATATATATATATATATATATATATATAATAATTCATGTAAAATAAAAATATATACATACACAGTGTTTTAATGTTATTAAATATTCTATATACAGTGGGTACGGAAAGTATTCAGACCCCCTTAAATTTTTCACTCTTTGTTATATTGCAGCCATTTGCTAAAATCATTTAAGTTAATTTTTTTTCCTCATTAATGTACACACAACACCCCATATTGACAGAAAAACACAGAATTGTTGACATTTTTGCAGATTTATTAAAAAAGAAAAACTGAAATATCACATGGTCCTAAGTATTCAGACCCTTTGCTCAGTATTTAGTAGAAGCACCCTTTTGATCTAATACAGCCATGAGTCTTTTTGGGAAAAAATAACTTAAATGATTTTAGCAAATGGCTGCAATATAACAAAGAGTGAAAAATTTAAAGGGGTCTGAATACTTTCCGTACCCACTGTATATATACATACATACATACATACATACATATATATATATATATATATATATATATACATATATATCCTAACCCTACTTTCTATTCAAAATTTAACACTAGAATAGTGCAAAATTACACATCAGGGTATTAAACTGCTTTAAGATATATCCTACATTTTGGGGTTTAAAAATGGCAAACCCTATAGAACAAGGAAAAAACCTACAGAAAAAGTCAGGCCCTGTTGTGTACTGTGCTCCTGGAAATTGCTATTTATTTAGTCTTACGAGCTTTATGCAGTGAAACAAGTCAGTGTAAGGTGGTACTGCACAAGGTGAGCAGTTTACAAGAGGAAATATGAAGTATGCTGTGTTATCTTATCGTGCTATCTTATCTGGATTACATGCAGTAAACAGTTAGAGATCACAGGTGTGATGTGGTTTGCAGCAGCATGTCGTGTATGTTTTAAGTGCTGGCCTTGGCTACAGAGGATTGCACAGACCTCGGTTTGTGGGAAGCCTAAAAGAAAAGGTGTGAAAGAGAGATATAAATAGTGGTATTCTTTGTAGGGTGCAGCAGCAAAGACTCGGCTTCCTCTAGCAGAGAGTCATTGACATACGGGCTGTTTTCTGAGAAATGAACTTAACAGTGTCAGCTCTCCACTGAAAACTGAAAGAGACAAGAAAGAGAGACAGAAACAGCAAGAAGGGATATTCTGATACCAAGTCTAGACAGGAGAGGATTGGGTTGTGCCGCTGGCATAAAGGAGAGTTTGCTTTGTACTCTGAATTATTTGCTGGCATTTCCATGTTTTTGGCGTGTTTCCAGACTTCCAACAAGTCTGTCTCCGAAATATAAGCTTTTTGTTTGAGATTATTTTGATGCCAAGTTTAGCCTACCACCTGGTTTGTTCACTCAGCAGCAAGTTTTTTTTGGACTATAATTTAAAGCCAGCTTGATTCTCAAAGGCACAATATGTAAGATTTTTTTTATTAAAATGTCCAAAAATAACTAGAACAGTGTTATATATTTTGCTGACTTGTGTACTTGCACTATCCCAAATGTTTAGAAATAATTCCAAACCCCTGTGAACTTTTTCCTGCTTTGGAACATGAAAGCAGAATGTTTACACTGCTTTTTCCATTAATTTCATTGTTTATAATATTAATAAGACAGCAAAAAAAATATAAAAAAGACTACTCACTGCTATTGATTGTTTACTTTAATAATTAATGGAACATTTGGAAGCAGTGTTTACTTCATTGAGAAATCTTTGAATGCAACATGCCATTATTTTAGTTTGTTAATTTTTATTTTAATACTTTGCATATTTATTTTATATTTAGACCGTTAAGTCTAAGTTGTGTTGTAGTGAAAAACCTCTCAACCACATTGTTCACATTGCTCACTCTGTCAAAGTGCTTGATGTGACAACCTGACCATATGAAACTATATGCATTCAGCATGCTTCAGACAACTTACATCAAACACTTTTTTTTCCACTGCAGCTCACTGTTTTTAATTAAAGGGGTCATATGATGCGATTTCAATTTTTCCTTTCTCTTACGCTTGAGGTATTCGGCCAATCACAACGCACTGGATAGCTGGCCAATCAGAGCATACCTCGCTTTTCAGACCAATGAGCTTTGTAAAAATCGACGCGTTTCAAAAAGGCGGGGCATAGAGGAGAAACAATAATGTACAGTATGTGGAAAATAATGTGTTGTTTTTTACTTTAAACCGCATAAACACATTTCATTGCACCAAATACACAAAATAATGTTCTTTTTAGCAACATCATATGACCCCTTTAAAACAAGTTTTTTTTAGAACTGCAAATGACATTAGCAGCCCTAATATCCCAAATGCGCTGTGAAGCACAGTTAGCTCAATGAAATGGCATGTAGATGTTTTCATGGCCAACAGTCTCTCGGCTCACAGCCGAAAATGAGTTTACATCAGTCAGACTGTTAAAATAAATGACCGTGTTAGGACTACGACAGATCCTCCAGGTGTTTTATAGTTTCCCTTCATAGCGAGAACCTTATTTAATCTCCATTCGAGCCTCTCGTCTGGTGAAACAATTTAAGACTTCAAGAAAATTTGTCTGACCTGGTATGCTGAGACTGGTTATTCAAAAGTTAATCGGTATTTGTAAATGTCAGCCAGACATAGTCTTCATTCACTATGAGTCAGTTCTTCTGCTAGTCACTCTGCTGTATGACTTCACTGTTAGCAGCTGTTTTGGGGGCGACAGAGCAGCTAACCAGACTGACTGAATGACTGATTTATGAAGTTGTGGTTTGTGGTTCCAGAGCTGGATTCCACTTTCGCTTTGCAAAAATGTTCCTGGTCGCTTAGGATTGGTTGCAGATTATCTTAACACAGAATTTGTCTGTAGGTTTCTTGATTGACATCTTGTATGAGACGTTTGGACGTACTAGCATCCAAACGTATCTGTTTGGATGCTAGTATTGGCTAAACAAACTCTCCCTTTGCAGTCCACCGGCTCTTCCGCCAAAGAAGCGTCAGTCGGCACCGTCTCCCACAAGAATTGCTGTGGTTGCGCCAATGAGTCGTACCACAAGTGGATCAAGTCTTCCTATTGGTTTCTGTCGACAGGTGAGATTTTGGTGTTCCCTTGATGCTCCAATCTGCAACTTAAGAGCCTAACTAAGTTAATGCAATGAAAGGTTCCTGAGTTATGACGTTTAAAGATAGCCACAGATAGTTCATCCAAAAATACATTTGATTTGAAGTGGGCAGAATGCTAGAGCTAACGTGCCGTAACTGACGAAAATAACTGTCATTTTTACCCATTTGGTCAAATATTGCGCTGCAAAAAGCAATACTAGTTTTAACTTGTCTATAACTTGGCAAATGACCATGGAATAAGCGAGATAATCAACGGCTAGCTGTGCATTAAAGGATTTTAAATGCACTTCGCTGCCTCCACGTCGTGCATATAAAATCCTTTAATGAACGTCTAGCCGTTGATTATCCCTTACATATAAGCTGTATATATAGTAGCTAGGATGGCTTTTGAAAAGATAGTTCACCAAAAAATGTAAATTCTGCTGTTATTTACTGATCCTAATATAATCTGTGGAGCACAAAAAGGAATTTGGAAGGACAGTTTAACTGTTTTTGGCCATGAAATGAAAGTCATGGTGTCCAAGACATTATTTAAAAAATGCTTTGATACCGAAGAGAAAAAGTCATACCGGTTTGAAACATTAAGGTGAATAAATATTTAATGTTTGATTGTTTCTTGAGGTTAACTGTTCTTAATTTCATCTGAAGGAATATGAGGCAGATGCCTTACAGAGGCGTTTTTCAGGAGGCAGTCACTCCTATGGAGGAGAATCACCACGACTGTCCCCATGTGGCAGCATCGGCATATTGAGCAAGTCAGATGAACAGCTGTCATCTTTGGAGCAGGACAGCGGACAGTGCTCTCGTAACACCAGCTGTGAGACTTTAGGTGAGTGTTTAAATCATTGTTGAGAAAGCTACTTTGAAACGATAGCTTGTCAGACTACACGGCCCAAGAGTGGTTTAAATATATCGATAAGTTTTATCTTCTTCTCTGTTCTGTCCCCTGCTTTACTCAGACACAGCGGAGAGCTACGACCCAGACTATGACTTCCTGCATCAGGACCTGTCTAGCATCGACCAGATCCCTCCTGCACACACAGGGGGTTGTCTGAGCCCACTCCCAGAGTCTCACAATGAATCATCCTCCTTCCCTGTTCAGCTTCAATCGATACCGCCTGCTCTCCCGAAGAAGGAACGGCGGCCCCCTCCGCCTCAGGTGGAACGATTGTACTCTCAATATGACAATGTTCCTGATGAGGACATGCAGACCCCACCATTCCCCCTATTTCCTTCAATGTCACCCTCGAACCCTAGAGAATTTATGGGACACTTTGGCCCTGCTGAGAACGCACACATCCCTCAGAGCCCTCCACCCCTGCCGGAGAAGAAGAGTCGCCATAGTGAGTATGAGGAATTCAAATGTTGTTTGTAGGATATCAAGTCAGTGTAAGAAACACTTGTCTAGTTAGATCTGACAATGTAGTGCTGTTGCACTTTGGGAAAATCGAGTTAAGACCCATTCACAAAAAGAACTATAACTATATTAGTGTCCACATCAATGCATGATAATGTTGCTGTTAATTATAAGCAACTGCGCTGCAGTTTTGTCGTCTGTCGTTTTAAATGTTCAAGCTCTTTAAGAAGAATAAATAATGGTTTATTGTTCATCATCTGGAAAAATTCATTCTAAAAGTGATTCCAACGTTTCTTACAGTTATGGGTGTAGACTTCCCTATAGAATGCCATCCTTCATAGAATTAGAATGATTAGTAAAACTTTATAGTTATCGTTCCCAATCACGTAGGGCTGGACGATATGGCCAAAATTTATATCACGATATATTTCTTAATTTCGGTCGATACGATATAATTCCGATATCGATATGAACACTATTAAAAAGCCTCATAAAAACGGACAAGAACGGCCACAACAGATGTCTGTACCTACAAACTTGTGAAAAATTAATTTGTCATCAAAAGCATGTTGCTGGAAATGGGTTTATTATTGAAAATGCAAACTGATTGTCTGCCAGCAGGAGGCGCTGTGAGAGCGGTGAAAGTGGAACTAACGGTTTCTCCAGTAATGCTGTAAACAAAGCAGCTCCGCTCATGAACGCTACTTTATCAGATAAAAATGCCATCTAAACTATTCTGAAGACAGTCGGTTCCCTTCAGAGATACGTTTTGATTTTGAAACGTGCAGTGCTCGTGTTTATTCAACGAAGTCAAACGCCACAAATAAATCAATGTACGTTATGGGAAACACTGGTAATGTATATCGAAATATCGGAAATGTGTTTAAAAATCATATCACCGTTATTGAAAAAAATTATATCGCGATACATATTGATATTGAATTATTGTCCAGCCCTACAATCACGTGCCCGCCGCTCTTCCATTTTGCTTCCTGTCAAATCTCTATATTGTCTTGTCTCAGTAAAGGCAAAAAAGGCAAAATTAGCACGTGTCCTAAATTGTAGTAAAAAGGTTGCATAAATTGTGAACCTCTTTTAAAATAAGTGAAAAGTAAATTGGCACATTTTATTTAACATAATATTTCATTTGACTTTCTGAGGTACAAAAATGGTTTTCTGAAGGTGCTGGGGGGAAAAAAAATGGTTTTTGGTTGTTATTGTTGTTAAGGAATAGTTAATAAAAAAATGAAAATTACCCTCAACTACAAATAGTAAAAGTAAAAACTTAAAAGTTGCCGGCACCGGTATTTAAATATTTGAATTCCTGAAGAATTTTAAGGTCTTTTCGTCCATTGTGATATACATCAAAGTAAATGGATTATTAAAAAATAAAGAAATGTAGGGCGGGGACTTGGTTCTAGCCATCGGTTGCTGATTGAATGGAGGTGGATCTGAATGCAAACTTGCAGTTAAAGGGGTTTAACGAAATTATTGTAGAAGTCTGGCACTAACCACCAGAGAGAATTCATTTCATGTTAAGATGAAGTTATGACATTTTGATTTAAAAATGATTAGGTAAAAAAAAAAATAACTATGCACCGATGAATCATTCACAATAAGATCAATAACGTGCATTTAGAAAATAGGGTGAATTTTAATTTCATGCCAACTTTATAAGCAGCATTTAATCTTCGAGTACTATGACCAAACAAGTAGTTCAAGCCTTGGGTTTTGTCTTCAGACTAAGCTGTTTGCACAGTTCACTTAATTCCTTGTGTAATGTGTGCGAGGTATGACGCAGTATGGAAAAGCCAGTTTTTCTCTGCAAAGCCCCTCACTGTTGGGTAAGGCTGAATGTCAGCTTCAGTGTGAGGTCAGATGGAGTAATGCCTTTGTTGGAGAAATCTCTGACTGAATACAGTTCAACGCCTCACTCAAGCTGGCAGGAAATTTGCTCTTGCTGAAAGACTCTTGTTTGGAGGGAGGGACAATTGAATCATGTCGTAATTTGCCCATGAGCTGTGTGGCTTGATAGAAGAGTTTATGAGAGGCCACACAGAGGATGCTGAACTGTTTTTCTCTTTTAAATTTTATTATCTCAGAATTACAGAGCATTGCAGACATGTTCAATTTGTGGGATGGGATGAATTAAAAAATATAGGCAAAGATGCTTTTGTCTCTATGTATGCAGATTTAAAAAATAAATACATATTCAATAAACATAAATATAGATGTAGATAAATAGGTACTTTAAGTTTATAATACTGTAATATATGTACATAATGGTTTATTTGAATATTTTTTATTATTTTTATTAATTGTACATTTATTATATCAAATGTAATTCATTCATTAATAATTATTATAAAATTATTGTAGATTTTAAAACTAACAATTTCTAGAAATGTTATACTAATACATTTGTATGCCTGCTGTTTCATACAGATTCATTCTATTTAGCAGAATATTGATATATTGAGTATTCATTTGCACACAAGAGTCTGCTTAATTTCATAAATAATTAAAATAAAATGCTAAATTCACACCATCTCACAGTCTCCGAGCCTCTTATGTGCTTGTGTTCACCACCTGTCTGACTGTGTCTTGATTTAACCTATTTACTTTTTGCCCTGTTTACCCACAGTTCTGAAGTACATGCAGTTTATGGAGGACTATTCTGAGCCGCTGCCTTCCGTTTTCTACCAGACACCTCAGAGCGAAAGCATTTACGAGCAGCGCAATAGGAAGCGTTTTCAGGAAGTGTACGGTCTCAGTGACTCTTTCAGCAGCAGCGACGAGACCCTCCCTCCGCCAGCGCTGCCACCCAAACAGAGACAACTGGTGAGAGCTAGATCACTGCCGTCAGTGCTGCGCCCACACACACTGTACACACTTTTTGTCTGTCTCATTCTCACCCTCCTTAAATGTTGATGCAATGTTTTTCCTCCTACTGAGAGTCACCATTAATCATAATGGTAGCGGTGTTATATTTCACGTAGGGTCAGATTATTGCTTATATTAAGTTGCTTGAAGCAAAGCATTCATTCTCTGTTGGTCTTACTGAAGTTCAAGTGTTGCCTTGGGCATTCAGTGTCATATTATACCAGTAAAAGTACGTCTTCATCTTACATCATACATTTTCTCATTGCATGTTGTGTGAACATGTCTGATGTTCATTCAGCTAATGCCTATGAGAAACGGCTCAAATAAAAATAAAATGTGGTAACATCCTTTAAATCTTGTGCTATTCGTGGATGCGTGTTGCACCTGCTGCTCTGCACATTTTTTGTGGCATCCAAATGTTAGAAACTAGCGACTAATATTTATTTTTAACAAGGTTCTTGGTTATTTTTGTGACACATTTTAGAACAGAGACTTTTTTTGGTGATTTTCTAATGCAGATTTACAAAGAGATGATTAAATGCATATAGGACCCAGAGGGAAGTCTGACAACCAAACAGTCGTGAGAAAAAAGGCAGCTAGACTCTGACATGTAAATTTACATAGAAGTCTTGAAGGCACAATGCAAGTGTTAGAAATATAGTTTGTTATATTATACTTAAATGTTTATAAGTGGGCACCAAGGGAGAAAAGTATATAAAATAGAAATATAATGCTATATATTTATATGGGGTGACTTTAAACTGGAAACAGTATCTAAATTGCTTTAAAAGCAACAAAAGCAGCTGTTTCAATCATAGATATATACATATTGTATTACATAGGTGCCTCATTTGCGAATGTTTCTATGGGCCGCGATACGCAAGCCGTCTGCCATTTTTGGAACTGTCTGCGAACCTTTGAGTGCGTTGACTGTGTGCGTCTACAACAGCCAGTTATACGCTTGTATATCTTTAAATATTCATTGATCGTTATGGTGAATGATGTCAAGTTGACCTTTCCAAGATGGCGGACGCGTCAACATATCTGGAGCGGTCGAATAAGGCGTTTATACATATCTATGGTTTCAATGCTTTGCACTGTTCTTGCTTTTGTCCTCATTCTTGTCTTGCTAACCCATCTACCTCATTTCATTTGACTTGGTTTCCACTGTTTTCTCTCCCATTCCACGTGACTGAGCAGAAGGATTCACTGAGGTGTGTTGCTTAGTTTTAAGCTCAGGTATAAAGTAACCTTATGTGCTAGTAGCTATATTACCCACAAGTTTAGCCATTTGTTTGGGCTTTTAGTTTTAGTGATTTCCTGTTTTTGTTCCCACGCTCTGACAAGCAAGCACAAGCAGTTACCAGGCAAAAAATAGAAGCCTTTGTCTCCCAATATTTTACACAATTCATTCACTTAACATTGTTCTTTCCTGCTGCACAGTAAACTTCAGTCTGAATAGACGTCATATTTAACTGGATGTGATTAAAAATAGCATCCAAATAGGGCTTTTAAGGTCTTAGGTCACGTCTAATTTCATTTGCGTCACATTTAATATGCCGTCTACTCTGACTAAGGTCTATTTCTCCATCCAGCTCACATCTGCTCGATAATCTACTAAACTGTGCATGAATCTCTGGCCTCTCTTCCTTCCTCTGCTCTTCTCTTCCCTCCTAGGCTTCCTCACACTCTGCGTCTCCTTCCTCCTCCTCTTCCTCCTCTCTGTCATGTCAGCTGCAGCAGTGTGCGTCTGGGCCTGGCCCTGCTGAGACAGAAACTGCTCTCAGCCTTTCCGCATCTAACTCCTCTCTGAACCGCCAGGGCTCCCTGCCTGTCCCTACGGTGAGTCCCACTTGCCTTTCGCTGACCTCTTAACGCATTTTTCTTGTCTTTTTGGACTAATAAATTCATATCTTAATATCTTCTTTAAAGCCTAATTTAACAGCAGTGCTTGCCTATTGTAGAGGTTTAGAGGAATAGTTCACCCAAAAATGAAAATATTCAGAATTTTTTTTTAACCTTCAGGCCATCCATGATTTAGATGGGTTTGTTTCTTCATCAGAACAGATTTGGAGAAATTTGGGCTGTTTCAGATTTTAAATGGTGCTTTATCGTTGGACTGGAGTCGTGTGTATTGTTGTGATGTTTTTATCAGCTGTTTGCGCTCTCATTCTGACGGCACCCATTCACTGCAGAGGAGCAAGTGATGGAATGCTATGTTTCTCCAAATCTGTTCCAATGCAGAAACAACTCCATCTACATCTTTAAGCAAATTTTCATTCCTTTAAAGGGGTCATATGATGCGATTTCAAGTTTTCCTTTCTCTTTGGAGTGTTACAAGCTCTTGGTGCATAAAGAAGATCTGTAGCAAAGACTAAAGTCTCAAATCCAAAGAGATATTCTTTATAAAAGTTAAGAGTCAGCCAAGCCTACCTAAAATGGCTCGTTCTAACACGCCCCCACATATCTACGTCACTATGTGGAAGTATTAGCATAATGCTGCCCAAATGTTCACGCAAAGAAAGAAGGCGTGGTTTCAGGAACAGCAGTAGTGTTGATGCAGCCATGTCAGGGAGACGCTGTGTGTTTCAGTGCGAAAGCAAAAGCACTTTATTTGGCCTTCCGGAAGTAGATGCAATTAGGAATCATTGGTTAAGATTTATTTACAACAGAACAGCACAACCCAGATGTTCGAATTTGTGCAACGCATTTTATGGACGACAGTTTTTTTTAACCTAAAAGAGTACAAGGCTGGCTGTGCACAAAGGCTATTTCTAAAA
>NW_015505438.1:810267-827727 GCF_001515645.1 Sinocyclocheilus grahami | reverse complement strand
GAAAAAGGTGAACCAAGCGACCTTAATTCACCAGTCTGCAAGCGCTGCTATAAATCATGTGCTGCCATGGGAACATTTGTCACTCGCTCATCCTGATTTGTTCAAGGAGTTAAAAGATCGACAGGTAAATGTGTCTCTTTCGACTGATTTAATTTAGACTTTTATTTTAATAAGATCAGTATTATTTTTAGTATTAGTAATAGTGATGAAGGGCATATTACTGCTAAATATGATCATGGTTTTGCGCAGCTTGTCAGTGCACAACGGCTCTGTGTAGTTAATGCTGCTCAGTGTGAAAGCACGCACGTGATGGAGATTTACCGCTGATTACAGAACCGGCTTTACTGACAAGATGCGCGTTAAATATCGCATGGGATTTATCGTGCAGCCCTACTCCACACATACAAGACCATGGAAGAGACCAGTGCCACAGAAAACCCACTTTCTCGGTGGAAAAGGCATGAATCAAGCCTCCCCATTCTTTCAACATTTGCCAAATATTACCTTTGCATTCCAGCATCAAGCTCAGCCTCTGAGAGAGTTTTCAGTACATCAGGCTTGATCTGTAACCCACTAAGGTCCAGACTATCAAGTGACAGCGTTGACACATTAGTTTTCCTGTCCAGAAATCTGCAGCTAACAAAGGAGCTAGCAAAAAAAATAAAGACTGAAAATATATGAAGATGTGAACCCATTTTATTCAGCCCCCCAAAACTAACGACATTATTAACTGTCTTGATATTTACTTTGAAAGCTTGAAGCTCGCGATTATGGTTACATTTCCGACACGTGCTTGTGGTGTTCGGCCAATCACAATGCACTGGGTCAGCTGGCCAATCAGAGCAGACTGCGCTTGTCAAAGGAGGGGGCTTTGTTGAAAACGACGTGTTTGAGAGAGGCGGGGCATAGAGGACCTACAATAATGTACAGTAATGTTCAAAAAACGCATTATTTTTCAAATAAAGCTTGTCAACATATTCTGTTACACCAAATACACAAAATAATGATCTTTAAAATAGCATCATATGACCCCTTTAATACTATGGTGCAGCATTTCAAACATCGCAGTTATGATTCTGTAGTTTTTCAATTCGTCTTCACATGCTGAGAAGTAGCACAAACATGCAAACCCTGCTGATTGTCTAATTATTGACTCTGTGTAGGTGTGTGTGCCAGAAGGTGCAATAGGAAACATGTTCATAATAGCTCACATGAATCACAGGTGCTGTAGCCTGTAGGCAACAAATAGTTCACAACTTCAATTAACGGCAGCACTGCCTCGTTAGGGTTCAGTGATTTTTTTTTTCCTGCACACGCCTCTAGTCTTTAGTGGCGGAGATCTAAAGATTTAAAGAGTCAAAAGCATGTACCACACAGGGGTCCTGCAACTGTGACCTGCTGAAAAGCTCAGGTTAAACATGCATCATCCCGCAGGGACTCGTCGGGCTCCCCGCTGTTAGGTGACTGAGCTGCCTGTTATGATGTTATGTCTGCTGAGCTGTATCCTCTGACTAAGTCTACTGAATCACAGGGAACTCTTTTCGATACCTCTTAAATATTAAACTAAATATAGGTGATCTGTCTCAGGGTTAGTAGCTGGTACTTTGTGTCCCATTTCTTTATATTTATATATATATATATATATATATATATATATATGGAGTGGCAGTAATTCAATGGATCAGCTTTGAGATTTAATGTCTATATTTATTTAATGATGGTGATAATATATTTTTATTATAGATTATTATTATTATTAATGTATTATAAAATTTGTAACTTATTTGTATTATTTTTTTATTGTAATCTGATAATATAATAAATAATATCACAGTTGGAATAGTCATACCCAATACATTTTCATTCAATACACAAAATGCAATTATTTGTGATAAAATAATAAACTAAAAAAAGTTCATTTCATGCGAGTATTGCAGCTCAAAGTGCCTTACAAAAAATGTGACCTACGTTATGTTAAAAACAGATAAAAATTACAGTAAGATTAAAGATGAAACCCACCATAGATGCAAAGATTAAACCCATAATAATAAAAGAAGATGAAATTAGTCTGCATAAAATGCATAACAAGATATGTAAATTAAAAATAAGTAATACTAAAAGAAAGCATAATGCATACAATGCTTCAGAGAAGTCATTGCTAGTTAAAAGCTGAAGTAAAAAGATATGTTTTAGCTTTTGTTTAATTGTTTTTTCCTTCATAAAAATTCACCATATCAAAACAAAATTAAAAATCATCCAGTCATACCACAATAATAAAATTTGGACTGGACTTGGACTGAATTAAATGTAATAAAAACCCATTGTAATCTACTTTAGATTGGCAGAGAAAATAGTTCCTTCCTATTACATTCGTCTGCACTGGAAGCACAAGGCTTATTGTGACTGCTCACATTGTAGTCAATGAAGCTGTCTGCTCAAGAGTCTGACGTCAATACACTTGTAATGTAGACAGCTATGTTGATTAGAATGGGAGCAATAAAGTTTTATTACATGATAAATGATGCTTGCTTCCAGTTTAGAGACAGTTAATGATCTTATTTGGCGAAGGAATTGTTTATTGTGCTAGTTATGAATAAATGTAATCATGTATTGAACATTTGATGTCCTTCATTGTATTTCTTCTGCTGCAGTTGAGCAGGGAGTCACCTGAAGCCTTGCATTACATTGATTTTACCACAATTAAGAGTGTTTTAAGCAGTTAACTTTAACGCAATTCAGCTTCATGTAGTAAAATCACTCTAATGCACAACGTCGTACCAAGTTTCCAGAGGCAGGTCGTGCTATATCTTGCTTTGCTACCAAATGTCCTTTGATTTCAGGCCCACCAGAGCAATAGATTCCTTCTGCCAAGTTTAATTCTTCATCTTTGTGGGCATCAGCTCCGAACCACACCTTTACTCTGACACCTGGCAATCCTTGTGCTGTCCTCCCTCTTGTTTTCCTGTAGAGTGAAAGTGCTAATGATGAAGGTGGGGAGGGTGAATACGTCAATCTGTATTCATCCAACCAAGCCAATGGAGATGTGACTCTCTCCAATGGAGTAAGTAACAGCATGTCAGCGTTTGCAGCCGACATGTCGGTGCCCTCACATGCTGCGCTTGTGCTGTTTGTCACTGTAATGCTTGGCTTTGCATCATGCCACTGGTTAATTGCAAATTTTACTTAACACCTGCCATCAAAGCCACAAACAAGAAATCTCTTGCATGCTAATCTGAGCTTTTGTCGTAACCAGCCGTGACTCAGTATTGTTGCATAAGAAATTTTGCCGTGCCATGCTGGGTTGCCCTGCCCACAGTAAAATTCAATTGGTTCAAAATCCTTCTCTGTATTGTTGGACATATGTCTAGTATGTATTTTTGTGCAAGATTTTGCATGCAGTGTAGCCGGAAAAACTACCTGGGCAAAAAAAGAGGCCTGTAGTTTTTCAGTGGCTTTGTGTGCAGACATTGTTGTGAAATCGAGTTGCTCTGATAGAATTCGAGAAGTGAAAAGAGGAATTGTTGATTTGATGATTGTGTGCTTTCCAAACAATAAAACCTGCAGTTGCAGCAGTAATTATTAAAACCCTTGGAACAGATCATCAGATTTGTCCCGATGTGGTATAATGTTACACAGTCATGTCAACATTACATTTCTGCAAAATTGTATTTGACATTAGCTTTAAAATATGGCATGACTAAAAAACCTTATTTGGTGAAACAGTGAATGTGCAGTCTAATATTTTGGTGTTTGCATATACAGTAGTGTTTGTAATTATCTACTACAGTGTATATACATATTTACTATGTATAGACAAAAACTGTGATGTGAAGTCACATAAGCATATTTTCCTTGGTGATGCGTTGTGTTTGATTATAAATTAACAGCTTTGCGCAAATGATTTATCTAACCTCATGTTTGATAATCATGGATAATCACTTATCGATGCATGTCATGGGTATTAAGGCACTTTCTGTAAAGCTGATATATATATATATATATATATGTGTGTACTACAATTTAAATGTATGGGGTCAGTAATTTTTTTTAACAATAAATTAATACTTTTATTTAGCAAGTGACATTAAAAACTTTTACATTTCAGAAATTTTCTATTTTCAATACTTTCCTTTTTACATTTCTATTCATCAAAACATAATGCTGAAAAATGTTTCACGATTTCCACTGAAATATAAAGCAACACATAATAATAAGAAATAATAACAACAATAAGAATAATTTCTTGAGCACCAAATCATATTAGAACAATTTCTGAAGGATCATGTGACGGACTGGAGTAATGACTGCTGGCAGCTTTACCATCCCAGGAATACAATACAATTACATTTTCAAATGTATTTAAATATAAAACTGTTATTTAAAAAAAAAAAAAAAATTTTTTTTTAAAGTGACATGACATGTGGCCAAGTATGGTGACCCATACTCGGAATTAGTGCTCTGCATTTACCCATCCAAAGTGCGCACACACAGCAGTGAACACACACACACACACACACCGTGAACACACACGGAGCAGTGGGCAGCCATTTATGCTGCGGCGCCCGGGGAGTTGGGGGTTCGGTGCCTTGATCAAGGGCACCTCAGTCGTGGTATTGAAGGTGGGAGAGAGCGCTGTACATTCACTCCCCCCACCTACAATCCCTGCCGGTACGAGACTCGAACCCACAACCTTTGGGTTATGAGTCCGACTCTCTGATCATTAGGCCACGACTTATTGTTATTATTTTACAGTATTACTGTTTTTTATCAAATAAATGCAGCCTTGGTGAGCATAAGAGACTAATTTCCCAAAAAACTTTCTGACCTCAAACTTTTTCGCAGTAGTGTATATAGTTATTCAGTGACTTTACTAAATTGTAATGTGTTATCAATATGCCTTGTGAATGTTTTGTGAAATGCAGAACTATCACCTTGTGCTCTTCCCTGTATTTTGCATTTTATTAAAATGTAAAATCCTGCTGTCCTGTTACTGTGAAGCATTTTGCCAGAGAAGTCTCTTTTTCGCCCCGTTCTTCTCTGGATGGAATGATGATCCTAATAGTCCCTAAATATTTTTTCTGTCATTGCCAGGACTCTTCTTGTGGTGCCGAGGACTCACTCCAGGACTCGGCTTCAGAACACAGCAAAGATCCAGCTGACAGAGAGGGGTAACACTCATTGCTTTAAAGAAATACCTCAGAAATCTGTTTTATGATATGGCGTTTATTTTCTCCCACCGGAAAATGCCTTTTCTTCCATGTTTTGTACTTTTGATAAGCTATCCTCTCATTTACAGCTGGAAGCAGAAGTGTGTGGACTCCGAGTTGACCTCAGAAGACGTGGATGAGCTCTACCTGATAGACCACGATGAGATAATGTCTCGGTTAACACTAAAGCAAGAGGTACAACTTATGAGAAACAGAAATGGCAATCTTTAATTTTAGAAGCTTATATCTTGATTTGCATTGGTTGCAATGATGATCAGAGCGCTAGTGTGCTCTCTGCTGCCCTCTGCCTGTGAATTAAAGCCACTGCAGTGCCGCTGTGGCTAACCCCAGTGTTGAAGTACATGTGAAATACTGCTGTTCACACTGCAAGGTCAGACCTACTGCAGAGAGCATCTCCGCTGAATTAATACATGAGAGAGTTAATAAGTGGACCACTTGTACTCTGCAGTAAGACAGGAAATATGACTCTAGTGAGCAGACATGCTGCTTCCTGTTCCCTTCTGCTTTTGAAAACAAGAACGTGTCTTGAAATTAAACATCCTGACATCTCAACATGTGTTGGGGTTCAGCTGATCCTAAGTATATAGGGCTTCCTGAGGACCAACTGGTTGTTCAACTAGTAGATTTTGAAAATATTATTTTGCACATGCCTCTGAGAAGTTATATTTAGGAGCTGATTACATGAAAAGCTTTAACTTTGACCTGCTTGTCGAAAACTGCATAATCCTAATCTGTGTTTCTCAGAACGATGACGGCCCTGACGTCAGAGCTGGATCAGGCGATATTTTATTAGTTCATGCCACCGAAACAGATCGCAAAGGTAAGAATAAAATGTAGAATAAGAATAAAATGCATCATCCAGGTGGATCCAGCTGCACACTGGTGGTGGTTGAGGAGAGACCCCCTCATATGATTGTAAAGCGCTTTGGGTGTACAGCAACACACAATAAAGCGCTATATAAATGCCTCATTCATTCAAGTATAATCTCTTCTAATCTGAATTATTTTGTGTTAAATGTTTATTTATTTAATAACACATGCATTAAACAAAAAATGTAGCATTTCAACTACCGTTCAAAAGTTTGAGGTCAGTCAAAAATGTTTAAAGAAATTAATACTTTTATTTAGGATGTATTTAAATGATCAAATGTGACATTTACATTGTTAAAATCTGTTTCATTTAATGTATCACGGTTTCCACAAAAATAATAAGCAACACAATTGAATGTTTTCAAAACGTTGATCAGATTAAGAAATGTGTCTTGAGCAGCAAATCATCATTTCAGAATGATTTCTAAATGTTCATGTGACACTAAAGTCTGGAGTAATGATGCTGAAAATTCAGCTTTGCTATCACAAGAATAAATTACATATTAAAATATATTTTAAATAGTTTAAAATATATTTATAATAGAAAACAGTTATTTTAAAGTCTAATAATATTTTAAAATATTACTGTTTTTAATGTATTTTTTTGACACCAAATTTTGAACGGTGGTGTAATTTATTTCTATTTCTCATTTTTAAATCTTAACCTATAATTATGATTAAATAAATGTATCTTTATGTTCTCTTTTGTAGATCGGGTTTTATACTGTGAAGCTTTTTTGACCACATACCGAACGTTTCTAACCCCAGAGGACCTAATTAAAAAGCTCCGCCATAGATATCCTTTCTGAGGGTGCAGGAGGGTACTTTATAAATCTTTGCATTGCTAACCTTTTTACACTCCAAGCTTCTTTTCGCCCTTGACTCTGAACACATTTACCAGATTTTCTCTCAGCTCTGACATTATCAAACAACGAGCTAGTAAAAACACATTCTTCGTGCTGGTGCGCGTCGTGGATGAGCTTTGGTGAGCTGGAATTCAGATTTTCCTTGATGATATGCTGTTTTGCCATAATCTGGCCACATACAAAGTTGGAATACCATAATATAAGAAGATTACAGCTCAAGTTCTGAAGGCACTTATGCAGTTACTCCACACTATTTACTCTGAGGCCCATGTGATGACACAAGAAACTGTAAACACATGTACAGTTTAACATTTGTTGACATAACATGTAAACATTTGCCACAAAAATGTAGTAGATTTCAAATATTGTTCTACAAATAATTGTGCCTCACAGTTTTTTAAGCTAGTAGTTGTTTATGGTTTCATATGTGAAATCTGCAAGTGACTTGTTGTTGCCTGTGAAGCATATTTTAATATGAACTCTTATTCATACGCCATCAGTTTGGTGGAGCTGACAGAAGACATCCTGAAGCAGCTCATGGAGCTTGTGTTCAATCTGTTGTGTAACGGTGAGCTCACCCTGGCCCGGGTTCTGCGCAAGAACATCCTAGATAAAGTCCAGCAGAAGAAGTTGCTGCAGTACACTAATTCCCTCAAAACGCTGGCTGCACGAGGTGTGGCCGCCAGGTAATGCTCACCTAAATCATCTTTCTTTTAAAAATGAATCATTTAGAGTGAAGTTAAGTGATTTTGACTTTGTTAACAGGCCCGGCACTCTGCACGACTTCCGTAGCCATGAGATTGCAGACCAGCTGACTCTCCTCGATGCAGAGCTGTTTTATAAGATAGAGGTATGACTTCTCTAATGTCATTCATCATGCTTTCTATCTTGAAAGATTCCAGATTTTCCAACACGTTTTTCCTGTCCTTCTGCAGATTCCAGAGGTGTTACTTTGGGCAAAGGAACAGAATGAGGAAAAGAGCCCCAATCTGACCCAGTTCACAGAGCACTTCAACAACATGTCATACTGGTATGATGCTCTGATTCTCAAGCTGGTGTAAAACTTTCAGCGTTTAAGAAAAGAAACGTCAGGTGCCACAGCATAGCCAGAAAACTAGTCTTACGAAACTGGCCCATATTACAAGCTTATTCTGCCAGAACCTCACTTAGGGTGCGTTCACACTTGGCTTGTTTGGTTCGATTAAAACGAAACCTGGTGCGATTGCTCTGTTAGTGCGGTTCATTTGAGCATGTGTGAACGCTGCCATCCGAACCCTGGTGCACACCAAACAAGCGGACCGAGACCGCTAAAAAAGATGGGTCTCGGTCCGCTTCCAAACGAACTCTGGTGCGGTTCGAATGATATATGAACACAACACGGATGCAATACATCTAAACAAACCAAAAACAGGAAGTAATGACAAGATGCGACGCTATGCGACATGATTTGACGACGCGGTGTAACCAAAACAAAATGAGCAGAGGGCAATCATGGAGCAACGATGAGGTAAAGTATGAGCTCCTTGTGAGTTTGCAGGTGGTGAAAATAAAATTATATGTACACGCAAGAATGAGCGCGCTTAGTCCAGCAGACAGCATTAGGTGTGTTTGACTTAAAGTGGCACTGAGCAGACCGATCGGTTAATGGGTGCTTTGATATCATACACCCGCAGCACTGCTTTAAGTCTAACGCACCTTTTGTTTGGGGTGTTTGGTGAGTTCCATCACGATATATACGTCATTCAAGTCGACCAATCAGGTTGTGAACGTATCACTATGCCTTTAGATTCGGTGTCTTTAGGTTCGCTGTCAAAAATGCCAATGTGAACGCTTAGCGGACCAGGACCATTTTCCTTTTTGGTCCGGACCAAATGAAGCAAACTCCAAGTGTGAACACACCCTTAGACTCTGTCTATGTCTGGTGACAACTTCCCTATATGATACAAAAAATTTTTAATTGCATTCATATAAATCTCAACCTAAAATCTTATGTTGATGGAGAAAACATTGTTTATGGACACGCTAATAATACAGTACATTATATATTTTAATCTCTCTTTTTAAGGGTTCGCTCCTTAATAATCCAGCAAGAGAAACCCCAGGATCGGGAAAAACTACTTCTAAAGTTTATAAAAATAATGAAGGTACAAACTAATTTCATTCTTCCAAATTTAATCTAATCTGAATCTAATCTAAATGAACCTGTGTCTCTTTGTAATTTAGCACTTAAGAAAACTCAATAACTTCAACTCCTACTTGGCAATATTATCAGCGCTGGATTCGGCGCCTATCAGAAGACTGGAATGGCAGAAGCAAACATCGGAGGTAAATCACAAACTCCAGAGCTGGGTAGATGACTTACAAATTGTAGTCCGTTACTGATTACAGATTACATGATGAAAACTGTAGTTAGTAACATAATCTAGGTTACTCACGTTAGGTAATGTATTCTTTAGTAGACTTATTTTTATTAAACTTGTTTTAATTTACCATTAAACATACCATATTGATATAAAAAAGCAAAGAGAGAGAAAATACATTCCTTGAAATATTTCTTTCTGTCTGTCGTCAAAGCTGAATGTGATTTTTAGAAAGGAAAAAAGTTAGGGAGAATCAATAAATTATGAATAATTTACTGCCATTGTGGGAATAATATGTAATCATGTAATCCATAAAAAGTAACAGTAATCGGATTGTGAGCATTTTAAA
Organism: Sinocyclocheilus grahami; assembly: GCF_001515645.1. NCBI lineage: Eukaryota > Metazoa > Chordata > Actinopteri > Cypriniformes > Cyprinidae > Sinocyclocheilus > Sinocyclocheilus grahami. Next base: position 818,054 of record NW_015505438.1, on the reverse strand, counting down.
ATGTAATATACTTGTATTACAAGTACTTAATTTTTGGACTCTGATTATATAATCCAGATTACATGTAATCAGTTACTACCCAGCACTGCCTGTCTCTATATTATTGCAGTGCTCAGTTGATCGTTACAGTAACTGATATCTGTTATCATCACAGGGTTTGGAGGAATATTGCACTTTAATTGACAGTTCCTCCTCCTTCCGGGCGTACAGAGCAGCTTTGGCAGATGTGGAGCCTCCATGTATACCGTATCTGTAAGAACAGATGTTAAGCATTAAAAAGCACATTTTGTATTGATTGTAAAATGTCATATTCATCTTTAACGACTCTTTCCCCTGTTTTGCCGCAAAATACAGAGGTCTCATCCTCCAAGACCTAACTTTTGTGCATCTTGGGAATCCTGACCTCATTGATGGAAAGATCAACTTTTCCAAACGCTGGCAGCAGTTCAATATCCTGGACACTATGAGGCGCTTCCAGCAAGTGTGAGTACTTGGACAACCCCTTTGACATTCATAATCAAGTGAAGACTAAATATGCAGGACTTGATTGTATCTATTCAAATTGTATTAGATTGTGAAAATGTGGCTGGGACATTGTTGGTTGTTGGTGGTAACCTACAGATGTCTTTTTAATAGATGTCTCTTCACATTTGATATTTTCTCAGCTTCAAATGAAGCTTTTTGCATGACTTCTACTTTTCTTTCTTTCAGGCACTATGACCTTAAACACAACGATGACATTGTGTCATTCTTCAACGACTTCAGTGACCATCTAGCTGAAGAGGCATTGTGGGAGCTCTCTTTGAAGATCAAGCCTCGCAACATCACTCGCCGGAAAACAGAACGAGAGGAAAGGACGTAGCTTGCTCGGCTAGAACAACAAACTGCTTTTAAAAGCCACTCTCCTCTGAAGTTGCAAGACACAGCAATCACAAGTTTAGCAGCTACGAGACTGGAAACGATACTGTATTTCTGTTACAGTTTACTGAAACCCTTTTTATTTATTTTTTTTTGCAAAAAAAACGTGATTCGATTTTATTTTGTAATTGCACTGCGTCTGAATTTGTGTGTAAATTTGAAGTGGAACAGTGGCAAGTGAGAAGACCGAAAACATGACTCTGATATGTTTGAGATCATAACCTGGGATTTGTGGTGATATTCCATGACCGTCTCGCCATCTGGATGTTTGCGGTGCAATCTAGAAAAACAACTGCGACTCCAACTGCAAACTGATACCATGATGCCTCAGTGGGCACTTTGGATGTGGAAGTTCCTTGAAGACTGATATTTTTATTTATTTATTTTGTATGTTACAAATGCACATAAAGACTCTTTGGGTTTAGGGGGATTGCTGTAAATTCAGCTGCTGGATTGAACAGCTTGAAGCATGTATGATAATAGGTCATTATGAGGAGACACAGTCTCAGTAATTAATAGCACTCATTAGGATTTTGTTTCTTATTTTCTGCAAGATTAACACAGTATCCAGCTGAACTCAAAAAGGAGCTTTTCTGGATTTGAAATTTCGAATTCGAAATTTTGTTACTAAAATTCTTTAAGCAAGAGTGTGCCAATTTTAATGTGCATCAAGTTCCCGTTTGAAATAATTCCGATAATTCAGACTCTTTATCCCACGATTTGGACTTTCTCACAGTTCTGAGAAAATAAAAAAAAAGTCAGAATTGCAAGATAAAAATTGCTAGCAATTCCGAGTTTATATCTTACAATTCTGACATTTTTTTTATTTTCTTTTTAGAATTCTGAGTTTGTTTGTTTTTCTTTGTTTTTTCCATGGAATAAAATTTTTTTTAAAGATAATTGTGACTTTTATCTCACAGTTCTGAATTAAAAAATAGTCAGAATTGTGAGATATAATCTCACAATTACCCTTTTCCCCCATAAATAACTACATATGAATGTTTCTGTTTATATTAAACTCATCCTTATCATTTTAGCAATTTGAGGCCTATTTAAAATCAGTTGTCTTCCGATTACCGATAATTGCTGATAATCAGGGAAACGCATTATTTTGTTAATCGTGCATGTTATTTATTTGTGTATTTATGTGTGTAGACGGCGTCTTCTCCTGTGTGGTTTTTGCAAGAAAGATTTTAGGAGTTGTTACAACTGTTTGTAAGGTACATTTCAATACTCTTCACTTTTTTGTAGATCTCCCAAAGCCATCGCAGTGATCAAAGACCTACTATCAAGTGCTTGAAGCTGTTCATAAAGTGGTGTCGGTGCGATTTATTTTATACAATGCCGTTTTCCTTTTGTTTTTTAAAAGGATTTTACTTGGACCTTTGCAGAGAGATTTACTCTGTTGTGAGATGTGATCAAATGTGCACTTTGAAGTTGATTGTGGGAAGCAAAGATTAAAAACTGTTAGGTAACAGTTTGAAGTGGACATGCATATGAGCCTGAACCCCTGCAACAACGCTTACATAGGAACCTTTTCTTACCTGCGAATTAGACTGACGTTGGTTTCAAAATTCCAAAGAGCCCAGACCATAGATCATCACTGTTTGAACATGATGATGATTCAGTTGCATATAACATACAACTGACATGTACCTCTGTACACATAACCCTGTGAAACCTGGTAAAATAATATACATATCATCAATGTCTTTGTTTTGTGTGTGTGTGTGTGTGTGTGTGGGATCCATTTGTTTTGGTTAGGGGACACATAGGATTTAAAGCTGTGACAAAAAAAATCTGTGCGTGAATAATTAAAAATGTAGTTAAGGTATATAAAAAGATGTATTTTGGAAGTAGTTTGTCGTATATGTGAACACAATTATGTAGACAGCATTACCCAATCGAGAATTTCTCTGATAACCAACAACTCGAGTCCAACCTCATCTCCAAAGCCAATACAAAATGAATAAAGTTATTTCTTACAAGCTGAAATAAATAAATATTGGTAGTTCATATGAGTGCATTTAATTATACTGATATTAAGATAACTAATTACAATCAACTTTTTTTTCTTTTTAGATCTTTCTTGTAAACTAGCGTAGATTTACACATTTAATGTAAAAATAATGTGGGTAACACATCTCAGATAATTTGTTATTGTTTCATTCAAATTCATATTGTCATATCTGACTTAATATTGCAGACTTGGCACATATTTAAGATTACTTTACAGAAGACATGCGATTACTATTTTTATTGATGCATCTATCTCAAGAAAACATTGTTGAGGTAGGAGAGTAGCTAAGTGTCCAAAGCGGAAGTCCACATTATCTCTCTAGCTCAGTTAGTAAGATAAAATAAAAGTCTCAGTGATTTTTCTATGATTCCGAAAGCTATCATTCAAACACAAGTACACACTATTATCTAACGTATGTACATCATCTTTTCACCGTTAAAACTATCGTACTGCTAAAAACTATTTTTTCACAATCTAGTTTAAAACTACGGCTGTCAATAGATTAATATCCAGCAAATCTAATAATTAACGTAATACACGGAGGATCATAAGAAATAAGAATAATAATGTTTAAAACAACATCAACAGGGTGGAATCTTTGTAAACATCGCTTGTCAAGGGCGGAGACTTTTCGTTTGGCGACCCGAGTTGTCCCCAATCCGACTTTTATTTTGAAATCGCATCATTTCCTGCCGTTTAAAAAACTCTTCTCTGTAGCACTGCTGCATCTTCCGCGGTGTCGCAGCGCGTTTGTTAACTGGAATTGTGCTTTGAAGTTGAAAGCTAATCGATTGAAGATGAATGTGATCGATCATGTGCGGGAAATGGCAGCGGCCGGGCTGCACTCTAATGTCCGGATCATCAGTAGTTTACTCCTGACCATGAGCACCAACAACCCGTGAGTGTCTCCAGTGCTTCACTATACGAGTTAAAACAGATCTGGACGCTGTCAGGTGTCAAGTGAAGTTTGTGTCTGTTCAGTGATGATATTAAAAGTCAACGGTTTATTTATTATATCAGTCATTCTGGAGAAGTGGGACAAAACAGGGGGCAAAATTGAAAAAATAAAACCTTGTAAATGAAACTACATTTATGTATCTTATATGTACTGTGCTATGGTTCGATACAACCCCCCAACTTTTCTCTTTTTTAACAAAATGTGCTTTTTTTTTTTTTTTTTAGCTTGGACTGTGTACTATAATTTCAGCTTTATCTTTGACAGCATTCAATATGTTTTTAACATTTCAAAACACATTCTCGTGTTAGCAGACAGATTACACTTTCACGTGTGACCGACAATTCCACAACAAATATAAAATATCATAATGAAATATTATCAAAATATTCAACTGACGGAGGTGACGCATCTGACGGAGGTGAGGCAACCCTGAATTTGTAATAATTTGAACTATCAAATACATTACTGTATTAAAACAAACACGACAAACAGTGAGTATGTTATTGTTTATAAAGCTTTTATTCAAAAGTCACATTGAAGTATTTAGATATATCATTGGAATAGTAAATCTTATGGTGGTGACATCTGACAGTGTTGACAAATTTGCCATTTCTTTCACAAAACCAGTGGAGTTCATGTAGTAGCCATTTTCTTTGTTTCTGTTGATGCTAGATGCTAATGGAACCTGCTTCAGGAGAATACAATTATCTAAATATTTCAAATAATTTCCTCAGAAATTGGAAGATGGTGTTGACATATCATGACTGTGACACAGGAAATATTAACATGAGGAGTTAAAATATGCTAAAACTAAAACTTAGCAGAGCCTGTCTGACACTGCTGTACTCTGCTGAGGTGAACTGTGGCAAGGGGCTCCTTTAGAGTGACCGCTGCCCCTGATTAACGCTGATTTTATTACATTTTATTGAATGTCTGACGTTGTTGACAAAAAGTGGGGACGCAACTTTAAAATCTTATGAAACATGCATGTGTCATTAAAAAACAACCTTGCTTTGATAGGAGATATTAAGTATTGCTTTTGATAAAACAAGCTCTTTTTCATCATTAAAAAATTTTTTTTTATCCATTTTATTGCATATGAATGCTTGAACCCTTCTCTGTGGTCACACTGTTTTAGATGTAGTGAGAGGACATTAAGAAACACAGATTTGGTATAATAATGAGAAAATTAATTTGAAGGTGATAATTGTGTTAAATACATTCCATTATTAATCCCTCATGACATTTAAAATTGAAAATATTAAAAAATTTTCAAGCTAATAGCAGTTACCCTTGCTGGACCTGTTTTGTCCCACGTCTGAAGAATGACTGATATGCACAACAAATCATGCAGAAGCAGAAATACAGAAATGTGTTGTTCTGTAAGCTCACTTAAAGTAAAATCGACAGTAGAGCAACAATTGACCGTGGTGACCATAGTTCTCTTTTTCAGGGAGCTTTTCTCACCGTCTCAGAAGTACCAGCTGCTGGTGTATCACGCGGATGCTGTTTTCCATGATAAAGAGTACAGGAACGCAGCCTGTAAGTACAACATGGCTTTACAGCAGAAGAAAGTGATCAGCAAAACATCTAAAGTGCGTCCATCCAGCACAGGCGGCACAGCATCTGCAGTGCAGGCACAGGTGAGCTCCACCCCCTAGAGGATCCAACCACGCCCCCTGGATCTTGTGTTCTGTAGTGAGGGGCTACTGGGCCCTCATGCTGGCCCTCACACTAAATTACTGCGCTACACATCCACTGAAACACCACAGTTTGCTACATTAACACTACTTGAATTGTTTTTGCCTTTTAATTAGCTTTTATTTATATCTATTTTTTTCTTTTTAATTTTAGGTTTTAGTAATATTATGCAATTTTGTCATTTTATTATTATTATTATTCTTTATATTTCTATTTATTTCTCTGTCTCGCTTTTTTATTTCAGTTTCACTCATTTCAATACCTAAATGTATTTTCAGTTAGTTGCCAACGCTACATTTTTAATTTTTACATTTTAAGTTTTCATCTAATATATATATTTGATTTTATATCCGCTTTATTTCAATTTCCAATTTTTAATAGATTTATTTAATAGTACCAATGGTTAGAAATGTAGATTAATTAGAATGAATTAGATTCGGTGTTATTGTATTATTTGAATGCTATGATAATATTTATAAAAATTTTGAATTGGCTTTTATTTTTTTATTTTTTTGGTTTTCTTTGAAATATTAGGTTATAGTAATTTTATACATTTGTCATTTTTATTTTAAATTTCTTTTTAATTTCAGTTTTTGTCATTTTAGTACTCCAACTTAAACTTATTATATTTCAGTTACTTGCCAAGGCAACATTTCATTTTCATTTTTTTTTAAGTTTAAATTTTAATCTAATACTTTATTTTTTATTTCAGCTTTATTTCCATTAACTATTACTTGTAATTTTATTTTATTTTATTTTTGGTTTAGTCACTTCAGTTTGTGTTCTTAGGTAAGTGCATGCTAAATTAATTAATCTAAAACGAAATAACTATAGGTACTATTTTTTATTTATTTATTTTTTATATTGTGCACCACTGTCATTAAAACGTATATTATATTACACAACAAAAGTTTGGTTCTGATGTTCAAATGTTTATATATATATAATTATATAAGAAGTTTCCTATAAATTTTTTAAGGCTTTAGTGTTATGAAACATTATTACAATATGTAATAACTGTCTTCTTTTTTTAATACACTTTAAAATGTAATTTATTTAATGAATTTTCAGCATCATTACTCCAGTCTTAAGTGTCACATGATGTTCAGAAATCATTCTAATATGCTGATTTACTGCTCAAAAAACATTTCTCATTATTATCAATGTTGAAAACAGTTGTGCTTCACATTTTTTGTGGAAATCATGGTGCAGGTTTTCTTGATTCTTCTGGAGAAAATGCAAAAGAACACCATTTGTTTAAAAGAAACAATGTTGGTAACAAAATGTTAAGTGTCAAGTCATTTTTGATCAATTTAATGCATCCTTGAATAAAAGTATTCATTTCTTTCAATGGAAAAAAAAATTGTACTGACCCCAAACTTATGAAATGTAGTGTATATAATAAAATATCTAATATAATTTCTATTTGATCATTTTATTTAAATTTTTGTCTGAAAATATAAAGATCATGAGCAATCGTGATAGTGATACTTGTCTATGCAAACACTAATGATTATGATTTTACAAAATTGATAAGAGTTGCAGTTGCTGTGGCGTTTTGAAGGAAACTGTGGTTAACATGGTGATTTTTGTTATGACTGCCATATTTCTCATGTTCCTGTGTGAATGAATTTTTAATGTGGTTAACCAACTCTTTGTTCATCACCTACAGAACTTGCCGTCAGAGATTGAAGTGAAATATAAAATCGCAGAGTGTTACACTATTCTGAAGCTGGATAAAGATGCCATAGCAGTGCTGGAGGGGATCCCTTCACGCCAGAGAACGCCAAAGGTGTGTTTTCACACTCTGTCATTGGTTTTACAAGTCTGTGTGTGTGTGTGTGTGTGTGTGTGTGTGTGTGTACGCGTTTTTGTGACAAATGAGGACATAAATTTGTATAATGACAAAGGTATGACATAGGTATTACAAGGAGAAGGTGACTTTTCAGGACATTACCCCATGTCCCCACTTTTCAAAATGCTTATAAATCACACAGAATGGAGTGTATTGAAAATCTGAACTAGCACAAAGTTTCCTGTAAGGGGTAGGGTTGGTGTAGGGCAATAGAATATACGGTCTGTACAGTAGAAAAACCATTACGCCTATGGGATGTCCCCACTTTTCACAAATGTAAACCTGTGTGTGTGTGTGTGTGTGTGTGTGTGTGTGTGTGTGTGTGTGTGTGTGTG
>NW_015505438.1:788237-809292 GCF_001515645.1 Sinocyclocheilus grahami | reverse complement strand
TATATGTGTGTGTGTGTGTGTGTGTGTGTGTGTGTGTGTGTGTGTGCACGTTTTTGTGACAAATGAGGACATCAATTTGTATAATGACAAAGGTATGACAGGTATTACAAGGAGAAGGTGACTTTTCAGGACATTACCCCATGTCCCCACTTTTCAAAATGCTTATAAATCACACAGAATGGAGTGTATTGAAAATCTGAACTAGCACAAAGTTTCCTGTAAGGGGTAGGGTTGGTGTAGGGCAATAGAATATACGGTCTGTACAGTAGAAAAACCATTACGCCTATGGGATGTCCCCACTTTTCACAAATGTAAACCTGTGTGTGTGTGTGTGTGTGTGTGTGTGTGTGTGTGTGTGTGTGTGTGTGTGTGAATCATTAACATAACACTTTGTTTAATTGTCTTGAATTCCAGATCAACATGATGCTGGCGAATCTTTACAGAAAGGCAGGTCAGGAGCGTTCAGCTGTAACCAGCTATAAGGAAGTGTTGAGACAGTGTCCTCTGGCTCTTGATGCTATTATTGGTCAGTAAGAATACAGCGGTGTTCCTGTGATGCTGCATCTTGTGCTTTTTTGTTTTGTCTGAACCCAACATTAAAGCTCAGTCCTGTCTGGTCCGCTGCAGGGCTTTTGTCTCTGTCGGTGAAGGGGGCAGAGGTCGCTTCCATCACGATGGACGTGATTCAGAGCATCCCGAATCTTGATTGGCTGTCTGTCTGGATTAAAGCACATGCTTTCATACATGGAGGAGACAATCAGAGAGCCATCAACACTATCTGGTGAGGATAGGACACTATCAGTAAAATATTTTTGTAGTAATCTTTATATTAATAAATGTTTTATATATTTGTTTTCTTTAATAATAATTGTGTAACTTCATTATTAGCCACCACTGTCATCAAAAAAGATTAGATCCAGTGTTACTGTATTATTTATATGCATTTGTAATATTTATTAGTATTTATCTATTGTATCTATTGTCTGTAATTTATCTATCTATCTATTGTATGCATCTATTTTTTTCTTTTTAATTTGAGGTTTTATTAATATTATGCAGTTTTGTCATTTTATTATTATTATTATTATTCTTTATATTTCTATTTATTTCTCTGTCTCGCTTTTTTATTTCATTTTCACTCATTTCAATACTAAATGTATTTTCAGTTTTCATCTAATATATATATTTGATTTTATATCAGCTTTATTTCAATTTCCAATTTTTAATAGATTTATTTAATAGTACCAATGATTAGAAATTTAGATTAATTAGAATAAATTAGATTCAGTGTTGTTGTATTATTTGAATGCTATGATAATATTTAATAATATTTTGAATTGGCTTTTATTTTTAGATTTTTTTGGTTTTCTTTGAAATATTAAGTTATAGTAATTTTATACATTTGTCATTTTTATTTTTAAAATTTTCAATTTCTTTTTAATTTCAGTTTTCAGTCATTTTAGTACTCCAACTTAAACTTATTATATTTCAGTTACTTGCCAAGGCAACATTTCATTTTCATTTTAGTTTTTTTTTTAAAGTTTAAATTTTAATCTTATATATTATTTTATTTTTATGTCAGCTTTATTTCCATTAACTATTACTTTTTTCTTTTTTTTATACAAAAATAGCAACAAAAAATAGTTGCCCACCTCTGCACAGTGTGAGGACTCATTCATGTCTATAGTCCTTGTTTATCTCTCCTCAGCTCTTTGGAGAAGAAGTCACTCTTGAGGGATAATGTTGATCTTTTAGTCACTCTGGCGGATGTGTACTTCAGGGCTGGAGACACCAAGAACTCCATCTTGAAGTTTGAGCAAGCACAGATGCTTGACCCCTACCTGATCAAAGGTGCATGGCATTAACCAATCCTTCAGCAATCTAGATACACTGCTTTATGATTCTTGTTGGTTTGAATGAAATTATCATGCTGTTTTGCAGGTATGGATGTATACGGCTATCTGATGGCCAGGGAGGGTCATCTGGAAGATGTGGAGGTTCTCGGAGGACGGCTGTTCAACATATCCGACCAGCATGCTGAGCCCTGGGTCATATCTGGGTGAGTTTGACCTTCTCCTAATGCGTCTGAAACGTTTTCAGAATCAAAAGCTACTGAAAGCTCTTATGTTTTCCACAGATGTCACAGTTTCTACAGTAAGCGGTACTCTCGCGCACTGTATCTGGGAGCTAAAGCCATCCAGCTGAACAGCAACAGTGTGCAGGCGCTGCTCCTGAAGGGGGTGGCGCTGAGGAACATGGGCCGAGTGCAGGAAGCCATCATACACTTCAGAGAAGCCATGAGACTGGCGCCCTGTCGTCTGGACTGCTATGAAGGTAAGAAAGACTTTCATGATAATAGAAATAATCATTTCCAGCTATTATGCGTATTTTGTAGGTTTTTAGGAAGGTCGTGATATTTTTGTGCAATAAAAGATTTTAGCCTATTTAGTTGCTGAATAGCTGCTAGTTACTCTATTGTGTTCTTGTATTCAGTCTGTCCTGTTTTATGAAGGTTAGACAAAGCCCATAATCATTTTCTGTTGTCTCAGAGTGATACGTCCTTTGTTTTCAGGTCTGATTGACTGCTATCTTGCCTCTAATGGTATCCGGGAGGCTATGGGAATGGCCAACAATATTTACAAGACCCTGGGAGCGAACGCCCAAACCCTCACCATCCTGGCCACAGTGTGTCTGGAAGATCCCATGACCCAGGAGAAGGCCAAGACTCTGCTGGACAAAGCCCTCGCTCAGAGGCCCGACTATATCAAAGCTGTCGTGAAGAAAGCAGAGCTCCTCAGTATGTCAAAAATTCACACGCCTTTCTATGTTAATCGTAAACTGTGCTCATAATATATTATTTTATTATGATTTATTTTATTCGATTTTTCTATATTATTATTATTATTATTGTTGTTGTTGTTAATGTATTATGATTTAATAATTTATTATAATTAATGTATTATAAATAATAATAGTAATTAATAATTATAATTTATTGTATTTATTATTATTATTATAAAATTATCATTGTTGTCATTATTGTTTTTATTAAATTAGTATTATATTTTCTTCACTAGTTATCATATTAATTACATTATTTCATATTTTTACTTTTATAAAATTTTTATTTTATTATTTTAATTAATTATAATTTATTATTATTAAATTATTGTTATTTATTTTTCTATTTCATGTTATTATTACTTATTTCTTTTTATTTAGTAATTAAATTATTTCTTTTGTATTTATATTATTTCCTAATTATTAATTATATTATTATTTTATACTTTTCTAGTTATTATTACTTATTTATTCTTCTATTTATTATTTTTTTAAATGTGTAATAAATAATGATTTGTTGTTATTTTATTACTAGTAGTAGTAGTAGTAGTAGTAGTAGCAATTTTTTATTTGTTTTTCCATTAATCATTATTATTATAAATTGTTTTATTTTTTAAATAATATAATTATTATACATTTTATTTATTTAGTAGTAGAAGTAGTAATTTATTTTTATGTATTTGTTTTTCTATTTTCATTATATCGTTTATTATTTTTGTTGTTGTTCATTAACTGTTATGAAAGGTAGTTATGAAATAAAACAAATTGTTGTTATTCTCTTGACTTAAGCTTCAAAAGCATATATTTTGGTGTAATGCTATGTAATGCCTAAATCATTTTCATTACAGGTCGAGAACAGAAGTATGAGGAAGGAATAGCACTTCTACGGAACACATTAGCCAATCAGAGCGACTGCGTGCTGCACAGGATGCTGGGGGATTTTCTTGTAGCTGTTAATGACTATCAGGAGGCCATGGACCAGTACAGTATAGCGCTAAGGTAACGTCATCTACACTGTACGGCAGGGGCGTAGATTACGAAAAGTTACCCCCCACTTTTAATATCACGTAAATTCGTCACCCGCACTTTTTCGGCCAAGTGTGTTCGCATAGAGGTTTTCAAGAGCCGGTGTGACTAAATATAGATTTAATTCAAAGAGACATAAGAATAAGGTGAGATGAACATCACGGAGCGCTAAACAAACTCGTGCAGTGTATGTTTCATTCATACTTGAAGCCGGAGGGTGCTCTCGCGCAGAAAGTTGTATGAGGAAATTCCTAATATGGACAAAAGCGTCCAGCTATGGCTGTATGAAAACAGTTGTTTTCAGAAAAACAGAAACGTTTGGAAACATGAAGACATTAAACATACGATTGCGACAATATATGCTTTATTTGTGTTTGTCAAGTCATCTCCAGCTAATAAATAAAGTATATGAACAATGCAGTGCTAACTGACATAGCATTTATTACAGTATTGAAACTATTCTACCTTATTATGTAATAAAAAAGTGTTTGTAGTATATAAACAAATCATTATTATTGGTTATTGTCCAGCAGTCATCTGATTTCTAAGCCAATTAAAAACTAGAAATGAAAGAAAAATTAAAGTTGACTATACACTACCAGTCAAATCCAAAGTAAAGCAAAACAGTACAATTTTGAAATATTTTTACTAAGCTATTTCAAATAACTGTTTTCTATTTTAATATATTTAAAAATGTAATTTATAGTAATTTCAAAGGTAAATTTTTTGCATCATTACTCCAGTCACACTATCCTTCAGAAATCATTCTGACCGCTTAGAATTAAGGCCAAAAAGTTCTATCTTGGTCTCATCAGACCAGAGAATCTTATTTCTCACCATCTTGGAGTCCTTCAGGTGTTTTTTAGCAAACTCCATGCGGGCTTTCATGTGTCTTGCACTGAGGAGAGGCTTCCGTCGGGCCACTCTGCCATAAACCCCCGACTGGTGGAGGGCTGCAGTGATGGTTGACTTTCTACAACTTTCTTCCATCTCCCGACTGCATCTCTGGAGCTCAGCCACAGTAATCTTTGGGTTCTTCTTTACCTCTCTCACCAAGGCTCTTCTCCCCCAATAGCTCAGTTCTGAATACTTTCCGTACCCACTGTATATATAACATTTCTGTCCCCCTCACTTCTGAAATGATGGCTACGCCACTGCTGTACGGTACAGTCTTAAACATTAGAGTTGAGCAGAACTGACTGTTCTATTCCTCTTCTGTAGCCTCGATCCGAATGACCAGAAGTCTCTGGAGGGTATGCAGAAGATGGAGAAGGAGGAGAGTCCCACAGACGCCACGGTGGAGCTGGACGGGGACGATATGGAGGGCAGCGGGGAGGAGGGAGATCTGGAGGGCAGTGACAGCGAGGCGGCGCAGTGGGCCGATCAGGAGCAGTGGTTCGGCATGCAGTGACCCTCAGCACTCGCTAACAGACTCTTGAGCTTCAGCACTAATTACACAAATGATGCACTCTTAATGTATTTTCTAACAGTAGTTAAACATCGTGGGTTTCAAGTTTGCTGTTTTGGGCCAAGTACAGGACTAGGCAACTCTGCTTATTTTTTTTTTTTCATTAAGGTGTCAAACCTGTAGTTTATTTGGCATGCTCTGAGCTTTTTTCCCCCCAGTAAAAGTGATGATTGTTAAAGACGCATCTTTTAATGAACCACGATCCCACAAAATCTTTTTTCTCTCTCTCTCTCTGATCTTGTGTGTAATAAACATGTCAAAGTCATATTGCACACCAAAATCAAAAAGAAAATGCTTTGTGTTCCTGTTAGGAATTTTTCACATTAGCACATTTCAGCCATTTTCTTTACTGCAATGTTATTTTACATTTATTCAAAGTGGTGGTTTCCATTAAGATAATGCAGTGCGGGTTTTTTTTTTTTGCTTTAATTTTTGTATTATGCAAAAGTGTTTTTTTATTTACTTTTTAATTTTTATTTTGGTCTGAATATAACCCAGACATGTTCTTGACTAAGTTTTGTGACATTTAACGGAGCATGTAAGCGATGCCGTCATTAATTTCTGTAGCCCTAAGTGCATTTTTTTTCAGTGTTTGTCTTCTATTAATGTTTCTATATTGTTGTAAATAAGACTATTTTTAAATGTTTTGGAATTAAAATCATGGCATGAAAAATCTTGATGTATTCACTAAACAAAAGATCACTTTTCCTTTCCTAATACAAAATAAATCAAGCGTTGTCACAGGGTAAAGAAAGAGCAGCGCAACCATGTAACATCATTTTATTAACCACAAGTCATTGTGATAATTACAACACTGATTCGGCAGCACCCGCCCTCCATTTCCATGGCAACTGCTGGAAAAGACCGCCTGTCTCTCAATGTCACACACACACATACCTAACACCTGCTTTAAAACATATTGCACATCCCTGTGCAAAGCAACAATAACAATCAGTTTTTTCACTAATTACTTTTCTTTTCAAATATTGCAGTGCTATACAAAAGTTTCTAACATAAGGGGACATGCACCATGAAAACTGCTGTAATGTTACATTTTAAGAGTATTTTCAAATTTCACTGGGTCTCAAATCATTTTTTTCCACTCCTAATGCTTGAGCTTCTAAACTAATGACGCAAATGCTTGGGTTTTTTAGCACAGTTGACATGCAGGCCTAGAAAGATGTGTGGAGCTGCTGAAAACAACATGCACTAAAGTCACAAAAACCTCACAGCTTCTGCAAGGAATACAGAGAGCGGATCGGCTTAATCATCCCGAGCTAGAGAGAGAGAGAGAGAGATGGAAAAATAAAGACACGTTTGAGCAAACAAATAAAGAAAACAGACAGATACTGTAAATGTGATGCCATGCCACCATAGTTAGACATGATTAAAAGCGTCTTTAACGAGTTACATGTAGTTCCTGTAGAAGCAAATGCACATAACTGTGTGTAATGTATTACATCAGTCAAACAAACACAAGGTTGTGATGGTGTATTATGTGAGCAGTACGCACTCGCTGATACACACAGGACAAAATTAGTTTCAATACAGCAAATTTAGTCATGCATGTCTGTTGGCCACCTGAAATAAGACACTAAAAAGGAAGAAAAAAAAATATGACCTCCAAGAGAATAAATTGTGCCATTTATAGATTCAAAGAGGTCATGTGTATTAATGTCAGAGTTTTAATCCCACTATTCAACCTAGATATTATAATACAAAAAAGGGATCAATTGTGCTCCGTTCATTTACTCAGAACCTAGTATATACAGTACATATACACATTACAGTAAAAATAATTCATCTATATTATATCACTACGCTGTCCCTATAAATACATCCAGGACATGAAAAAGTAAACATCTTCATAGGATTTGCACAAAGCAAGTTTCATTTTTTTTTACTTAAGCATTAATAAAATAAAGCTGTGAACAGCTAAAGTTTTTGTACGAGGGAACTAGTGCATTTGGCTAGTCCTCTATGGAGCAAAATAAAAAAATTAAAAATTAAGTCAGTAAACGGGTACTAAGAAAGCAACCGACGGAACTGAGGTAGCTGCAATCTACTTAACACAGAGAGGAAATCATTTTGCTTCAAGCGAGGAAAGCAAACATAAACGACACGGCTGACGTTACAGTGGAAAACATTTAAATATTACCCAAACGCGCATTCGCTCTTTACGGCCCAGCGGATTCAAAATGCTAAAGACATCTCAGAGCTTCGAGCCAAAAATATCCAAAGCAATCTGATAAATATTGCATCTCCTCACTTTAAGCTTCCAAAAAAGGCTATAAGGGGACCTGAGAAAATATACAACTTTAATAAGAAAAAAAAAGAAGTACTTAAAGGGATCATCGGATGCTCATTTTGCACAAGTTGATATGATTCTTTAGGGTCTTAATTAAAAGTCTATAACATACTTAGGTTTAAAAAGGTGTTTTTTACACCAACATTGAGAAATTTTAACCAGTCAAAATCAGTTGTTTTTAACAAGCCATTATAGTCCATGTTGCTTTAAATGTTAATGAGCTCTGCTGGCCCCGCCCCTCTCTTCCTAGCTGCTCTCAGAGAAACGGTTTATTTTAGCCGCATTCATTGTGAAACTTGCCAATTAGCGCATTATTAGGAAAGGTGATTTGCAAAGATTCATAAAAAACCCTTATACTTGCTTCTTCTGTAGATGAGGCTGGATCACGAATGATTCGCGCGAACATAGAAGCATTTACGTTGATCGGGAGTGGCGCATTCACTTCAAAGCGAAAGTAAGGTTAATCCTCGGCGTCTTCAGCAGCTCAGATGTCGGGAGTAAATGATGATTGCTATATTCATTATTACATCCAACAATAAAGCACCTCAATCGCTTAATCGGAGACATCTTGTCTTCCCCTGCACCAGAGTCAACACAATGGCGGACTGATGACAGTCACTCAGGGCGGAGCTAAGGTAAGACACCAGTCCAGTCTGTGCTGAAACGCTACTGTCAATCAAACTATCGTGGGCGGGGCCTGTACAGAACTACGTCATTCTGACAGGAATCTCAGAACAGCCTGGTTTGAGAAAGGGGATTTTAAAATAGGTACACACACTTCCAACATACATTTATGTTCAAACAACTTGAAAAGTGAATTTTGCATCCGATGACCCCTTTAAAATGGAATGATAAAAAAAGGAACATACTATTTTCTGACAACAATATGAAGATTAACATTATATATACACACATTAAATTTAAAATTTAAACAAGGCTTAAATGCATGTGCAAATGTGAACGGGTGACTGTTGTTCCTTGTTAATGTTTCTTCTCTGGTTATTTGGAGTCATGTGTTAGCTTGACGGCAGCTCTGGGATCAGTCAGGAGGACCAGAGCTGCTGGGTTATGTTAGTGTCTGTGCCATACAGCCACACCACTAGAGGGAGTGTCAGAGCTACGAAGGGCCAGGAGATGCCCTCAGTGCATGCAGAGAGGGACCAGCCTCTCTTGTCGGGCTCCTGGTCCAGGTCTTTACCGGGATCCAGGTAGTTCCTTGCGATGAATTTGAGCAGCTCGTCCAGGAGGATGACAGGCAACGAGATCTTCAGCACTATCAGCCACTGGGTCACGTTCAGAGCGGTGATCTGGAAGATGACCTGAGGAACAGCAGAGGGTGAAGCAAAGAAAATATGGAATGAAACGAGGAGTGACACCAAGGCTTTCACACACACACACACACACCAGTGCACAAACAGCCTATGGCCTTCAATTAAATATTTAATAAACAATAACTATTTTATTGAATAAACTATTTATTAAATATGATATCTATTATTGATATAATATAAATAAGCATACAAGTAAAGCAATAACATGTCCACACTAGGGATGAACCAAAATGAAAATTCTTGGCCGAAGCCGAACAAAATGAAACAGTGGGCCGAGGGCCAAATACAGTATTTGTGTTATTATTATTGTCTTAAGTTTTTTATTTTATTTTACAGAACAACAGTAAAATTACAATACTAACAATTATGAATGTTGATGGAGTTGCTTTTTCTCTGCTTTTATTTTGGCGGAAACCCGCACGAAGATCTCGGTGCTTCTTTTTGTTGATTTATAAATGATGATTCTTTTATGTTATGATTCTTTTTTTTAAACAGATTTATAAATGATTACGTATTTGGGAAGATGTTTGTTGCATGTAACACGGTTTCAGTGCAGATTTTCCTCGCGCCCTGATGCAGCGCTGTCAGAATACATGCAATTCGTGCGTGAATTTGAAAAAAGAACATTCTATAATATAGAATGATTCTAAATAATTTGATTTGAACTATAATTTTTTTTTAATAATTCTCAAAGTTAAAAAGTATTTTAGGTATTTATATATATATATATATATATATATATAATATATATTGTATATATATATATATATATAATATATATATCAGTATCAGAAATTAATGTTATTTTTAAATAACACTTACGTCTGTCACTTATTTAATATTTATTTTTATAATTTTATCATTTTATGCAGTATGCACACACACACACACACACACACACATAAAATAAGTAACGTGTAGTTGACAATAGTTTTCAAATCAATAGAAAGTTTGTCAATAGTCCACAAAACTGTTAATTGAACCATTTAGAATTGTAGTATAATATGTTTGGATTCATGTGAAAGTGAACCTGGAGTACAGACTGGGTCTACATTCAGAGTTTGTGTGGAGCAGTAGTAGAGAAATAAACGTTCCATTACAGATATATTTGTTTTCTGGGCCCCAAGATTATTTTTGACATCCTCATCTTCATAGAGCACTTAATGATCTGTAGTGTTAAGGGTGCCGTACCGGCAGCGGGTCTACGTAGAGGATGAGGAAATGCAGAGACATGGAGAGGCAGATGGCTCCCAGCAGCCAGATGTTCTCCCAGGGAGGCATGCGCAGCAGAGACTGATTCTCTGACAGACTGCAGGACAAAAATAAACATGTTTACATTGGTTCAACACCAACACAACGCTTGTTTTTAATCACTGCCATGCGTGAGTCTGGATGTGAGGTGGATGCTGGCTGACCTGTTGAGGGCGTTACACATCTCGATGGTGACCAGCACAGACAGGGCCATGGTCATGGGGTAGGGAGACTCGAACACGTGGCAATCCAGATCCTGGAAGTCAGGATTATCAGGAGAACACTGCAGGAAATGATTCTGAGAGGACAAGAGACAATACATGCTTAGTTACTACTACTACAACAACAACAACAACAACATAATCAAATTCAAAATAAATATGACTTACATAATTATGTGAATAAATTACACTTAACAACAACAATTCTCTTTGTATAACAAAACTATTAAATATTTACATTTAAATTTCTTTATTAAAAATATTTACAAAAAATATAATAGCTAATTATTATATTCTATTTGTATAGATTCTAAGTGAAATTCAAATATATATATATATATATATATATATATATATAGAAATCTATATTTATTATTCATTTATATATAAAAACAACAATAATAATAGCTATTATTATTATATTTTATATAGATTTTTAGAAAATCATACACATACATACATATATATATATATAAAATAAATCTCTATTTTTATTCATTTATATTTAAAAAATATAACTGAAATGAATTAAGCATTATGAAAAATATAAAAATAAATATTAAATGCATCACAGACATGATAAATGACTCATTTTAAACAAATTTTAAAATAACTTTGATTTCTATGATACAACTACTACTACTTATTAGAAAATTATTTTTAAAAATATTTTTCTATGATAATAAAACTATGATATTATAATAAATCATATATATATATAGATAGATAGATAGATAGTATTAGTAAATGCCCTAAGCTAATAAATAAATTCATATTATTATTATTAAATACATAAAATTATTAGTGTTGTTGGCAATCGATAAATCTTTTTTACTAATTAAATCGCACATTTTCTGAAATTAATCGTGATTAATCCCACCTAACATTAAAGTTTTTAAATATACTTCTATATTGCAATAATTTTACATTCAATCTTCAAATTAATGTAGAAACAACATAGACAGTATTTTTAATATTTGTTTAATGGCATCTTTTTTGTGACTGAAGGCCAGTATCACTGATAATACTCACCCTAATATTTAACCATCGACTATAGCCATTCAACATTACAGTATAATTGAGAGCTATCGATTTTAACAATTATTAGACTTTAAAAAATTACTTCTAATTTAAGTGAACTTAAAACAATCTTCACATAAACCCATTATAATACATGCCATATTTACCTGTGCCCTTCATCAGAAATATATAGAAATTGAAATTTAAGTTATCAAACTAATAAATTCTAAATTAAAATATAGATGAATCCGTAAAGGGATACTCCACCCCAAAATGAAAATGTTGTAATTAATCACTTACCCCCATGTCGTTCCAAACCCGTAAAAGCTTAATTTGTCTTTGGAACACAATTTAAGATATTTTGGATGAAAGGTGGTGGCAGATGGACTATTCTGACGATGTCTTTTATACTTTTCTGGACCTTGACAGTATAATTTACTTGGCAGTCAATGGGACAGTCACAAGCCTCCCGGTTTTCATCCAAAATATCTTAAATTGTGTTCCGAAGACGACTGAAGCTTTTACGGGTTTGGAACGACATGGGGGTAAGTGATTGACAACATTTTCATTTTGGGGTGGAGTATACCTTTAAAGCTATAAAAGTTATTGATTCTCTCTTTTTTCTTTGATTAACAACAGACATCACGGCAGCTAGTTATTAGGTTGTTTTGGGTGCTGTTTCTTTAAGAGCTGCCGCTGCTGAATAGCCTCCCGGTTTTCATCCAAAATATCTTAAATTGTGTTCCGAAGACGACTGAAGCTTTTACGGGTTTGGAACGACATGGGGGTAAGTGATTGACAACATTTTCATTTTGGGGTGGAGTATACCTTTAAAGCTATAAAAGTTATTGATTCTCTCTTTTTTCTTTGATTAACAACAGACATCACGGCAGCTAGTTATTAGGTTGTTTTGGGTGCTGTTTCTTTAAGAGCTGCCGCTGCTGAATGTGACGTGGACCTGCACGCATTGTATTTTCTCTCAACTCTCTTTACCTTTTCTGACCCACTTCAGGTCTTAATGTCTCTACTAATGAGCTGATGAGTTGAATCGGGTGTGTTAGATGAGGGAGACAGTGCTGGGCTGCTCCAGGACAATTTTGAAAACCATTTCAGAGACATGTTCTTAATGTAACTCATATATAATATATTAAATGCATGCACTGTTTTAAGGCAGCTTTAATGGGCTTTTTGGTAACTTCATGCCCTAACTGACCATGACACTGCATGCACGTAGTTTCATTCACGCTTTGATATGAAAAGATACAGGGTATAGCGCGCACCAGCGCCTTTGTGCGTGCAATTGAAGAGAACTGTATATATATGTATATATATATATATATATATATATATATATATATATATATATATATATATATATATATATATATAGAAATCTATATTTATTATTCATTTATATATAAAAACAACAATAATAATAGCTATTATTATTATATTTTATATAGATTTTTAGAAAATCATACACATACATACATATATATATATATAAAATAAATCTCTATTTTTATTCATTTATATTTAAAAAATATAACTGAAATGAATTAAGCATTATGAAAAATATAAAAATAAATATTAAATGCATCACAGACATGATAAATGACTCATTTTAAACAAATTTTAAAATAACTTTGATTTCTATGATACAACTACTACTACTTATTAGAAAATTATTTTTAAAAATATTTTTCTATGATAATAAAACTATGATATTATAATAAATCATATATATATATAGATAGATAGATAGATAGTATTAGTAAATGCCCTAAGCTAATAAATAAATTCATATTATTATTATTAAATACATAAAATTATTAGTGTTGTTGGCAATCGATAAATCTTTTTTACTAATTAAATCGCACATTTTCTGAAATTAATCGTGATTAATCCCACCTAACATTAAAGTTTTTAAATATACTTCTATATTGCAATAATTTTACATTCAATCTTCAAATTAATGTAGAAACAACATAGACAGTATTTTTAATATTTGTTTAATGGCATCTTTTTTGTGACTGAAGGCCAGTATCACTGATAATACTCACCCTAATATTTAACCATCGACTATAGCCATTCAACATTACAGTATAATTGAGAGCTATCGATTTTAACAATTATTAGACTTTAAAAAATTACTTCTAATTTAAGTGAACTTAAAACAATCTTCACATAAACCCATTATAATACATGCCATATTTACCTGTGCCCTTCATCAGAAATATATAGAAATTGAAATTTAAGTTATCAAACTAATAAATTCTAAATTAAAATATAGATGAATCCGTAAAGGGATACTCCACCCCAAAATGAAAATGTTGTAATTAATCACTTACCCCCATGTCGTTCCAAACCCGTAAAAGCTTAATTTGTCTTTGGAACACAATTTAAGATATTTTGGATGAAAGGTGGTGGCAGATGGACTATTCTGACGATGTCTTTTATACTTTTCTGGACCTTGACAGTATAATTTACTTGGCAGTCAATGGGACAGTCACAAGCCTCCCGGTTTTCATCCAAAATATCTTAAATTGTGTTCCGAAGACGACTGAAGCTTTTACGGGTTTGGAACGACATGGGGGTAAGTGATTGACAACATTTTCATTTTGGGGTGGAGTATACCTTTAAAGCTATAAAAGTTATTGATTCTCTCTTTTTTCTTTGATTAACAACAGACATCACGGCAGCTAGTTATTAGGTTGTTTTGGGTGCTGTTTCTTTAAGAGCTGCCGCTGCTGAATGTGACGTGGACCTGCACGCATTGTATTTTCTCTCAACTCTCTTTACCTTTTCTGACCCACTTCAGGTCTTAATGTCTCTACTAATGAGCTGATGAGTTGAATCGGGTGTGTTAGATGAGGGAGACAGTGCTGGGCTGCTCCAGGACAATTTTGAAAACCATTTCAGAGACATGTTCTTAATGTAACTCATATATAATATATTAAATGCATGCACTGTTTTAAGGCAGCTTTAATGGGCTTTTTGGTAACTTCATGCCCTAACTGACCATGACACTGCATGCACGTAGTTTCATTCACGCTTTGATATGAAAAGATACAGGGTATAGCGCGCACCAGCGCCTTTGTGCGTGCAATTGAAGAGAACGTGCTGCGAGAACAGTACCATTTCCGCACTCGTTTGACTCGCACCTCTTTTGACGTTCTGCGACTGAATAAATGCACTTCTTGACAAAAAAAAAAAAAAAAAAACAAATGCAGCAGTTGTGAGTGGGTTGGCAAACCCTAGCTCCGCCCCTGCGTTAATTGCATAAACATTTTTTAGTCTAGTCTATTTATTGTCTATTATTTATGATCTATTTATTAAACTGAAAAAATTAATCGCCTGCGTTAACGTGCTAATTTTGACAGCACTAAAAATTTGACATACCTACAAAATTACAAATCTCAAAAAAAACAAAATGATCTAAAAATAAATAAAATAAATAAATATGCACACACGTAAAAGTCTTAACTGTCTCTTGGGATATTTATATATCCCAAGAGACATTTAAGACTTTTACATTGTTACAATAAAAGAAAAAATATATTTCATATAAATTGTTCTTTTATAACTTTTTTTTTTCTATTCCAGAAAAGCAGAAGCTGCAATCTGTCAAAGATAGGTCAGTTGTTTAATTGTCAAACAATTTATTTAAATATCAAACCATTTTTTTTTTTTGAATAATGACAAAAATGTAATGCAAGTCTAGTTTTGATGTGGAAAAACTGAGCATTTACAGTATATGCTATTGTATCAGACTTAGGGCTATAGATTTAGTCACACAAATTACATTTATTTAAAAACCGAGATCTATACCAGCTGGTAAAATGTGATCATTGGACCATCATCAGCAGAAATGAACCACCAGGCTGCAGCTCCTACAGTCGCAGCACCCACATAACCTGAGAAACACAACACACATGAGATAACACAACACTTAACAGACCAGCAAGACTGGATACATTATTAGGGGACAAGCTAGAAAAATGTACATAAGCAAATAATAAAAAAAAAAAAAAATTAAATCACAGCCACTAGGCTACACTAATCATGTTTGTGACTCACAGCCGATGGCCAAGTATCTGAAAAAGAGCCATCCAGAGATGAGCGGCTCCTTGGCGTTGCGGGGGGGCTTGTTCATGATGTCCAGGTCAGGAGGGTTGAAGCCCAGAGCGGTGGCGGGAAGACCATCAGTCACCAGGTTCACCCACAGCAGCTGGACGGGAATTAGGGCCTCAGGGAAACCCAACGCAGCAGTGAGGAAGATACTGCAGAGGAGTCCAGTATATCAGTAACAGACAAAACCAAATGAAACCGAACTGAAAACCACAACCGGACTGACCAGACGACCTCGCCCACGTTGGAGGAGATGAGGTAGCGGATGAACTGCTTCATGTTGTTGTAGATAGCTCTGCCTTCCTCAACGGCGGCCACAATGGTGGAAAAGTTGTCATCAGCGAGAACCATCTCCGAGGCTGTCTTGGCCACGGCAGTGCCAGAGCCCATGGCGATGCCAATCTCTGCCTTCTTCAGGGCAGGGGCATCGTTCACGCCATCTCCTGTCTGCAGAGACACAACCGCTCAGCCAAACAGGACAATCAAACGCAGTTGTGTTGCATCCATTAAAGGGATAGTTTGTCCAAAAATTCTGTCATTAATTACTCACCCTCATATAGTTCCAAACCCGCAAGACCTTGGTTCATCTTCAGAACACAATTAAGGTATTTTTGATAAAATCCAAGAGCTTTCTGACCCTGCATAGACAGCAACAGTACTGCCACGTTCCAGGCCCAGAAAGGTAGTAAGGACATCGGTAACATGTAACATCAGTGGTTCAACCGTAATTTAATGAAGCTACAAGAATTTTTGTGGGCAAAGAAAACAAAAATAATGACTTTATTCAACAATTTCTTCTCTTCCATGTCAGTCTTCGACACATATTGTTGAATAAAGTCATTATTTTTGATTTCTTCCTCAAAGCTTCATAAAAATTACGGTTGAACCACTGATGTCACATGGACTATTTTAATGATGTCCTTACTACCTTTCTGGGCCTTGAACGTGGTAGTTTTGTTGCGGTCTATGCAGGGTCAGAAAACTCTTGGATTTCATCAGAAATATCTTAATTTATCTTCCGAAGATGAACGAAGTTCTTACGGGTTTGGAAAGACATGAGGGTGACTTTATTGACTTTTTATTTTTGGGGCAACTATCCCTTTAACACCATATGGCTGCCTACCATGGCAGTGATCTCGTCAAAGCCCTGCAGGAACTCCACAATCTTGGACTTGTGTGAAGGCTCGACACGTGCAAAGCAGCGGGCAGTCATGACGGCTTCACGCTGGGCGTGAGGTGAAAGGTCGTCGAATTCACGGCCGGTGAAGGCCATGCGGTTGACATCATCTTCCTCTGAGAAGATGCCGATGCGTCTGCAGATGGCCACAGCCGTGCCCTTGTTGTCGCCGGTGATCATGATGACCCGGATGCCGGCGTGGCGGCAGAGCTTGATGGAAGCGGCTACTTCCGTACGAGGAGGATCCAGCATGCCCACGCAGCCCACGAAGGTCAGATCCGACTGGCAGGTGGGGAGGAGAGGGAAGTTAAGGGAAAAAAGAAAAAAGAAAAGAAAAACGTTAGTAGGTTTCTTTCCACAGTGGATAACCATTAGCTAGACGCTAACTGATGGAGACAGCTAGCTAGACACAAAAATGCTTTATTAGATACCGTGGATAAATACATTTTTAGATAGCTATCTAGTGAAGTATTTAACTATCTAGCTAACTAGCTAGATAAATTGCATACTAGATAGAAAGCTAGTCAGACACACAAAAATTATATTAGATGCTGGATGTAATTACCTAATTAAATACTTTATTAGATAGCTAACTAGCAAGACAGTAAAAGGTTTATTAGACAATATTTTATTAGACTAGGGTTAGCTAGCAAGACAAAAATATAATTAATTAGATACCTTTATGCATTACTGATGAAAATGAACCATGGGTTTATTGTAGTAAATGTGTAGTAACCTTTTTTTTTTGGCGTACTGATTACCATTTGTATAACCAAAGTTTTACTACAAATAGCATGGTTAAAATATGGTTAGTGCATGAAAACCATGGTTAATATGTGGTTACCATCAATCTGAAAAACTTGACCGTTTAACTATAGCAATCATGTTTTTTTGGTTTTATTTGTAGTAAACCCATGGTTCTTTTTTGTAAGGGTTAATGGTTTAATGAACAGTTAGCTAACTAAATGGATTAAAACCATCAATCTAGCTACATCTTTAACAATCTAATTTATTAGATGGCAAGCTACCAAAAAAACAAATATACTTTATTAGAGAGCTAGATGTTACATGGCTAAATAGTTAGATCATTTAGACCGCTAGTAACTAGCTAAAGGTAAAAATACTTCATTAGATAGTTAACTAGCTATATGAATAAATCGGTTATAAGACAGCAAAAAGCTAGTGGGACAAAGATTTTAGTTAGCTAGATGTGTTATTAGATAGCATACCCAGCAAACACAGAACGTTTCCCTAATTTTGGATCCCGTTTGGTTACTTTTTTGGGAACCAAATACTAATGTTATGGGAACGTTCTTTTTAGGTTATATTTTTTGTAACCATAAAATAACGTTCCCAGAACGTTGCATGGTGGTTACTTTTAAATAACCTAAAAATAACTTCTAGAGAACGTTCCCTAATGGTTATTTTTAGGTTATGTTTTTGCAACCATAAAATAACGTTCCCATAACGTTGCAGGGTGGTTTTTTAAAAATAACTTATACAGAATGTTCCCTTATGGTTATTCTCAGGTTATTTTTATAACCCTGTAAAACTATCTTTCCAATGAAAACGTCTCAGATGTTAATGTGTAATGACCTATACAGAGCCCTGAAATTCGTTTAATACAGCATTTATTAAAATGCGCTTTCACCTGTCTTTCACATAGCGATTGGCGATACCTCTTATTTTATTTTCGATCCGATACCGATATTTTTAAGCCCAGTATCGTTGATATCGATACCGATACCAATACTTCTAAACTAAACTGATCTTTTAAATTATTAAAAGAATATATAATCAGTAATTATACTCACTTAATATTAGATTTTAAAGCCATGTTTTTTTAACATTTCATAGGCCTTTTTTGTTTACACTTTTAGAAATAAAATATACTATAATTGTATATTTTAGCCCTTTAATGGGGCAGTAACCTCAAAGGTGCAACTATACCCCTAAAAGTGAGCATATTAGTACCATACAAGTATGCATGCTTTAAGGGTAGATAAGTTACAAAGGTGCACCTTTGAGGGTACCTCATGAAAAATAAACATGGTGTTACAAGACATAAGAGTGTGCTGGATGATTATTGACATACAGCGGGTTGATCATATCGGAGTAAAGAGGTTAGGGGAACGTTAGAATAACGTTCTGGGAACCAAAAACTAACGTTTGGGGAACATTAGAATAACATTATGGGAATGTTAGAATAACGTTCTGGGAACGTTAAGAAAACTTTCCTGGTTAACCAAAAACAAACGTTCTGGGAACCAAAAATTGTTAGCTGCGTACAAGCTAGCTAGTAATTAGACGGCCAACTAGCTAGATGAATAAACACTTCATTAGACAGTTAACTAGTTTGATAGTCTATTAGATAGGAAGCTAGTAGGGGTGGAACGGTACACAGATGTCATGGTTCGGTACGAACCTCGGTTCGGGGGTCACGGTTCGATACGATTTCGGTACAACAGGGAGAAAAAAAAAATCTACTATGCTCTGTATTTTTTTCATTTATTTTGAACAGACAGTAGTACAAATTTAAAAAATTTCCACCTAGATGTGAAAATACTAAATATTATTACATTGTTAAATATATATAATCTGCAGTACATATAGGGGTGGAACGGTTCAAGGAAAAAAATCTAACCGTACGGTTCTCCACGTGCTAGGACAGCGGTTCAACTTAAATCTAGGACCGCAGTTCAACTTAAATCTGACAACGCATCTGTAATATTGGTTTGCTATAAATAACACGCAAGACAAACAGGGTTCGGCTAATGCATGTTTCTGTTGATGGATGCGCATTCTGGCTTCCCAATACATCAACAACAGCGATGGAAAAAAACAAATGTGGACAAACCATTCACTCTTGTTCAATGCGAATGCCGTATGCTGGAATATGAGCATTTATTCCATCATCACCCGGTTGCTGATAGCGCGCGTGCACAGGTGAGACCTGAACAGCACACGTTGATATCCGTGTTTAAGCTAAACTCGTTTAAACTTTGCCAGTTTAAAGGTAGGGTATGTAATTTTTCAAAAACGCTTTAGAAAACTGATTCGGGCCGAATAGCAAATCAAACTTGTAGCCAATCAGCAGTAAGGGGCGTGTCTACTCGTGATGTGGAGGAGAGAACTTTCAGTGCACAGGACGGACATTAGCCGAGCCGAGCGACAGAAAGATAGATATGGTGGATAAAAAAACAAGAGGAAAACGTCTGCGGAACAATAAGGCAAGAAGTAGGATCCGTGTAAATATCGGATCAGCTTTCCAGCGCTGGAGAAAACTCAAGGAGCGGAGGCCTGCGATCGGACGCCGAGGTTGCTTTGTTTCTTCTCAATAGGTGAGTAACACCGTGTCTACAACAGCTAAAGTCTGCCTACACTGGACTCGATCAAACGACCGTTAAAAACCATTTGAAATTTGTGTCAGCACGTCATAAATAGAACCCGGCAGCAGTTTGTTTTCTGTCGGGGATTTGTTGCACCGTGCCGTTCACATCCAATGTAGACACGGTGTAACATTGGTTTTGCTTTGTTTCACAGAACTAATCGTTGCCTGGGTTGCGTTCGTATGTGTGGGGCGGAGCTGTCAAAATAGGGGCAAGACCCTTATGGGGTAGGGGCGTGTTTGTTTTGGCGATTTCAAATATCAACATTGGCTACCAGAAATCACTTACCCTGCCTTTAAACATTTAAGAGCCAGAGGACGCGAGCTCACACGTGCAGTGAGAAGATTTGTGCGTGCGCTCATCCGAAGCCTGCAAATCCGTGCCTCAGAACACACGCAAATATTAAGCTTTCTCTGAAGTATGGTGTTTAAATGGACAAATTCACACAAAAATTATGTCAAAATACCTGTCTTGGTAAGTATCCTATAGCAGACATAGCTGGCTGAACGTACTGTATCAGTGCACTGGATCAGTGCTTTCTCTTAAAGTGACAGCACTTTCTTAATATTAATCAAACAGCAACAAAGAAATCACTCACTGCTCTTGATTGAATAGCTTTTGTAACTTTAATAAAGATTAATCTTTAATTTATACAGTCAAATATGCAATGTTGTTTTACATTTCATTACTTTATTCAATTTCTGTACCTGAAACTAATGTTAGACCTACCTAAAAAAAACTGAAAATCACTGTTTATTTTATTTGTATCTTTACTCTATTGTATTTATTTGTGCGGTTGCTTGTAGTTAGATAGATTATTATTATTTTCTTTATTTTAATTTGACAGTATAGTTTTTACCTAAACATAGCACATACCGAACCATACCGAAAC
>NW_015505438.1:758783-785529 GCF_001515645.1 Sinocyclocheilus grahami | reverse complement strand
AAAAAAAACTGAAAATCACTGTTTATTTTATTTGTATCTTTACTCTATTGTATTTATTTGTGCGGTTGCTTGTAGTTAGATAGATTATTATTATTTTCTTTATTTTAATTTGACAGTAACCTAAACACCTAAACATAGCACATACCGAACCATACCGAAACAGTGACTCTAAAACCGTGATACAAACCGAACCGTGAAACCGTCCCACCACCCCTAATATATACATAAGGAATAAATTCTTGAAATATATTTGATTTAGTTTACAGATAAACAAGGGGGAAAAAAACAGTGCGACACATAACGTAGCCTATATATGCGGAGTTTGTTCATTTTTGTGACAGGCTTAATTTGTTCACAGAAAGGAAACTCAAATGGCAGAAAGCGATATCCTATGTGTTTTCTTTATTTTACAAAAACACAATGTTTTGTTTTCATTGTGAGTGTACACAAATAAAAGCAGACCTTTATACAGTGATGCATTATTAAGACAATAAGTGTTTAAAGTTGATTCTGCTGGTATAAGGAAATAGTTGAAGTGATCGCGCCGGCGCACACACACACACACACAAAACACATCAGTTCCAGCATTGCTAACTTGACAGCACAGTTGTTACTTTATAAAAATAAAATACAGTGAAACAAACATCAGTGCGCCCGCCTCGGTGTCACTGTTGGAACTGAAGTACAAAGCCTATAATTTACATAATAAATATTAGTTTAGCATTCAGATCTTTTACATCGCAAATATGGAAATATTATGGAATATTTGGGTTTGTCCCGAATGAGAGAGGTAGGATACACGAGCAAAGCTCCATTTCGCAAACAGTTGAGTGCACAACCCTTTAAAGTATACTCTTGAAAGAGAGTTGGCATTTATCATTTAGGTGCATCCTCCATGCATGGAACTGAACTTCTGCTAAAGCTTTTCATCGTGACCGTTCTACTGCCAGCAAACATGGTTAGAGATGCAATCAAATTAAGATCATTATCCCAAGAATGATCAAGTAATATCTTCATATTAAACTACATTAAAACATGACACTGGCCAGAGACATTCACGATGACGACATCTCACACTAGTGTCCAAAATAAAAACATTTTAAACGTATTTCATATTTTATTTGTATAATTTTTTAAGAAATTAAATACTTTATGTAGCATAGATGCATTAAATTGAGCGAAAGTATGAATAGTCACAACAAAATTATATTTCAAATAAATGCAGTTCTTTTGAATCCTGAAAAATGTTTTCCATAAAAATAAAGCAGCACAACGGTTATTAATATTGATAATAATTAGAAAGGTTTCTTGAGCAGCAAATCAGAATATTAGAATGACTTCTGAAGGATCATGTGACACGGATGGATGGATTGATGGACGGACGGATGGATGGAAGTTTCATAAATATTCATTTTGAATTTTCTAAATATAAAGTAATGGGCATTATTGTTTATATCATCCAAGCTAAGAAAGGACAATTAGTAAACATACCTCATTATAATCCAGGGAGGAATCATTACACAAGGCACAGATGGTCGCCAGCTCCACCAACCCGTCATACTGGGAGCTTTTCACTACTCTGTTATCAAGGAATCTGAGCAACCAAACAGAATGATCAATAAACCACCTACTAAAACAGAAGCTGACAAAAATGTGAAATCATAGGCATCAGTTTGACTGCAGTACTACAAATAAATATGAGAGCAGAGACAGAAAACTCACACATCTCCTTCAGGAGCGTATGTGGAGCCAGATATGGTGAATTCAGTCAGTGAGCAGTTATCTCCCTCAGCCTTGTCTATGATGAACATCTGAAAGACAGACACAATGTTAAAGAAACAGTTTGGCATTTATTTGCTGCCATGCATTCTTCCTTTAAGATACCAATAACTAGATGTGTCAGCGTGCTGCCCGTCTTGAAGGAATTTGTTGGAAAGTTAACTGACAGAAGATGGCAGCATAAGCAAGTATTAGCCTAAGAAGATTATATGTACGCAATGACTCAGGGTGCTGTAATTCTGTCCTGTGTGTTATGTTTAAGTAAATACAGAAACTGTCAGAACAGCAAGTGGGAGGCCAGGGAGGGGGGCTGAAAGCACACAGAGACAGAGAAATGAAACCCTGCTTATTCTGCCTTTGTGTTTGAACTTAAAGTCTGCGACACAAAGTACTCTTTAACATCCAATGGAGAGAAAAAAAAAAGTCGTAATTCGGACACTACAGCCATCCATCACTGAGCTCATTCCTGCATTTCTGCAGAGCGAGCAGCCCAGTCTGATGACAGAGATCTTTATCGGTGCAGTTCAGGAAGCTGCACCAAAACACTTCATTTCCAGAGAATGACGAAATGTCCGATTTTTAACGGACCAAAAAAACCTCAGAATAAACATATCTCCTGACTGAGTACTGTGGGAAATATGCAGGAGAAATATTATTATATTTATTGTAATAAAATACAGAGCTGGGTAGTAGCTGATTGCATGTAATCTGGTTTACGTAATCAGATTCCAAAAATTAAGTACTTGTAATTAGAGTAAATTGCATTTTAAAATAATTGTAATCAGACTACAGTTACACTTAAGATTACATATTTACACAATAGCAATAACTTATTCATAATTTATTGATTCTCCCCAATTCCTCTTTTTCATCTTTTAAATGTTCCCTTTCTAAAATAGACTACCGCTTATTTACACTCAGAAAGTCTTCCCGTTTTGTGGACGTTCACACAGAGCAGTCACTAGTTAGGTGGCTACACAGCATTTGACCATTTCGAACACATTTAAAATGCTCAAATTCACCAACTTTTATTTCCATCGGATCCTCTTTCACCTAATATATTATATTTTGAAGTTCCCCTGAGATTTTAAAATAAATATTTTAAAGGAACACTCCACTAGTTTTGAAAATAGGCTAATTTTCCAACTCCCCTAGAGTTAAACAGTTGAGTTGTACCGTTTTCGAATCCATTCAGCCGATCTCTGGGTCTGGCGGTAGCACTTTTAGCTTAGCTTAGCATAGATCATTGAATCTGATTAGACCGTTAGCATCTCGCTCAAAAAATGACCAAAGAGTTTCTATATTTTTCCCATTTAAAACTCTTCTGTAGTTACATCGTGCACTAAGACCGACGGAAAATGAAAAGTTTTCTAGGCCGATATGGCTAGGAACTATACTCTCATTCCGGTGTAATAATCAAGGAACTTTGCTGCCATACCACAAAATTATATTACACAGCGCCTGAAAATAGGATAACTTCCGTCAACTTAACCAACGTGACCACCTGCTTTGCACAGGGAGCATGCTGGGGACTATTTTCAGGCGCTGTGTAATATAATTTTGTGGTATGGCAGCAAAGTTCCTTGATTATTACACCGGAATGAGAGTATAGTTCCTAGCCATATCGGCCTAGAAAACTTTTCATTTTCCGTCGGTCTTAGTACATGATGTAACTACAGAAGAGTCAAGTTTTAAATAGGAAAAATATAGAAACTCTTTGGTCATTTTTGAGCGAGATGCTAACGGTCTAATCAGATTTAATGATTTATGCTAAGCTACAGCTAAAAGTGCTACGAGTGTTCCTTTAATAATGAAGTATCACATTTGCATGTTCACAGTTCTCTGACATGGTTATAGTCACATGACATGCAGGTAAATAAATAAAATTTCATTTTTTCAGTAAGTGTTTTATTTTATTCATTTTAAAATTGTTTTAATTTTTCATTAAACTCATACACCCCCTTCACAAACCCAGTTTGATGTAATAAAGTTTATTGCACTTCTTGTTGTTGATAACAAATGGAATATATTTTCTTCTTTGCATTTTTATACAAATATGGCACAAGATTATCCTATTTAAATCAATGTGATAAACGAGTTAGTCTGATTATATTACCTAAAATGTGTAATGTAATGATTACGTTACAAACTACAATTTGTCGTCAAGTAATGGATTACAATTTGTACCTGCTCTATCTACCCTGCTCTGAATAAAAATAGTATTATTACAGTAGTAATATCTTGTATTGTTTCATATTTTTGTGATTAAAATACATAAAATTGCATATAAATGATAGATTATATATACACACACACACAGGCTCACCTATTTAAATTCCCCATTGAAATGTACATTTGATTTTTGTGGCTTTTAGTTCATGTGTATTAGTTTTGAGGTCATCGATGTGCTAGTGTACTCCTAAAAAATCACTTATATGCCTGATTTATGCTATTCAAATTTTTCAATACTTTTTCTTCCAGGACAACAGACTTCGTAGGGTTTACGGACAACAGGGTTGTATGCAAATTTGTGCATGTTTCATGGAGTTATTAAGTGCACTTAACCTTCTGTACAAAGCCTAGGAAGACTAAACTGCTAAAGAAAGTGCTCACCCTGCAGACAGACATCTGGTTGGTGGTGAGGGTGCCGGTTTTGTCAGAGCAGATGACGGAAGTGCAACCCAGCGTCTCCACAGAGGGCAGAGAGCGGACGATGGCGTTTTTCTTGGCCATACGGCGGGTGCCGAGAGCCAGGCAGGTGGTGATGACAGCAGGAAGACCTTCAGGGATGGCGGCCACGGCCAGAGCAACGGCAATCTTGAAGTAGTAAACGGCTCCACGGATCCAGGAGCCGCCATGGACGGGGTCGTTGAAGTGGCCGATGTTGATGATCCACACGGCAATGCAGATGAGAGAGATAACTTTGGAGAGCTGCTCACCGAACTCATCCAGCTTCTGCTGCAGGGGCGTCTTCTCCTGCTCAGTGGAGGCCATCTCGTCACGGATTTTACCGATCTCTGTGTTCACACCTGTGGCCACCACCACACCTACGGCTTTTCCCGCAGCAATGTTGGTTCCCTGAAATGCACGCATTTAAATGTACAGGAAAAATGTATTTTGTACCAAAAAGCTTTGTGAATTAAAGTTCAGCTGAAGTCTAATTTTCTTACGGAGAATAACATGTTCTTCTTGTCCTGATTGACGGCACGGGGATCTGGCACGGGGTCGGTGTGCTTAATGACAGAGACAGACTCGCCTGCAACATGACCGAATTAATAGTAAAACACAGCTAAGATACTTGACACTTAAACGCATACAAATGAACCAAATGCTTTGTTACCTGTCAGAATAGACTGGTCCACTCTGAGCGTGGTGGACTTAATGGCACAGATACGTATATCGGCAGGTACCTTGTCGCCCACTAGGAGGAGGAGAAGAAAAAAAACAAGGTACTCAGAACAAATAAGTCAAATCCTCAGCTTCATAACAGTCAAAATTGCAAATAAATGCACAAACAAAAATTGCAATGCAACACAAAATACTCCTTACACAAAACTATATGCAAATTAGTGGGGTCCAATGATGTTTCGAACAATAATGACCGCCAATAATGAACACCAAAAACAATTAAAAAGTTTCCAGTGACAAGCAATTTTTCCATCCACATTGAGCTTTAATAAAAGGACTTAACGTTTAATCTAAATAAAATTGATATTGTGATATCGCTTTTACCAAATTAAATAAGGTTTTGATTTAATTAAATATGTATATGTGCAGCACATTTCAGAGCAAAGTTGTTTATTTACACATGATACATTTTTAAACCTGTTGCCAATAAATACTCAGCTTCATAGCACAGTTAAAATGGCTAATAAATGCACAGAAAAAATAAAATAAAAATAATAAATTAAAATACTCTTTACACAAAACTATGCAAATTAATGAGGTCCAATGTTGTTTTGAACCACAATCACTGCAATTATATGAACAAAAACAATTTAAGTATTCTTCAAATTATTTTCATTTATATTTAGCAAAAAAACTAAGTCATACAAGTTTTGACTGACACGAGGGTGAGTAAACTATAAATTTTCAATTTTGGGTGATCTATCCCTTTTACATAAACATATAGGTTAAAAACAAACCTCTTTGCAAATCAGTCTGGTTTATCCGTTACGAAGGTACTCGAGTTCCACAATGCAACATCAAACTTGCAATGTCAGTGCAGAAATAATATATCGTTTACAAATCAAAAATGTATCTTCTATGATCATACTATACCTCAAAACTGTGTATTGTAGTTTGTTTTGTTACTTTTTTTGGCTTGAATATTTTAATACAGCATGTAATGCTGCATGTGTTATCCACACATATTGCAGAGAACACAGCCATCAGAAAGCATAAATGTCTTCTGAAATCTTTTTCTGACTGATGAATATGCTAGGCAAGATGAACCATGGCAAACCCAAATCAAATTATGATCTTTAATTAATCAAATCCACTAGTCTCTTTTGCACAGTCATAAAAATGACTTAAAGGACTTTAAAAGAGAACCAGCGAGAGAAAAAGAGAGCGTGTTCACCTATCGAGAACAAAGTAGTCATGTAAGCTCATCTGGACCCTTGAGGGCGAGAGAAGAAAATAGCATGGGGAGCAACAATGCACCACGCCAAAAATGGAGAAACTATTTTGATATGTTCGGCGATGTCCTGATCAGGTTTAAACAGAGGCATGACAGCAGCTGCCCCGCGCTCGACAGGAAGAGTGACGAAGGTTAACACCCCCAAGCTGTCAATCAACTGGGAGGCGTTACACTCATAACTTATAACAATGGCATTCAAGAGCACCTCTAAGGAGCACATTTGAGAATCTTTCTTAGGTCACACTTAGCAGGATAAAGTGTCTATTTGCTGATCTGTCCATGTTAAACATTAACATATCCATCAGTGAAAGTCCGGGGAATCTGCTCGGCCATCATGTGGAGTGTGGCAGCATGAGAAATAGCAGGGCATGATAACAATGGATGCTGCTTGGCCTTGGCACCGATCACCACATGTGCGTGCAACAGAATCTCTGCACTGTGGATTAACAAGCTGTGCTTTCGCCACGATCTGTGAGGAGCTACGGCGACAAGGTCACACACACACGAGACAGTGACGGCTTTTCTCAGAAAGACTTAATGGAGCTCAATTGCAACTTTTAGCCACCTAAATTGGGAACGAATGTACACAATGTAGTCCAGTTCCCAGAAGGTCACCCAGCACTGTTCGCTGGCAACAAGAAAACGAACAAGACTCTCTTGTAGGAATGGACACTGATAAAAGGTTGTCTTATGGACAAACCATAATTTGGAGGAGGAGAAGTGTAGATAATGCTATAGATAACTGTTCATAAATGGGTGTTAATGCAAACAGGGTTGGGCAAAAGTCAGAATTGAAGAATTGTCTGCTTTTCAATTTATGAGTGTGAATTTAGCCACACCGCAAAAAAATATTAAATTTGAATCAGGAAGAGGAATTTAGTGAATTGCAATTCCAAGAAATTTCAACACAGAAGATAATTTATTGAATATGAATGAGTAAATAAATACATAATTACATAAATTACAACAAAAAACATGCATTTATGTAAATTATGTAATTATTTAAATATGTATTACATAATAAATAGAAATAATATAACTATTAAAAAATAAATAAACAAACAAACAAACAATAAGAAATAAAGAAATACATGTATATTCATTCATGCAATATTTAAATATAAAAATAAATAAACAAATAAAAGACAAAAGTTACACAAAATAAATGTATTTATGTAATTTAAATGTTTAATTACATAAAATAAAAGTGTATCATTCATCATTTATTTGTGTTTATGTATTTATTTTTTTTATGTAATTATTTAAATTACATATACACAAATAAGTTACATAAATACATTTATTTTGTTTAACTATTTTTTGTAATTTATTTATTAATTTTTATACAACTAAATAAATATACAATGAACATATGCACAAATTACATAAATACATATATTGTATATATGTAATTATTTAAATATTTATTTAAATAAGTAAAGTTGCATTACAACCCTCCATCCACGACTTGCAAACTATTTTTAAATGTATTTTTTTATAAACCGCTTTTAACCTTTCAAAATTTTCAAATTAGCACTTATAAAATCAAGTTTTCCTTGACAAACTTGGCTTTTCTAGTTAAAAAAAGTCCCTTAAATTAATCTCATTTCATTTTAATTCTACTTTTCAAATTGGAATCATCTGCATCTTGTTTACTACCTCATCTCAAATTCAATTCAAATTCAGGAATTAAAACAAAACATAAAAGGCTTCTCGATCCAGTTTTGAATGCTTCACAATGTACACCCCTGAATGAAACCGTGGATTAGATCGAGAGGAGCTTAAGACTTTTTCTTTTTTTAATTAAAGTTCCATACTTCAAATTACATGGACACGTTTCAATGAGATGCTTAATTGTGCTGCTGACTAACGCAGACCTGTACCACAAGGTGAGAATGACGTGTCTATTAAATTTCGCTCTAGCTGAGAGCTGATTCAGGACTTAAGCGAGGCCCGACGGCGCAATTCACAAGTGCGTCAACGCTTTCCAGAACATATCAGCATTTATCAGTGTGCATATACAAAATGCACCAGCAATGAGCTATTTCAGGCGTATCTGGCCTCCAGGTAGAAGAGTGACCTCCAAACCCCTGAGTTGTTGGAGTTATCTATCCTCCCACTGTACTGCACAGCCTCCTCATCGGCCCTTGAAGAGCATGGAGAGCCCAGAAAAAACCCAGCAAAAGGGCCCTACACAACACCCACACAAGAACTCACCACATATTCAGCTCAATACTGAACTACTAATGGAACGTTCAAGATCAAGAAAGAACACATTGGAAAGGAAGATGCAGCATATACATGAATTCCAGCTGTCATATCATAAAGCACTTTAGTATCTTAAAATACCTTCAGCATGCATCAATCAGCAGGGTAAAATAGCTCACACCTAACTCTCTGCGGGAGGAGGCTGGAGGACGGAAAGTAGAATGGTTTCGTTTAAAGGTTTATGCTTCCATCAGTCCCCCAGCAACACAGTCACAGCTTTCATTCCTCTGCTCTTTATAGCAACGCAGGACGCAGGGGTCAAACAGACATGCCTGCTCTTTACTTGCCACATGTCATCACAGTATAGCCATCAGATTGGCAGGGAAATTCTGAATCGTGAGTGTCTCGAGCAGTGTTCGAACTGTGTCAAAGCTCTTGGGGGGGGGGGGGGGTCCCCCTAACCAGACTCCCCCACCCCCCACACCACTTTCAAAAAAAATTAAATAAAAAAATGCAACTTTAAATAAATATGAGTCATATTTTTTTGTCTTGTCCTCATTTTCATTGAGAAAACCTAATTCTAAGATAAAAGCTTATTTTACGATGATCAGTGAATTAGGTGTACCAAACAATAACCAAGCAAAGAAGAATTAAATATCTAGCCTAGGGGTGTGCGATATTAACAAAATTATCTCGATATTTTCTGGGATTTTATCGATAACGATAATCAGACGATATTTTGCTGAGTGTGTTGCGTTGCAGGACTGCCATGGACAGCTGACTCTGTGTGGTTGTCAGTTCACAGCAGTGACAGAAATGATTATTTTCCAACAAGTTTAAAGGGGTCATATGATGCGATTTCAAGTTTTCCTAGAGTGTTACAAGCTGTTTGTGAATAGATAAGATCCCTAAAGTTGCAAAAGACTAAAGTCTCAAACCCAAAGAGATATTCTTTATAAAAGTTAAGACTAGTCCACGCCCTCCTAAAACGCCTTGTTTAAACACGCCCCCACATGTCTACGTCACTGTGTGGGAAGACTTGCATAACGCCGCTCAAATGTTCAAGCAAAGAAAGAAGGCGTAACTGATTCTCGCTGTAGTATTGTTGCCACCGCCGCCATGTCGTGGAGACGCTGTGTGTTTCGTTGTGAAAGCGGAAAACTATTTTGTTTGGCCTTCCAAAAGAGGACACAACTAGAAATCAGTGGTTAAGTTGTATTTACAACAATGTTCCAGAACAGTTCAAACCAAATATTCTGATGTGTGCAACGCATTTTACGGAGGACGAGGACTGTTTCCTGGGAGAATAGCCTACAATGCGGTGTTCTGGTGAATTCAGTTCCCCTGTTTCCCCTTCGGTGTGCATGCTGACCCTATACGGTCTATGATGCTGACAAATAATGCCTACTCGCAGCCTGTAAGTACGTTTTCATATTTAAAGGATTTGCCACTGACGATTCAAACGCGAGTTTTGAGCAGTAGAGTAGCGCTTGTTGCTTGTCGTTTCTCCGATCACAAATGCAGACATGGTTTTATGTAGGGCTGCACGATAAATCGGATGCGATATTTAACACGCATCTTATCAGTAAAACCGGTTCTGTAATCAGCGGTAAATCTCCATCACCTGCGGGCTTTCACATTGAGCAGCATTAACAACACAGGGCCGTTGTGCACTGACGAGCTGCGCAAAACCACGTTCATATTCGCGCGATTTTTTGCGCAGCTCATCAGTGAACAACGGCTCTGTGTAGTTAATGCTGCTCAATGTGAAATGTGAATGTGAGTTTTATGTTTACACGGCGCAATATGCAACAATGCGTAAAAAGACAGTATAGGTCATTATCAGTAATTATGTCCCCACTAGATGCAACAAATGCCTCGTTTATAATGGGTTTTTTTGGTTTTGTCTCGTCACACGGCATCACAGTATGGTAAGGGGCATAACATTTCCGTCACATGCTTGAGGTATTCAGCCAATCCCAACGCACTGGATAGCTAGCCAATCAGAGCACACCTCGCTTTTCTAAACATAGCACATACCGAAACAGTGACTCTAAAACCATGATACAAACTGAACCGTAAGTTGAACCATTCCACCCCCAAAATATATAAATTTTCTGCCCCCATATCTTGAATTTTGGGAGCATTCTAAATGCATTTTATTATACTGAATCATGCAGTGAATGAACACACTCTAAATGAGCAGTCAGTCTAGCTAGTGTTTAAGCACTCATAACTCCTCTTATAATCAATTAAGCTGTCCATACACTGTATGATAAACGAATCTCTTACTTATATCGTACATACATCTGCACTTTGGTAATTCCCTCATCATAAGCAACAGTTTCAGTCTGAAAAAAACTCTGGAGTTTTAGTGATGATTAATCTGAACGCCTCTGATTGGCTACTGCATTCCTAAACTCAACAGAATCGTGTGTGATTGATTATAATGAATATGATGTATCATGAGCAGATCTAAATTTAATACAGCAATCGAAACTTAATTTGAAGTATTATAGTTTTATTGATACTAAAATCAATAAAATGATATTGTACCCCCTCCCCTCCTCAATTAGAACACTGGTCTCAAGGTTATTGGATCAAACATAAAATTACTAGTGGTCAACCAATATATTGCCATGGCCGATATATCGGCCTATATTTGACATTTTTCAAATATCGCATCAGCGATAAGTTTTTCTGTTTGGCCGATGTGTTCGAGGCGAGACTTTTATTTTGACTGCGCACCAGATTTATATTTTTACATCACTGACAACAGCAGCACCTGAGCACACAGCACTCACATTATCCCCTCTTCATTGTTTCACAGTTCTTTATAATATAGGGATAGAAGTTTGTCTAATAATCAGATAGGATGTTTAACAAAGGAATTAAAAGGTATACAAAAAAGTATTAGAATGATTGCTTTTATATTAATATTAATAGAAAGGCAAACATAATACTTTCTTTTTTTTGATAATTTACTATCAGCATTCAGCGAACACGCATTTATATAATTTAAACAGATCTTTGAATGTCTAATTAACATTTAATTTCACAAACCTTGCAGACTTAGTCAGATCCAGCTGCGAGATCTTATAAAGTGTGTATTTGTATCCTGCATGATCACGTGTTCTCTGTGTGCCGGTCGGTCCGTGTGAATGGAATGCTGACAGGAGGAGAGTTCAGCTTCACTGGAGACGCACGAGCGACAAACTTTAAACTCATGATTTCAAACTATGTTGCGCTTTATCCATTTGCCCACTGTCATGTTCATGTCATTTTCACTGTGTGCCGTATGTAAAATGTATGCATGTAAAAAAATTTATTCCCAATGCACACAAACGTCCTAGATTACTGAGAACCCTGTTGTGTATTTACTTTTTATTTATATATATATTTTTTATATTTCTTTATTTGTGAAAAGTATTGTTATAGGATTACAGTAACAGGATATTTATTTTTACACATTCATAATTTTCAAATTATTTCAAATTTCTTAAATATTAATTAGAATAAATAAAAATTATATATTCTTATTATATATATATTATTATATGTTTTTTTTAATGTTTCTGTCCCTTTTGAAACTTGTATTTCTCTGCCAACATTACGTAAATTTCGTAGAATAGATTCTATGGCCCATGCCAATTTTATTACAGCTTTTGAGGATGCAAGCGTCTCAGCATCACTTGATTCACCATTACATTTGTTCAGTTCTGAAGAACATTGAATATATATAATATTTAGTAATATTTGTTCAAATGTTATGGACTCAGTTGCTCCACTGATATCTAAATCCATATAATCAAACCCTCATCCCTGGATTAATAAAAGTAACATTCGCGCTCTTCGTCAGATCTGTAGGAGGGCAGAAAGAAAATGGAAAAAAAGCTTCAGATCTCTTACGAGCTCTTAAAAGATTCATTGGCCAACTATCAGAAAGCTGTAAGAGTAGCTAGGCATAAATATTTTTCAAATGTCATTGCCAAAAGCCAGCATAAACCTGCTGTTCTTTTTGCTACTATCAATGACGTTCTTAACCCTCCAAATCAAATCTCTACAGAGATATCCTCTGACCTATGTGAAAAATTCCTTGGTAATTGTTACAAAAATAGCAGACTTATCAAAGACTATTTCACCTCCGGCTTACACTTTTATTGAACCACATGTTTGTCGAGCTACCCGGAGTGCGTTTGAGTCTATTGCTATTGTTTCACTCTACGAAATTATAGATCACTTAAAGCCTTCTGCTTCCCCGCATGACACGATACCTCCACATTTTTTTAAATAGATTGTAAATACGCTGGGATCTAGTTTGCGGTCTCTTATAAATAAATGTCTCAGCACTGGAACTGTACCAGATCAGTTAAAACATGCAACAGTCATACCTCAACTGAAAAAAAGTGACTCTAGATCCATCTATATTGTCTACCTTTAGACCTCTCTCAAATCTGCCTTTCATTGCAAAAATTTTAGAAAAAGTGGTCGCTACACAATTACATGACTTTCGGAGTACTAACTTTAAAGCCTGACTGAAATGTATTGAGAATAGAGTCCAGCACAGTACCAAAACAAACTCTTCTTAAAGTACTAAATGACATCGATCTATCTGTCAATTCTGGATCTGGAAGTATTTCTCGATCTAACAGCAGTGTTTGATACTATTAATCACTCTATTCTCATTTCCCGCCTAGAACACTGTATCGGTCTGCAGGGAAATGTTCTAAAATGGTTTCTCTCTTATTTGACTAGCAATATTAACTGAGAAAAATCGGTTAATTTCATTTCTTCTACAGCGCACATCGCTTGCGGAGTTCCGCAGGGATCCATTTTAGCTCCAATCTTATTCTCTTTATATATGCTCCCATTATGTGATATCCTTGAGAAACATGGTATATCCATCAACTGCTATGTCGATGACACACAAAAATACATGCCGATCAAAAAACGGAAATGCAAAGGCT
Organism: Sinocyclocheilus grahami; assembly: GCF_001515645.1. NCBI lineage: Eukaryota > Metazoa > Chordata > Actinopteri > Cypriniformes > Cyprinidae > Sinocyclocheilus > Sinocyclocheilus grahami. The sequence continues at coordinate 771,933 of NW_015505438.1, read as the reverse complement.
CTAGAAACCTTGACATCCTGTCTTAAAGATCTTACAAAGTGGATGTCCTTAAATTTCCTTCATCTTAATGAATCCAAGACAGAAATCCACTTATTTTGGTCAGTATCTGCAATAGCAATCCTTAAAACAAAACTAAAAAAAAAAAAGTTTGAACCGAATATGAAATTGTGTGTCAAAAATTTGGGCATCCGAATTGACAATGAGCTCAAAATGGTTCGGTCTTGCTTCTTTCATCTACATCAAATTGCAAAAGTTAAGCCGTTTGAAAATTTTTCAGATTCTCAGAAAATCATTCATGCGTTGATATTTTTCCGCCTAGCCTACTGCAACTCGCTCTACTGCGGTATTAATAAGTCAACTCTGGATCAGCTGCAACTAGTCCAGAATGCTGCTGCTAGACTCTTGACCCGGACACGAAAATATGAACCTATTACTCCTATTCTTGTTTCGTTGAACTGGCTACCTATAAAATACAAAATTGAGTTCAAAATCCTGGTCATGGTATTCAAGTCCATCAATAACCTCACTCCATCGTATCTTGCAGACCTCCTCGTAAGACATGTTCCCTCCGGATCACTTAGATCCAGTGATTTTGCACTCTTAACAGTGCCCAGAACTAGATCTAAGCATAAGGGTGACCGTGCGTTTGCAGTGTTCAGTCCAAATCTGTGGAATAAGTTGTCACTAGTCATTAGAACGGCACCGACTCTGGCTATTTTTAAATCCAAGTTAAAAATGTATTTATTCTCTATGGCATTTTGAAAATGGTTGATGGTTTATGATTGTCTTAGTTTTAACGTTAATTATGATTATCATGTGGATGTATTATCTTCTGTGTTCACCTTGTAAAGCACTTTGGGCAACTTAGTTGTATTTATACAGTGCTATATAAATAAAGAAAAGAAAAGAAGAAAAGAAAAGATATATATCAGCTTTATATCGGCCATCAGGCACCCTGCTCGCTAAGATATCGGCATCGGCTGTCAAAAACCCACTATCGGTCGACCACTAAAAATGACACTTATTGCATGTTAGAAAAGCTGACAAACGAGCGGTCATCATACATGCACATACTTTTGGGGTGGCCATTTGAGAAAAGAGATTCTGAAAGAGAAATCAAGGCCGATAATCGGCTTAACCAATATTTTTAGCAGGGTATATACAGTGGGTACGTATATATATATATATATATATATATATATATAAAAATCACTTGTTATTATGTTGTTATTATTATTATATATGTAATAAATATATGTAATAACAAATGATCTTATATATGCATGTGTGTAATATATATATATATATATATCTCAAAATTACCTGTATCAGTCATAAAAAGGCAATATCCTCAATCTCTAATCTACAAATCATTGGTTTTGTGCATGCTTGGCCACTCAGAGAAGTGTGGTGAGGATTACTGGACACCTGTTCCACCTATTTATCACTGATAAATAGCAATAGCTAGTATCTCTTTTACTCGCATTCATATTAACTTAGCCATTCGTGAATCCTTGCTGGCAGGCCGGGGGCATCAAACACCTGCCGGGGCCCTGCCACTTGCCACAAGGCTCCTCGGTGATAGGCGATGGTTACCAGGTCCAGCAGAATGTTGCATGCCATCCTGGGTGCTTGAATTCCCAAAGCACACAGTGTGCTGATGGGTAAGGCCAATGTGAAAGCGGCTGCATGAGGGGGAAGAGGGGTGGGACACCATGGGCACTTCCCTATAAGGTCATCTCTCTGAGTGAACAATAGGAACAGCTGTTAGAGCTGGACCCCTTCCACTTGACAATACGGCTGCACCATACACACTTCAAACAAATTGCAATAGTTTCAAGCATTGTTCTTTTCTCAGATGATCAGCAATACATAAAAATGACTGATGAGTGGAACAATGTATAAAAAAACATGTTTGGCTAGACAAGGTCTTTCTATTTAATGTTGTTAAAGACAACATAATCAAGTGGCTTGATGGGTGTTAGGGCAGAATAAAATAATCAATAAAACCTCTAAAAAATATATTATATACATTTTTGTAACTAATAGTTTTAAACAAAGTTTAAAATAAAGAAAAAAAAAATGCATAAAACTTTATTTCATGCATTCCCAGGGAGTCAAACCCATAATCTTGCTGTTGTTAGTGCCATGTGCCATCAAGTTGGATTGATGGGTAAGTAAATAAATAAAATAAAGTAATAGAAATAAGGTAATAAAAAATAAAATATAAAGTAATAAATAAACAGATGCAACTATGCACCGAGCGGGCTGAAAATTGATACAAATATGTGATGATTCAAATCGGTTAAGATGTTAAATTAATCGCAATACAATTAGGGATAGAAGTTTATAAGAATGCATCTCTTAAGGGAACTGACTGTCTTTAAAAAAAAAAGTTTAAATGGTATTCTCTTTTCATCTTGTCTCTGTATAACGCATTTTAAAATCGTGTAACGCTGTATTGCTGCTGTTCCATAAGCGCCACCTGCTGGCAGAGAGTGAATCTACATTCTCAATCAGCAAGTCTGCGGTTTTGGTTTCATTCAGATATGTTTTATGTAGTATAGTTTCTAGGGATGTTCATTTCAGTTATTTTTTCCTAGCTGACAACCAACACTCCTTAACCGATTATTAACCGTTAACTGACAAGATTATTTTAAATTAGAATTTAAATTCAATTAGAAAGGATACGTGTCTGTGACCCATTAAAAACTAACATTTGTTTCCCGGGGATTCATTTTACATGTGCAAAAAGCAGCAAATAACAGAACATGAGGATTCACATGGCCATCATTTCACATCACGCACCTGCAGAGCTTCTGCGAGCGGAGAAAAACATAATAAAGCTATGCCGATAAATAGGCCTATACGAGAAATATTTTTACTTAAATAATAAATTAAGAAAATGAAAGAAAAACTGTGCAACAAGTAGCCTAGTATGCAGAGTTTGTTCATTTTTGTGCTGCGCGAAAGGAAACCAGACAGCAGAAAGCGGCAGCCTATTTTTCTTTAGGCTTATTTTACAAAATCACAAAGATTTGTTTTTATTGTGAATGTACACAAATAAAGGCAAACCTTTTACAATTCCGATTATCTTTATGACTAAAAGGAGTAGTTGCTTCCACTGTTAGAAGGAAAAAATTTAAATGATTGCGCCGGCGCCGCATGCGCGCACAGTTAAGCATTGCTACCTTGACAAAGCAGCATGTTCATTATCATAATAAAATACAGTCAGTCAAACATATGGAAAAAACACACTGCTCAGTTTAAATATGTAGTAAAATATGTGCTGTTAAGCGTTATCACCGAACCGTCATAAATGATGTTATGCAAACCATTTTGTTTTACGTGGATATTGGAACGTGAGTGAAGTAGGCTACATAATAAATAATATTTTGTGGGGCACAATTATATAAAATATAATAGCCAAAAAAAAAAATTTACTTTAGAAGTACACAATAGCACGTGGATGGCCTTTAAAGCTATAAAGACATGGATTAGAGTAAAAAAAATAATAAATTCCAAATACATCTCAAAAGTCAAATTTTGATTTCTTAGAGTCATAAAGGAGACTCTTGCAAGGCTAATGAAATTGCTGCGTTTATCATTGAAAACCCATTGCATTTAAAATGCCCAAATACCATATCCTTGCATCAGGCATTCCTCAAAGATTACACTTGAGGTTGTCTAATACACCAAAGCACCTTGGTTTGGAATATCAAAGAGCGTTGTAAAAGTTATGCTAATTAAAGCATCAGATGTGCGCTGAGAGGACTGTGAGGTGGCACACATGCTGAGCTCGGCCCTGCGCGGAACTGATAGGTTGTCAGGGTGCCGCTGGCAGCATTTGTAATTCTGTTCACGACTAAACCGGTTACAGTCCCAGAATCCTCTGCAGCGGGTGTGCCGAGCCGAGGCTCGGACTGCGTCATGCTCACAACCCACAGCAGGAGCAGAGACAGAGATTCAGAGACAGATAGAAAGACCACAGGAAAGCACTTTAAACGATCGGCGCAGATGTCACACTATGAAATGCTTTCCAGATTCAGCCAAAAAGCTCCAGGTGACCCACTCTTCCTAAATTAAATAGCATCCAGTGTCGGTCAGGCAAATGTTATCACATCCCTATTGACATTGTGCAAAATTGCAGGACTACTAAACAAATGCATTAGTGGACAATTTACCCACGTTCAGTCCTAAGCACTAACCCCAAAACAGCACTATTCCACAAATGACCTCTTCAAGGTGACATTGCAGTCTGTCTGGATCATATCTGACGTCACAGGCTGCAATTCTGTGGCTCGCTGCAGAAGGGGTGGGCGGTGGTTCTGGGGCCGACACCTGTCATTCTGCACCATTGTCAATGTGAGTTATAATTAAACCATTCCATAATTTGAACAGCCTATCAGTACTTAATATAACATCTACCACTATGCACAAAACATAAAGCACTGGTTCTACTGCAAAGAGTTAAAGGTTAAAACATTCGGTCAGTTCTTTCATGTATCAAATGACCACATCCATCCCAAAAAGATGATCCCATGAAGATGCTTTTACCAGGGACCTCATATATAAAACACGCATATGTTTAGATTGGATCCTAAATCTGAGCATGAAAAAAAACTGAGGGTCATAAAGGCAGGACTGCATGACTTGTTTTTAAATAAAACTAAAAGTGCGATATGACTTAGTGCTATGATAAATCGCGAAGGCTGGATTTTCATTAAATTTGTAATGAGAAGCGATTATAAACCGAATTTAAAATCGGCATGAAACAGAAGTTGCGTTTGTCTTTTCTTCTTTGCGACATATGAAAACTTCTCCAATGAGAAAAAAAAAAATGTAGGGCGGGATTTAATTCCATTGGGAATTGGGTTGTTGTTTGCTATTGCTGCAATCTCATGTGAGTGACAGGTTGACCCGCTCTTGCACCGAGACATACGTCATCAGGGAAGAGATGTTGTTGCATGAGGGAGGGAAGGTTTTTTTGATTAAAGATTATGAGAGCACATGAATTTAAAAAAAAAATGTGCACAGATAAATCATTTACAATAAACACTGCAATATCCCATAAAAATAAGAATGGTCAATTCTGATTTCATTGTGACTTTAAGCTTGATGTTTAATGTTTGGAAATAAAGAAATTAAGACAGCCATAATCATACTGTAATTTTACAGTACTGTAAAATTAATTATTTTTCTTAAATACTCCTTTTTTTATTTTACAGTGAAATATTATAGTAGTAATATTTCTTGTTTAATTTTTTTAGATTTTATTTACCACCACCACTACAACTACCATTACTACTATTATTATTAATATTGTTGCTGTTATTATTATTTTATAGTCATATTGATATACAATTACAACATTTATATTGTGATATATAATCACAAATTATGCAGCCCTACAAACAAGCACAATGAACCTGGAGCTTTTTTTAAATTTTTATTTATTTATTTATTTTAAACAGGCATGCAAACTTTTTTCTGATTAATTTGTAATACGTCACTTTTGGAGCACGGAGGAATAAGAACTTTGATCAGATAATAATGTGGATTTAAACATAAGCAAAGGAATCTTTAATTAAATTATGATTTTTAAATAATTTGAGAACCATAAAGCGAGATGCTTTTAGGAATGTGCATTGTCTGCAGGAACATTTGGGAAATTATAATTTTTTAATATCACATTTAAGATCGTTCTCTACAAGTCTTTATTAATGAAGTTCTAAAAAAATAAAAATTATAAAACAGCAATTCTTCACATACAACATGAATTATTTGCAAGAGCTCAGAGAAATTTGAAAGCCATCTCCAAATGAATATAAAGCAAAACTATGAGAAGCAAACCAAAAGAGACAACAATGGATATTTACAGTTAGTCATTTAGCAGACGCTTTTATCCAAAGCGACTTACAAATAAGAAAAAGTAATTAAAACTAAAACTTTATAAATACAAAAAAAAATAAAAATAATAATATTTTATATATATATACACATACACACACACACACACACACACACACACACTTAAGAAAATAAAAGAAATTAAATAATGACAAATGCATACAACATTTCAAAACTAAACATTTAAATGAAAACAAAACAATAAAGCTAAAAACTATTCAAAATATTAAAAGAAAAAAAAGGTATGAGTATAATAATGATTCTAACATAACACTAAGCCAAACACCAGAAAAAAAACCTACATATGTGTATGTACAGCCACACACATATACATGTACATATATGTATTTTATTTCATTTCCATTTTGTATGTTGAAGTACTGAAATAACTCAAATTAAATAAAACTAAAACTTAATAAAAAAAAACCTATATAGACATAATAAAAAACTAATAAAATGGCAACATTACTACAACTTTAACTAAAACAGATAACTAATACAAATCAAACTACATTAGTTTATCAGTAATCCTAAAAAATAACACTGAGCCAAACCCACATGCTAAAATAACAACATCTTATTGACACATAGTAAGAAATGGTTTTAAAAAACTGAAACAGAAGTGAAACAAGTAGTAGGAAAGAGGAGAAATAAAAAGCGATACTTATTTGTATCTATTATATATTTGGATATAGCTATGCTTCTAGGTAGAGCATGAGAACGGACTAACGTGATAAGGACTGACGCGCACAGTCCATTGAGGATCAACAGGTGCAACCAAAAATACCTATGCTCCTATAGCGGAGCCGTACGGGGTCCATATAGGGACCGGAGAGCTGAGAAGCTGTAATTAACAACCCAGAAGTGCAGTGACCACACTAATAACTGCATTCAGAGAAAAAAAAACTGAGTGACGCTGTGATTTCAGTCTTAAATTATATAAAGGCAGCACTTACCAGCGACCTCCACAATGTCTCCAGGCACAATTTCTTTGGCTTTGATCCTCTGGACGGCCTTCCTGTCCTGACGGTACACCTTGCCCATCTCTGGCTCGTACTCCTTAAGGGCTTCAATGGCATTTTCTGCATTACGTTCCTGAGATGGAGAGAAGCCAATGTGAAAAAAAAGTAGATTGGGATAGGACTTTCTGTTAGACAGATGTGAGAAACCTGTTTGATAACAGTCATTATTTTCCCCAATTGTGCAGAAATGACACAATTCCCCTGTAATTATTCATAACTCTTTTCATGCTCTACTGACCTGCCAAACACCTACGATGGCATTAGCTATAAGAATCAGTAAGATTACAAAAGGCTCCACGAAGGCAGTGATTGTTTCCTCTCCCTCCTCGAACCAGGCTAATACCTGCAATAAAAAATAAAAAAATTAAGTCAAGTCACAACACATCCCGTTAGATCTAATCAAGCATTTCACATTCAAAACACCCTGTGGATATTTCAAGACCAGTAGATCAAGATTCTAGATGAGACACGCCAGTGACATTTGCCTTCTCATAACGGATTCAACACAGCCCGTTTACAAATGAGATTCTGTTTGGATTGCATAATCTGCATGATTTTAAACAAAAAGTTTAAACGCAGGAAAAAAACGTGAACAAGCGGCATGACGAAAGCCAAACGCAGCAGTATGTTTTAATGACTGGAAATAAAACTCCTACAGCTCACTGCAGCCACAGCACGACATCTGTTATTTCCCTCATTTAGATGCATTATTACATATGAACTCCTCCTAAAATAAGAAGCAGCAACATTATTTACTTTCCATCACATTATTAAGCATAGACTTTCTTATCAACTTAGAGAACAGTTTTGCTTTGCACCTTTAAAAATGGAGTTGCATGATCAGACACAAAGTCCTTAGATGCACTGCTTGAAGGTCATATGTAGAGATTGAAGCCCTCCAATCAACATCTTGGTGGAGTTCTCACGAGACAGTGGAGTTACTGGTCTGTCTGTGGTAATGAGAAGCCTGCAACTGAAGGTCAGAGGCCCAATTTGGCCTGCAGAGATGCTCTCTTACACAGCCAACTACGAGACAGCTGTCAAACCACAGACTCCAACACCTCAGTATCTCTCCGCTGGGCGATGCTGGCATATCTCTCTCGTTCCACCCAAACCAGCCAGTTCAATCTCATCAGCTATGTAGATGCATTGTAACTAATGATTTTGGACAGCCAAAGCATAAAGATCCTTACTTTTTTTTTTAATCTATATTATGAGAAAAACATATCAATACAATATCAAAATGAACTGCTAACTATCTGTGTGTGTGTGTGTATATATATATATATATATATATATATATATATATATATATATACACACACACATTTTATAATATATTTTGTGAATTGAAATGAAAAAACAGCTCCTTAATTATACATGCTTTAACTTATAGCAATTCAACATAATTCAAATTAAATATTGAATATAAAAGCTTTATTCGATTTCATTTTAACTTTCTTAATATTTCATTTACAGTCAATTCTAATAGTAATTTTAAATAATTTGATGAAATACAGAAGATATTAAATTAAATGTTTATTATAATTAATATTATTATTTATTTAAAATAATATATAATTGATTTAACAATTGATTTAATATCTTCTCTTTCATATAGGATATTAATTACTATACAGACAAAAGTATAGTTCATAAATTAATCCATGTGCCGTTTAACCTGTACTTGCTAGGCTAAACCAACACTAAACTAAGCACTGATCCCATACATAAATGTGTCTTTACATTCGGTGGTAAACTATCTAGGCTAATTAATCAAGAGGTCCTTAAACCACGGCTGTAAAACAGCAGTGTACTACGAAGACATCTTGTTTGGCAGCTAGTGACAGACACTCAATCTCACTGAATGCTGTTGTCACCATTCCCAAGGAGTTCCGCTTCCTCAGCTGTTTAGCCCTTTTGATCCGCAAGTAACCCAAGACGAAGCGTGCAAGACTCGAGGAGCTAACAAGACATCTTCACTTTCACAGCCCTTCCGGATAGCAGCCGGTGTTTATTTCAGGGCATGTATCGCTGTGGTTTGTTTCTAGCGTAAAGCAATTAACACCTGACATAAATCTGTGCTGAATCATGTCTGAGAAATGGCTATACTGACCCTATTCGCACTCAAGGAATATTGCACAATAACAATAACTGCAGAAACCTGCCAGAACATGCTACCAAAATGTACTTACAAAAGATATACAAGCTGCCAGAAGAAGAATCCGCACAAGTAAATCTTCAAACTGCTCAAAGACAAGTTCCCATATAGATTTTCCTGTCAAACATCAAAAATTAAATCTATCAGAATCACATGAGGAGTACAATGACAACATCATGTTATAGTTTAAAATAGAATATTACCTTCCTCAGCAGGCAACTCTGTGTGGTTTATTGAAGGATATGAAAAAGACAAAGTATAATGTTACAAAAATACACCGTGAATACATTCCCAAGCAGAAATTGATTTGACAAATTGACATTGACTAAAACACAATAATCCATTACATCAAGACCCGTGACCTTGTAAGAAACACAAAGATTAAATGTGTCTTAGCTTAAAATAAAACAATGCATAATGTTACTCTCTAGACACATAATATTTCAGCAGAGATTTTAAGCAGTATGTCCAAGCACCACCCACTCTGAGAGGAAAACTAAAAATGTGAATGAATATTTGGTTTTAATCCAAATTAGTGGATATTTGGCCCCTCTTTGAGTACATGCTGTGAAACATTTACAAGCTGTTTCTGAGCCAGGTGCTGACAGGAATGTTTTCATCTTGTCTTCATGAAAACATGATGCTGTATAACTGATGAAAGAGGAAGACTGGAGACCAGCCTTAGCTATGCTCGCTTTGATTCTCCAATGGCATAATAAAGTGGAAGGGATTTAAGTATCTCTTTCAGCTGATTTCTGGTCTGTGTGTGCCTGTCTTCCACCTTGTCAAAGTCTAATGAAAATGTGTATGGTAAGCCGTTTTAACATTTCTCCCTTAAAACTAAGTAGCATCCATTTTTATGGTTTCAGCACTTACTAATCCAACTGCGAGTAGAATCATAGGCAGAGCATGTGTAAGGCTTGCGAAAGCTTAGCCTTCCCCTGACCATGGGAACTTGGAGCAAAAAGGCCACTAAATTGGACAAAAATGCCCCTGCACAAATAAATTAAATCTATTACGTCTGTTGCTAACAAAGTGAAAATTAATGGAAAGTGTCAATTTCGAAATTAAGATCTGCTTATGTTGCACTGTTTTTCGTTTTAAGCGTTTTTACAGTGTTGCGCATTATAACCAATCACACACAATTCTGTTGAGCTTAGGAATGCAATGGCCGATCAGAAGCGCTCAGATGAGTCATCGCTGAAACTCAGTTGTATTGAAAAATAATTTATTAGCCTACATGACATCCATATCTGGTTATTGCATAAAAAGATGGGCTTATGATATTTGTAGTTAACAAATTAGGCTGCTTTAAGCCTTGACGAGCATTTTTCAGTTTCACTAGAAACTAATCAGAGTGGTTACTAGTGAAATAGTCACTAATCTGTATTCAGTTAGTCAGTCATACAAATTCTTTGGCAAGTAACAATTCAATTGTTATTGGGAACTATTTTAAAATTTTTGCCATTCATTTCTATGGGAATCTGTGGTTCCGCCTAGTTTGTAGTCCAGATGATGCTGGAACCTATTCTAGTTTTACTAGTACTTATTTATTAGATCATAGTATCTAATAAATCCCAGTTGTTACTGGCATCATTTCTATAGTTTATCTCATTAGCTGCAATTGCTACTTTACTTGTCAATGACTAGTCAGAATGACAACTATTAACTATCTTTACCAATAAACTTAAAAACACTGAAAGTAACAGCTGAAAACGTGTCTAATAATTTAGGAAAACTGAAAGCGAAATAGTCAAAGTAACCAAAAATAAGTACTAGTACCTGTACAGAAGTGAGAAATATACTGGATTGTTTACTAGTAATTTAAATAAGTACAAGAAGCGTAAACCCGATACTAGATTGATTTACAAAAATAAATGTTACAGCGGCTTGCCATAAAAACATGTTTGATGACGTCAGCTGTTTCGAACGCTCCGGCCGGCTGATTGCAACAAATGTAACAATTTCATATCAACTTCAAAGCATCTGTCGAGCGTCGCTGGCCGTGAAGAACACAAAGTACCAGACGTACCGTTGGGACCCCATTTCTCTCTCTGCCGTTTCACCTGGTCTAAAGTCAGTCCCGTGCTCTCGTTGACGCTCAAATAACTATAAACTTCTTCCACACTCTTGGTGTGAGCGTTCTCCATGGTTAGATGGGAAGAGAATCCCGCTCAAGAAATCTGCCTTGGTCAAAAAAAAAATAGATACGAATATGCTTATGAGTGACACATGCATTGACATCCAATGAAGAACATATGTAGAAAGTTGAGACGGACAAATGCACCTTCCAGGAGTCTTATCCAAACACAAGTGTTGTATCTTCTTCTTGTTCCCCAAAGAACTGGGAGTCAGTGGAAGCCAAAAGAAAAGATCCTTGCTTAGTACATCACATTCACCCCCCGTCCAAGCCTCTGCCTGCCTGGAAATGTGACGGTCGACCCCTTTCGCCGTCCTTCTCTCCCGTTCAGTGGTGGTGATGGGAGCGGCGTTTACTCTTGTTTTATCGCAGGAGACTCGCTGCTGCCTCTCTGCCGCATGTGGAGGACGCTGATTGGGCAGCGCGTGTGCAGGGAGGCCATCGACATCCAATCAATCGTCTTGGCCTCGAGCGGCACTGACGAAGATTGAGCAGCCGTTTGCTAATTGGTATAACAGACTGTCACTCAATGCAGCTGATATAACTTTTGCCCCGCCTCTTCAATCTTCAACGCAGGTAGACGCTTGAATCCACAGGTTAACGGTGTTCTTGGAAAGCTGTCTGCACGTGTATTTATGCGAAATGACTGTAGTGTATATATATATATATATACATTTATATATCAAGATATATATATCTTTTATTGAACGTTTGAAAATATAGCCTATATCTATTATATATCATTTATATCATAATTTTTAAATATTTTATATTACATATACATATATATATATATATATATATATATATATATATATATATGTGTGTGTGTGTGTGTGTATGTATATTTAATGTGACAAGAAAATAGAATAAAAATAACCCTCTTAGTCTTTCAGCAGATTTTTTTAATGCATTATTCAGAAATTTAAATGTATTTTTGCATTTATATGACAATGTTACTCAAATGTGTGAATTTTTTTAAACCTTGAAAATAATGATTAATGTTCCCTCGCATGTATTCAACTAAAGCATTATAGTAATTTTTTAAAATTGTAAGTAGAAAATGGTATACAAATGAAATCAGAGTGAAAACAAATAATACAATTCTATATCTTGTTGCCAAATGACTACAGCCCCATTGACTCCCTCTGCCAATGCATTGATGAAATGAACAGTTGGATGTGCCAAAATTTTCTTCAGTTAAACAAGGAGAAAACTGAAGTCATTGCATTTGGAAACAAAGACGAAGTTCTCAATGTGAATGCATACCTTGACTCTAGGGGTCTAACAACTAAAAATCAAGTCAAGAATCTTGGTGTGATTCTGGAGACAGACCTTAGTTTCAGTAGTCATGTCAAAGCTGTAACTAAATCAGCATACTATCATCTCAAAAACATTATGTCCAGTCAAGACTTGGAGAAACTTATCCATGCCTTTATCACCAGCAGGATGGACTATTGTAATGGTCTCCTCACCGGCCTTCCCAAGAAGACCATTAGACAGCTGCAGCTCATCCAGAACGCTGCTGCCAGGATTCTGACTAGAACCAGAAAATCTGAGCATATCACACCAGTCCTCAGGTCTTTACACTGGCTTCCAGTTATATTTAGGATTGATTTTAAAGCACTATAACTCGGTTATAAATCACTCAATGTGACCTAGGACCTAAATACATTGCAGATATTCTCACTGAATATAAACCTAACAGACAACTCAGATCATTAGGATCGAGCCAGTTAGAAATACCAAGGGTTCACACAAAACAAGGGGAATGTGCTTTTAGTTATTATGCCACCCGCAGTTGGAATCAGCTTCCAGAAAAAATCAGATGTGCTAAAACATTAGTCACATTTAAATCTAGACTCAAAACTCATCTGTTTAGCTATGCATTTACTGAATGAGCACTGTGCTACGTCC
>NW_015505438.1:682575-758426 GCF_001515645.1 Sinocyclocheilus grahami | reverse complement strand
GTAACTAAATCAGCATACTATCATCTCAAAAACATTGTTTCCAGTCAAGACTTGGAGAAACTTGTCCATGCCTTTATCACCAGCAGGATGGACTATTGTAATGGTCTCCTCACCGGCCTTCCCAAGAAGACCATTAGACAGCTGCAGCTCATCCAGAACGCTGCTGCCAGGATTCTGACTAGAACCAGAAAATCTGAGCATATCACACCAGTCCTCAGGTCTTTACACTGGCTTCCAGTTATATTTAGGATTGATTTTAAAGCACTATAACTCGGTTATAAATCACTCAATGTGACCTAGGACCTAAATACATTGCAGATATTCTCACTGAATATAAACCTAACAGACAACTCAGATCATTAGGATCGAGTCAGTTAGAAATACCAAGGGTTCGCAAAACAAAGGGGAATCCGCTTTTAGTTATTATGCTGTGCTAAAACATTAGCCACATTTAAATCCACTCAAAACTCTGTTTAGCTGTGCATTTATTGAATGAGCACTGTGCAACGTCCGAACTGATTGTACTGTAATAATTTTCTATTCTTAACTGTTTTAATTTATTTTAAATCAAGTTTTTAAATTCCTTGTTTATATTGTGATGATTATTATTTTTATGATTATTTATATTTAATTCCTTTTATGTAAAGCACTTTGAATTACCATTGTGCATGAAATGTGCTATATAAATAAACTTGCCTTGCCTTTTAAGAACTTCTCATTTATTTTAAACTAATTTTTAAAAGATGTATTCTTTTTTATCACCTATTACATACTTTTGGAATGTAAAACTAATACAACTTTAGCAATTCTATTCTAATTGTTAATAAAAGAAAATCTAATTGTGAATATGATGAGACCATTTTGAATGAAACTGACTCGGTATTAAATCATTTAAGCTGCCAGATGTCCATTATACTGCAGACACACTGCTACGCAACAGTACGCCAGGATGCAGTGCTTACACCTACTCAGGGGGACCTATGCATATTATTATATTATTAATATATGAATAAATGAATGAATTACCACCCTGGAACTCTAGCATATCCATTTTTATAGAAAGGATCCATTTATATGTGCTTATGGGTATGCTGTGGTGATATTGATTCTCATTCAAATATTCTGGATGAATGGATGAACCAGGTAGAGAAAGAAAGAGAAAAAGTTCTACTGGATTAATAAAAGCATCACCAGAATGGCACCTGTTGCTGCAGGATCAATATACAGGATCTTAACAGCTAAATATTCCACATTAGAATGTTAAAAATAAATACAATATCTACATAACTGTATAAATCTTTAATTTACAAGGTGTATGACTTTGATACATTTTGTATAACTTTAAAAAAAACACAGAGGTGAAGTTGCCTAGCAGTCTTCTCACTTGTCCATACAGTGCAAAATGAAAGAAGAAGAAAATGAACATTTAGTAAATAAGCTACTCACGCATGATGATTGGACAAGTCAGTCCATTTACTACTGTAGCACTACCCTGACAGAGCAACAAAAGGAGATCCAACTGAATTCCTAAATTGGACAGCTCTTCTGCCCAAGGTCATGGCTGTTGTTTCCCAAAATAACCTGGAGCGCAGACGCATCCAAAGTGTAGCACTTTGTAGGGCATTATCTTTGGACACATAGACTGGAGCTCTGTTCTTAAAGATGTGTCAAACCCGAGACTAGGGACTTGTTGGATGTTAGTAGACAACCCTTAGGATTCTTTGACTGAAGTTCTTTCACTTCAGAATGCATTTATATGCACTAATATGCGGTTTTAAAGGAACAGTTCACCCACAAATGAAAATTTGCTTAGAATGTACTCACCCATCCAAGATCTTGATGAGTTTTTCAGAACAGATTGTGAGAAATTTATCTGCAGTTAATGGGTGCCGACAGAATGAGAGTTCAAAAAGCTGATAAAAACATCACATTAATCCACACGACTCCATTATCTTCTTGTGAAGTAAAAACATGATTGTTTGTTAGAAACAAAATCAACATTAAGACGTTTTTAACCAACTTTAACTGTTGTTTCTGATTAAAATACTAGTCCTTTATCGATAATATTGCTTTTTCCAGTGAAAAAGTAATCTTGTCTGAATCGGGAGAGAAATATGCACAGATAAAGGACTGTTTACATGCTAAAAATGGTCCAAAACCGTTTTAAACAAACATGTTGATGGATTTTGATGCGAGAGGACAACAGGTGGTGGACTTTTTCACTGAAGGAAGTGTTATTATGGACTTGTATTTTGTCCAGTTGTGGATCTTTGTGATCTTTTTATCAGCTGATTGGATTCTCATTCTGATGGTACACATTCACTGCAGAGTATCCATTGGTGAGCAAGAGATGTAATGCTAATATTCTCCAAATCTGTTCAGATAAAGAAGAACTCATCTACATCTTGGATGGCCTGAGAGAAAGTAATTTTTTTAGCAAATTTTCATTTTTGGGTGAACTATTCCTTATTATACAAATTAACATACACACAACTTTACATATTTAACAATGTATACAGTTATTTATATAATTCATATAATAATGACCAGAAAAACTACTTTTACAAGGGAAATGGCATCACAGAACAAGCATATCCTTGCCAACATCCTGGATGACGTGCCCAA
Organism: Sinocyclocheilus grahami; assembly: GCF_001515645.1. Lineage (NCBI taxonomy): Eukaryota > Metazoa > Chordata > Actinopteri > Cypriniformes > Cyprinidae > Sinocyclocheilus > Sinocyclocheilus grahami. The sequence goes on along the minus strand of NW_015505438.1, from coordinate 755,801 downwards.
TAGGGGCCTGGCTCTGAGCCTTGAGGTAGCACTGCTTCTTGCACTCCAACAGAGTCTCCAGGTCCTTCCACATCTTCATCTGTCTCATATTGGGCTCCTGGTTCTCTCGCACCTGCTTCACCTGCTGACGTAGACCCTGCAAGCCCACAGAGACACAATGTTCTTCGGCTTTGAAAAACACACCTAGTGCTACATGTTCCAATGCTAATTGGAGATAAAAACAATTATTTACATATGTTCAAAGCATGGCTGGTGCAAAAAAACTGACCCATGATACCTGATCTGAATTTCAAATTCTTGCTGAGCCATTCAATTTATTGTATCCATATGCTGGCAGTCAATTTTGCCGTAATTCTTGGATTCAGAAAGCTTGTAAAGTAGCAGCAGTAAACAGTTAAAGGGCAGGACGGGCAGTTATGGGAGAGTTTGGCATGTCGTCGTCTCTCCTTCCACTGTGCTGGTGGTCCACTGGATGTACATCAGGGCAATGATTACACAAGCTTTGTTCTAACACTGGCATGATGTGGCGTGACACTGATCTCATGCTCCACACGATTTGGCAGAAATATCGGAGGCCAGGCCCCCCGCTCTTAACTAACACCAAGTTGACCCCGACAGATGAGCTAAAGACAAGTAAATGACCTGATGGAACTAAGTCATGAGTCAGAGAGGTTTGACAGATGGTCAAAGACAGTCTCCTCACCTTGCCCAAGGACTCCTGGTCCGCCGTGTTCGCGATGTACTTCTCTCTGTAAGAGAAGGATATATAGTGATTCCTTAAAGGAATACTTGTTTTAGTTTATATATTCTTTCTCATGTTTTTCCAAACCTGTTTCAATTTTTTATGTCCAAGCTGCTCTTTTGCATTCACTAAAACCATACAGTGGCTACTTTTCATAGAGTAAAGCCATATAGTCAAGCTCTAAAAAAATTATAATAAACATAAAAGTACCATAAAAAGTCCACATGCCTTGTGCACTATTTCTCAAGTCTTTCAAAGCCTTATTGAATGTGCATATGCGAATGATATTTATAGCAGGAAATTAAATCAGTGAATAACAACTTATTATTAGTCTGTTCCTCACACAAAACTATTGTATGATTTCTAAAGAGGTGGAATATAGTGCATGAGTCATATTGACAACTTTAATAATTCTTTATTTGTACTTTTTGGAGTGTACATTTAAGCAAAAGGGGCCCCTGTTCATTGTATGCTTTCATTGCATGCAAAATAGCAGCATAAACATTCTGAATATCACTTCTGAACAGCAGCATAAACATCATTCTGTCCTTAGTAATTATTCATTTTTTGAATTAGTTTTTTATTTATTATTTATTTTCATTTTTAGTTAAAGTTTAAGCAATTTTGCTTTGTTATTTTTTAATTTAAAGTTGAGTTATTTGCATTTTAATTTCAGTTTCAGTTTTAATACATTTTAGTACTTCAACTTATAAATAAAATGGAAAACTAGAAATTGTGTCTTTGCAACTCAAATAAATAAATTAAAGGGGTCATATGATGCGATTTCAATTTTTCCTTTCTCTTTGGAGTGTTAAAGGAATAACTCTTGGTGCATAAAGAAGATCTGTAAAGTTGCAAAGACTAAAGTCTCAAAACCAAAGAGATATTCTTTATAAAAGTTAAGAGTCAACCACGCCTACCTAAAATGGTTCGTTCTAACACGCCCCCACATATCTACGTCACAATGTGGAAAGATTTGCATAACGCCGCCCAAATGTTCACGCAAAGAAAGAAGGCGTAACTTTTATTCTTGCTGTTGTATTGTTGCTGCCACCGCCATGTTGTGGAGACACTGTGTGTTTCGTTGTGAAAGCGAAACAACTTTGTTTGGCCTTCCAAAAGAGGACGATATCCGCTTCGTCATGCCTAGAGCTGATTCGTGCCGGTCGCTGAGGAAATACATCAACTTCGCGCTGTGAATCGCCGGATCGGCTTTCACCGTGGACAAAGCGGAGTCCAGCCTGGGGTCGTCACATGTGGTTGCCACAAGCCCGCCGGCCGCTCCTTTGTCGAATCCGCTGGCCGCGCCGTTCCTCACTCAAGCCCGCCAGCCTCCGCTCACTCTAGCCCGCCGTGTGTGATGCTGTGTGTTTCATTGTGAAAGCGAAACTACTTTGTTTGGCCTTCCAAAAGAGGACACAACTAGAAATCAGTGGTTAAGTTTTTACAACACTGTTCCAGAACAGTTCAATCCAAATATTCAGATGTGTGCAACGCATTTTGCGGAGGATGAGGACTGTTTCCTGGGAGAGTAGCCTACAATGCTGGTGTCTGTTTCTATAAAGTGGGGCAGTTCCAGCCTTGCAAAGACAGTCTGGCGATTCTAACTCAAAGACTGTAAGTAAGTTTTTTATATTGAAAGAATTTGCCACTGACGATTCAAACGCGAGTTTTGAGCAGTGTAGAGTAGCGCTTGTTGTTTGTTGTTTCTCCGATCACAAATGCAGACATGGTTTTATGTTTACGCAGCGTGATACGCAACACAACGCGTAAAAAGACAGTATAAGTCATTATAATCAGTAATTATGTCCCCACTGGATGCAACAAATGCCTCATTTGTAATGGGTTTTATTGTTTTTGTCTTGTCGAGCCGGGACAAAGGGCATCACAGTATGTTAAGGGGCGTAACATTTCTGTCACACACTTGAGGTATTCAGCCAATCACAAAGCACTGGATAGCTGGCCAATCAGCATACACCTCGCTTTTCAGAACGAGGTGTACGAGGTTTTCAGATAGGCGGGGCATAGAGGGAACAACAATAATGTACATTATGCAGAAAATAATGTGTTTTTTTAACCTTAAAACGCATAAAGTGACGTGACATGTGGACATGTGACTAATTACCCATACTAGGAATTAGTGCTCTGCATTTATCCCATCCTAAGTGCACACACACAGCAGTGAACACACACACACCGTGAACACACACCCGGAGCAGTGGGCAGCCATTTATGCTGCGGCGCCCGGGGAGCAGTCGGCCTTGCTCAAGAGCACCTCAGTCGTGGTATTGAAGGTGGAAGAGAGCGCTGCATTCACTCCCCCCACCAACAATACCCGAGACTCGAACTCGCAACCTTTCGGTTACGAGTCCGACTCTCTAACCATTAGGCCACGACTTCCCCCTAAACACATTTAAATAAATAACAGCATTCATTCATCCAATTTTTGGGTGAACTATATCCATTTAAATGTCACATTTAGTTATTTTCTATTGAATAGTTACCCAAATAAACTTTTATTGCATTGTTTGGAAGAAAAACAGATCTAATCTGACAATGGTAAAAGAACATATGACTTATGATTATAGCAGTTCTCCAATTCCTGAGTCGCTATTACTTAGGATAGAACCTGCAACCTTTGTATTAACAGCTTAAATCCTAAACCACAAGGCTATCGCCCGCCTCCACATTTAGCAGAAATTCTGCTAAACTTTTTGAATGTGTAGGCTGCATGGATCAGGAATGGGTGAATAGATACTTGAAGCATAACTGAAACAAAAGACATGACAAAAACAACCATTCTGAGCAGTAGGCAGGCAGGCGTGCTGAGAGCTGCCAGCTCAAAAGAGTCTCTCAGGAATCATTTGTTTGTCAGTTATGAAGCATGAATTCATGTGTTGTGTACACGTCTGTCTTTTCACTGGAGCTTTTAGGTTTATCTATAGCAGATCTATCTTCAGTTTCTTACCTGAGAGCCGTCCTCCGCACCTGTAAGTCCATTGACTGATTGATCTTACTCTGATCTGCTGCCCTCTCCATTTGACTCTCAATAATCTGTGAAAGAGAGTTCGGGGAGGAGAGAGTGAAAGAAAACCACAGGACTAGAAATTTCTGATGTCTAAGAGGAAGATGGTTTTTACCTCTCTCATGCAGTTAATGTGATGATATCGGCTTTCTTCCTGTGCCATCTCTTCCCTGAGCATCCTCACTTCCTGTATAACATCAGGACATTAAATCACTGCCTGCTCTTGTATATTCAATATTATTTCATAAGATGCTAAAACAGTCAAGTTGAGACCAAGGTTGGCTGTCTTTGAATTTGAGTTAGAATTTTAACATCCACAGAATGCTAAAATTGAATCTGAACTGGACTAAGAGGAAGAATAATTGAGGTTCAAATAGCCTGCTTAATGTTGTTTGGATATCCATATACAAAAATCAGAAAGGACTATACATTTTATTTTTCCAATATATATATATATATGTGTGTGTTTGTTTGTTTGTTTGTTATTTATTTATTCATAATGTAATATTATTTATTAATTAAATATAATTTTATGCTTTAATATAGTTTGGTTCCATTTTAATTTTGATAAAAAAAATAAAAAAAACATTCTGGGAAAAGAAGAGCTGTTCCCCCATAGTGTATAAAATTCAAGTTATTTTATTACATACAATGAAATTATGTAAGTTTATAGAGAATTAAATGTACATATATTTATAATATAATATATAACAATATATATATATATATATATATATATATATATATATATATATATATATATATATATATATATATATATATATATATATATATATATATATATATATATATATATATATATATATATATATATATATATATATATATATATATATATATATATATATATATATATATATATATATATATATATATATATATATATATATATATATATATATATATATATATATATATATATATATATATATATATATATATATATATATATATATATTTGTTTATTATTCTTTTTTTATTTAAAGAAACTCTCAATTCAGTATCAATGTTACAAAACCCTGGTAGAGCCCCATAATACCTGTTCCAACTTGGACCTGTTGCTCTCCAGTCCTGCAGCACAGGTGTCATACTGAGCCTTCTTTTGCTCAAACTCTGGAGCGAGCTCCTGTTTTAACAAGCAAAACAAAAGAGAATGCAATTCTGACAGATCTGATATGCTGATTGGCTCTTCGTAGTTGATAGTGATTCTCAGTATGGAGGAGAGAAACAAATGGCTTTGTATCTTCAGTATCTTGCTTGACGCGAAACTGTCACTCACTGCGTGTTCCTGTCTTAAAGCTCTCAGGTCCTTTATCAGAGGAGACAGAGCAGACTTCTTCTCTGCTATCACCGAATTCAGCTTCTTTACCTGAAATAAAGTTAAAGAATAATGAGTTATTATCCACAACAGAGTTTTAGTATTTTGTTAATATATGGTATTTTAATTTTTAAAAAGCATGTTTGGGAAATTGGTCACACTTTATTTTAAGGTCAAATTTTCACCATTAACAAACCATTAACTATGACTTTTGGCTCAATAAACACTTAATTTGCTGCTTATAAATAGTTAGTATGGTAGATGTTAAATTTAGGTATTGGGTAGGATTAGGGATGTAGAATATGGTCATGCAGAATATGTGCTTTATAAGTACTACTAAACAGCCAATATGTTAATAATAGGCATGCTAATAAGCAACTACTTAATAGTGAGAATTGGTCCCTATACTAAAGTGTTACCGGTAAAATTACCATTATTATCTATCAAAAAGAGTTTAACACTTTATTAGCACTTCCTTCTTTACAAGAATGGTGCTTTATAAACAACTGAACTTCCCCAAATCACTTCTACTGACATTCTGTTTATGTCTGATTATCTTGGGTGTCAATAGGGAGTTGTATCAGACAAACTGTGCACTCCTGTGGCAAAATAAACTCCTCTAGAAAGTTTATGACCTCATTAACGTTCCCCAGTCATATGCATATGGACAGTCTCCCAAAACACAGAATAGAACATTTGGAGAAAGCAACACATTTCAAGATCAGAGCTAGTGCATCATTCTCCAATCTGCCTGGCTCACCATTTCAGACATATCGTCCAGCGTTCGTCCCTTCATCTCGTCCAGCTCGCTCTTGATAGCGGAGACTCTCTCCAGCTCTTCCTGAGTATCGCTGTAGCCCAAGATCCCCCGCTGAGCCTCCAGAGATTGCTGAGCACCAGAACACAAACAAAGCATAAATAGAACAAATGTTTATTCGCCTTGTCAATTTGATTAGATTACTTACTGAAATGCTTGATTATTTGCATACAGTAAACAATCAATGTTACTGAAAAACGGCGAGCTGCATAATTTCAGCCCACAAATCAAACAAGATCTGAACCATATTAGCCAATGTTTGTAGCGACAATCTTATAATGAAATCAAAATTGACCCTATTTACTTCCATAATAAATGTCCCTGGTCAATGTGCATGATTCATCAGAACATGTTGTTCCAAAATAAAATCTTTTCATTATATTTCATCAAAATGTCATAATGGCTTCTGACTTTTCATATCTGCTTTTGTGACTAAAATTACATTAACCGATGATATCACAGGCAGCCAATAGCAATACGATCACATCTAGATGGATAAAAACAAGTACCGTCTTACATTATATGCTAATGAATATTCCGATTATTGTATTAAAAAGTGATGATTGTATTTTGATATTCTAAAATATGAAATAACTGTGAATGTAGTTTTATCTATAACATAAATGTTGGATGTTACAGAAGCCTGTTTCTGCCACAGAATTAAAAAATAAAGGTAATTACTGAGTTTGTTTCTCACATTTCTGACTTATTTTCCCTGCAATTCTGTGTTTATATCTAAAAAAAATCATCCAAATTATGAGATATAAACTAGGGATGCACTGATATGAAAATTTTGGCCGATACCGATAACCGATTATTCTTTATTTTTGAAAGCCGATAACCGATATGTTGGCCGATAAATCTATATTCAAATTGTTATATACTTTTTGAGAGCCTGATTACAAAAAAGGTCTCATCATTAAAAGCCACATCCCAAACACTTCAACATAAGCAGCCTAGTTTGAACGGTGTACGTTTTAAAAATATTTTTACTCTCCCATTACCAAATTTAGTCATAAAAAAGTCTTACAAATAAATAAAATAATGCATAAATAATGCAAACAAGTCACTGGACATCATTACACGTGTAAAGAATCAAAATGAATGCGCCACAGATCAATAAAACAGAATAGCCTCTGCACGGACAATAATTAAATGATTTTAATTACTAAACCATATTGTTGATGAAAATAATAAGAGAAAAATACAAGTGGTTGTTGTTATTAATAATATATCAATGATTGTGAAAAAGTAACAAATTAATGCCACTGTTTTAAATAGCAGCCATTGAGCTGCAGCTCAAGCTGAAGCTGAAGAGCTGAATGAACACGGTAAACTGAAGCGTTTTGCTGGCAGCTTATTTAACTCAAGGAAATGCATCCTGAGATTAATATTAATACAACATAAACATAATATTACAACTTATATATGTACAAAATGACGCAGTTATTGCATGCTATAGTCAGAATGTGTGATCCTGTTGTGGATGCGCTCTTCCCATATCAATGCGCTGAAACACAGCGACTAAACCCAAAGAATGCACAACGTTTTATTATAATAATAATGTTCTCATTAGAATGTTATATACACAAAATTCCCAATCATAGTTATTAATGTTGTGCACTGCTGTTTGAGCTGCATGCGCTGAGCTAAAGATGATCACCGGTAAACTGAAGCGCTCTTTTAACTTAACCAAACGCATTCTATATGAGATAAATCAGATATACAATAGGATAGAACACAATATTACAACGTACAATTGCACAAAAGGCTGCAAACGAACAGCGCGCATCTGAAGTGTCTCTGAAGGAAATAATGCATTATTTATCGGCTTTAAGATATCGGCCAAATTTTCTTACCAGGCCGATACCGATAACAGAAAAAATGAGCACTTATCTGCCGATACCGATATGGTGGCCGATATATCGTGCATCCCTAATATAAACCTATAATTCTTTATCCCGTGGTGGAAACAAGCTTCCATAGGATGTGTCTGCAGTGACAGTGTAATGTTCAAACACTTTCTGATGGGTCATGTCTGTACAGACAGCCAGAACTCAAAGCCATAAATCGCAGTGCAAAGCACTTTATTTTCTTTGTACAGAGGGAACTTCACAGGTCAAGCTGAAACTAACGGCTATGGGTTTTATAATAGGACAAAATGTGCTGAAAATTATTTCTGGGGAGATTACATGACTAATCACATTTAGACACTTCAGTACGACTCAACTCAACTTAGCTTCATCTAGACATTTTGGACTAGTCAGGGAAAATGAAGAACTTTGCAAATATTATGGGTGTAGTGGTACAACCCTTTCACAATTCGATTTGTTTGGGCTCTGTGGTCAGTTTCAGTTTAGTTTGGTAAATACTTGGTATGTCACTATTGAAGGTACACAGATTAGTAAATTACCAATACTGATAACTTTTTTTATCACTGTAATCAATGAATGTAATTCTACCTATATCATGTTAATCCTTCATTTCTATTGGGTACAAGACGTGAGGACATATTTTATAGGCTGATGCATTTGTAATGCTCTTGCTAGAGATGCACTTTGCACATGACACGACATGTGGAACGAGTGCGTTGGCAGGGGTTAGACTGATGCCCAGGCCGTTTGAGAAGATCAGGTGCCAAAAGGAGGGGTGGCCCAGGCTTGTGCAACCAACCACAAAATGGAATAGGAAAATTCCCCTACTCAAAAATAACAGCATAGGACGCAGACAGGGAGCAAATGCCGGGATCATAAATAGCCCAAGCTCAGCCTTTCTGCGTCAAATGGGCTTTTAGCAAGTCAGAGACAGGGAGGGTTCAGAGGTGTGAAGTCATTTCCAGGAAGGTGCTGTAACGTCAGCGTTAATGTAATTTGAATAGACAGGGACGGGTACAGGGAAGGTAGATTATGTACCAGTGCGTATAAGATATGATACGCTGATAGACAAGCTAAAACACCAGTGATGTTTGAAGAACAAAGGTGGCCGTTAAGCAGGGCACTATTTCAATTTAAATTCTTGAATTTGAATTAAATTTGAATTGGTGTAATAAACAGGACGCAGAATTGCAGGTTGGAATTGAATGTAAGGAGGTGGAATTAAAATAAACTGAAATGAAAGAAATACATTTGAGAATGAAGCAAGTTGTAAAGTATGGCTTGAAAAACACTTATTTGAAAGCTTCAAAAAACATTTGAACAAAATATCAACGTTAATAGACCTCGCGGACAGAGAGAACGACAAAATGATGGATAAATGTGTGTTTACCAGCTGCTGTTGTCCAGCTGTGTGTCGCTCTCTCAGGATCTCTTGAGTCCTCTGTAGAACACCATACTCCACCTTCAGCTCAGCAATCTCCTGGCGTTTCTTCTTATAAGTGCTGCTCTTGCCACGCATCTTGGCCACATATCGCTTAAACTAAAAAACAGGATAAAAACACAAAGAATCTTAAGACATGAAAAAAGTACAATAAAAACTGAAAAGAAAACCTAACAATAATAAAAAAATGAAAAGGACAATAAAGTAAAAAGGGGCAATAAGAAGAAAAAAAAGAAAATATCTAGGAAAAATTAAATATGGGCATACTCATTTTTGCAAGTTTCATGCAAGTTTTCACAATTTGAATCTCCTTTTTGCCTTCACTAGTTAATTTAAAATGCTCCTGTGGTGTGAAAAATGACTTTTTAAAGACATGAGCACTCAAGTAGTTTCGCAATTAATCATAGATTAATTTTAGGTCATCAAATCCACATGCATTATAATTATTCAAAATGCGTGAAATGCGGTTTACAATTGTTTTATGTCAAGTCACCGTTATTTATATAGCCCTTTTTACAATGCAGATCGTGTCAAAGCAGCTTTACAGTATTAAACAGGGAAATAGTGTGTCAAAAGAGTTTTCAATTCAATTCAAGTTTATTTGTATAGCGCTTTTCACGATGCAAATCACTGCAAAGCAGCTTTACAGAAATTTGAAGTTTCTACATTATAGTGTAGTGAAATAGTGTGCCGTTCTCCTCTGGCCAGACGAGACCAGCCGTTTAATTCTAGGTTGCAACAAAGTCAGATTGTGCAGAGGACTCATCTTGAAGTATGTATGAAGTATAGCATGTCACACAGCAGGACATTACCAAAAAATATGTCTATTTCATGTCAATTACTCATTAAATATAAAAAAAAAACATAAAAACTGAATTAACAGTAAGTACTTATGGACAGTGAATACTTGTATGTAGACAATAACATGGACACTCAATAAGTGAAAAAATAACTCAAATTCCATACAACAGAGTCAGTAGAATCTGCTGTGCAATGAGAAAATGTGACAGGATATTTCAGAAGGGATAAACAGATCACAACACACAATGAGCCCTGGTTGAGTGACTGTCTCACTAATGACTACAAACAAAGCAAAGCCACTGTCTCAAATAGGAAAATGGTACTGACATGCAAACACCACCTGCGTGCATGTACATGTACAGGGTTAAGGGATGCAATGAGACAAAGTCAGGGGAACATTGTGGTCTTGGCTCCATCTCCGGTAAGGTGAGAGTCTCTAGGAGAAAACAGCTCTGAGGAATGAGTGGGTGTGAAGAAGGGGCAAACCAGGGTGCCGCTGGGACATCTCAGTGGATCTCAACAAAAGAAACCTGAGACCGCAGGCATGCAGCCAGAGGGACAAAAAACATCTTAATTTGGCAGCTCGTTCGCTCAGGCTATTCTTCTCTCAGTACTGCCAATGGCTATAAACGTTGAGGGGCACCAGAGAGCAAAGTCAGAAATCACACAATGTGCCGTATGTCACTTGGGGCACGCAGAGATTGTGTGTGAGAGTTTATGTTTTGTGTATTTTGGGACAGCAAGGGCAGACAAGGTTGGTGCGGTTTGGGAGGGGAGCATCAATAATGCCTCGCTGTGTTCTCGAGTTCCTTCACTGCAAACAATTTAAACAGTAACACATGAGTATTTAAATGCTTTCTTACGGGTTCAATTTATGTTAAGCTCAACAGACAACATACATAATATATGTATGTGTACTGTGTATATTTATTATGTATATATAAATACACACACATGCATTCATCTGAAAATTTTTAAGTGGGAGAACTTGCACAATTGGTGGCTGACTAAATACTTTTTTGCCCCACTGTATATATATATATATATATACATACACTCTGCTCCACTTTCCTGCAACACTGCAAAATCTGTAGCTTTAAAATTTGTCACACTGTGATGTATTGTTCTTCTATTGATCACGTCTGTAAGTAATGAAAGTAAACTCGTAGGTCAGAGTTCACCAAACTTGAACTTGTAATATTCATGTTTGGTGAACTCTGACCTAAGAGTTTACTTTCATTGTACTTTAAAGCAAAAAGCATACTTTTCATCCATGTTCCACTTCATCTCAACAATGCATCTTCGAGTGATTTGAGCATTTTAAAAGAATGAGCCGAAAACGTCCATCCATGCTCATTGTGAAAAGAGGTTTGTGTGCGCACCTGTGTGCGAGGCTGAGTAGGACACGAAAAAATAAGTATACCTGAGCCTTAAGTGTCTCACACCAGGATTTTTACTTTTTTAAAGAAAAAGAGGGTTAAGTAGAAATTACCATAATACCACAAGTGCTGTCAACTGAGCTGAATTTGTATTGAACTGCCTCCAACTTATCTAACTCTGTTGCTTTCAAATATTGTAATAAAAAAAATCATCTTCTAAATTCCTTTTAAAATGTTTGTTAACTCATAACTCATTTTTTTTAATTAATTTTAAAAATCAGCAGAAAAAGTTAGAAATCACATTTAGAAATCCTAACATGGAACTCTGTTCCCCCCTCCCCATTATCTGTGTTTAAGTTAATTTTGAGTGATAGCTGTGTCTCCCACTGCACCAAAAGCCATTCTTCCCTTCTGTTTCCCTCTACATTGTGCCACAAGTTGACCATACTTGGTTATTATCTATTTCAGAAGCTCAGACTTATCAGAGCACATCCCCATCACATCTATAGACACACACTCTCTCTCTATAGTTTCAGCTATCCATCACTTGGCTGCTGCAGTTCACAGTTGGATGAGCTATGGACAGAAGTGCATGTTATCATGGAGAGGCTGATAAAATCGCAGGAAGTCCAGAATTGGGGGAGGGATGGTGGCTATTTTAGCCAGGGTGCCGCTCTATCTGCTTGGTCCTGCCAATATCTCTGCCCAAGGCCAGCCAGGGAATGGAACGTCTGCTTGTAAAAAAAAAAAATGCAGACAGACAGCAAAAAGTGAGGACAAGATAGTTCACAGGTCTCAGAAACAGACACAGGCCTGTTCATCACTGACAGTTACTCCGGGAAATCTCCTGGGAAAAAAACATTACAGCTCTGGCTCCGGGACCAGTGTGAGAAAGTTCGAGCCAGATGACATAACTGTCACCTGCCCTTTTGGAGCAGTGCTGCATAAAGGGGTAATTCACTGCTGGCAAGATGGGCTTTTAATAAAAACTTGCCTGTCTATGCTATAGAAACCTGAAAAACTGTTTAAAATAGAATGCAATAAAAACATGACCAGAAAAAAAGAGAAAAAGGACAGTGGTGTTCTCTTTTGACAAAAACTTTTGATTTTGGTGCCATTCTTCTGTCCATCCAGATAGGAATAAACAAAATGCAGAAGTTTGATCTATAGTTTTAAAATAAAAGCCCTGGAGTTGACAAAAATCTGCAAAATTCCACCTGATGGTGCAAAACGTGCATCTGGCTGACTTTTCCTGACAAATAAATGCAACAAATAACACAAAGTAGTACACATTGTTCATTTACATATACAACTGCCATTGAAACAATACAAAGCTGGTTGAAAATCTGCAAACTTATCCTTTAAGTGTACATACTGTATGTTTTTATGCCTTGCATATTTGGTTTTCTATGATACACGAAACAAGCAAATTCTGATAATTTAGGTGCATTGCAAAAAGTAAAGTGATCTAACTGGTTATTATAGTAGTTTTAACACAACAAATGTTGTAATATTTCTAAACAGAACAGGATGAACAGCTGTGTTTCTATGTGTTGTGGATAGTGACTGTGTGTTTTCAGAACCTCATCTCCACGGATCAGCTCTGCTCCACCCCGCTCTCGTGCCTGACTGCTCTTCATGTTCAGTTCTCTCTCCACAGCTGCCAACTCCTCACGGGCCTCCTGCAACTCCTCCACCTTGGTTTCCTTCTTACGGACTATAATAGCAGCCTAAACACACAAATGTATTTATTTTAATAACTTTTTGCTGGTTTATTGACTCCCACATTTTCTTAATTCAAATTTTAACAAGGATATAAATAGAAAGTTTTCATTTTTAATTTAAGTTTAGTTTTTTATATATTTTAGTTTTTGTTTAAATATTAATAAAAATCAAACTATGATTTAAAAAAAAAATTTTTTTTAAGTACGATTCTTCACTTTCTTTTATTGAAGATGTGCACAAGATGCTCTCTGGAAAATATAAAATCATGCTGGAGCACATTCAAGCAAAAGTGGGACAAACTCAACACTAAGACATTCTGAAATGCATGTGTATTTTTAAATGAAACTTTTCACCCAACTTGCCATGCTGATAAACAAATGCAATTTGTCACGAAAAAAAAAATGATGCAAAACAGAAGAATTCTCATTCGTGATGGTTTTAGAATGCATTTTTGTGTTCTACTGCACTGCTTTAACATTGTTTTTCTATGTAAACATGTGCTAGATGGCTTGTTTGACAAGGCATTCGAAAACAGAGGACTGTAAAAAGAAGTTTGCCTTTTAAAAAACACATATCTAGACCTTTTTTTCCATTCCACTGCCCAACATTTCACATTTTTAAATGCAAAAACTGTCAATGGCCCCATAGACCTTTGGAAACCACTGTCTGTAGTAGGAAGATCAGTTGCCTGGGACAAAGGTTAATTATACAGTCTTGTTGTTATACAAAAATATTTGACATCAGAATGCTGCCGCTGACCAATCAGAATCAAGAGAGCCGTTTAATAGGCTATGATAATGGACATCTGGCAACTACATATGAAACAAATGCACATTGTTGTATTAGCAAATCAGAGAACATCAAACATTCTTTCAAGTTCAAAAGATATGCAGGACAAGTGCATCATCTCTCCACATGGGTACGAACGCCACATGGTCATCTATACTCTGTTTCTCCATTCTGGGCACGCTGGGCTTCAAAGGGCTTAAGGGGCAAATACTAAATCACACAGTACTCAACCCTGCATGAATAAAGATTGCCCGCAAAACAAAGTTTGAGCAGAAATCCCCCTGCCCAAAATAAACCTGACCTCTCAGATAAAAAAGAACAACACCTGTTCAAGCAAAGTCAAGTAAGTGATGAGAGAAAAAAGCAGAGATGACACCTTACCTGCTGTCTGAACAAAGAGAGTTTATCATCCATTGGGTCGTTACGCATCATCCTCTTCTCAATCAGATGGTTGATCTCTGTGTTGGTTTCTCTGATCTAATGAACAAAAGACAGTTCATTACTACAGTGGTGGCTAAAATTATTAGAACACTAGTATTTTCAGCAGCTAAAAATGGTTTGAAGTCAGTTATTTTTATCTTTTGCTGTAGTGCGTCAGTAGGAAATATCAGTTTACATTTGCAAACATTCATTTTGCCATTAATTGTAATAATCCAGGGAGATTTTTGTCTGACAGCAGCCAGTGCTCCACACAGAGATCTGATCTCATCATCATCCAGTCTGTCTGGAATGACATGAAGAAACAGAAGAAACTGAGAAAGGCTAAATCCAGAAGAACTGTGGCAATGTCTCCAAGATGCTATAAGAGCCCTCCCTGCAAAGCTACAGTGCTGTTAAAAGTTTTAGGCACTTGTGTAAAAATGCTGTAAAATGAGGATGCTGTCAAAAATAATGTCATAAATAGATTTTCTTTATCAATTAACTTCTATTAACTAAATTAAATCAACATTTCAACATATCAACATTTGGTGTGACCATCCTTTGCGTTTAGCAGCTTTTGCCCTAGGTGCACTTGCGCATAGTTTCTCAGGTAGCTTTGAAGCATCTTGGAGACGTTGCCACAGTTCTTCTGGATTTAGTTTTTCTCAGTTTCTTCTGTTTCTTCATAAATCACTCACATAATTTTTTTTAGTATGGGTGTCACTGTGCACTGGGAATCGAACCCATGACCCATGCTTACACAGAGTGAGTGATTCTGGGACAGGTGTCTTTAAGTATAGCAACTTACTCTCTGGCTTTTCATCTGCGGCTGCCTGCTGCAAGTCTTTAAGCTGGATCTGACATCTCTGCAGTCTCTGCTCTGCCTGGAAGAGCTACACCAGAGATGAAACACGGCCTGAGCCATCAGAATGTCCAGGAGACAATAACTGATTCAACAACTGGTCATGGAGCTCCAGTGAGGTTCTTCAGACATGATGTATTTGTGCAGGTATTCAGACTGTCTCTACCTGGTTCTTCTGCTCCTGTTTCTGATGAGCAAGAGATTCTTCTCTTTCTTTTTCCACTCTTAGCTGTCTGGCCAGTTCCAGCATGCGTTGATGGGTTGACACTGCCTCTACCTAGAGGAGAAGAATAGTATCACAAAAACCACGAAACCAGAATAAGTACAATTTCACATTTACTATGCTAAATAAGTGAATTGTCTGGAGTGGATTTGAATATGGTTAAAACTGTGACTTGCAAGGCGTTACAATCATGCAATCAATTTTCAGATCCAATTTGAGCTCCAGAATTTTTGCGGCTATGAACATTTCAGAGGTCAGAAGTAATTATTTTATAATTGTTAAATAATTAATTAACCTAAACCTATTTTATTTTTATTTCACATGCCGTGGTGGTCCTTTATTTTGTGTGGATTCAAATGCATTCATTATTCCATTTATGCCTTTTAAACTGTGACCTCAGCAGTTCACACAATGTGTGTATTTGCAGGTGCGATTCCATCATTTTATTTAGTTTCACAAACAGATTCTATAGGATTCTGTCTTTCTTACCCTCTTTTTAAGCCGCTCCACCCTTTTTATGAGTTGATCCTTCTCCTCCTCCATTGCAACAATGTCCTGCAGCGACACATTGTTATTGTGTATATAATACAAAACTCTACATGACCAGATGGGACTTCAGCAACACTGGCTTTCTTACCCGTCGAATCTCAGCGGTGGAGAAACCTGAGCTCTTCAGCTGTTCACACTCTTTGTGGATGTTCTTGAATCCCCCCACCAGCTCCTCATACTATGAAAACAATAGAAAGAAAACATTAGAATAAAGCACAAAAAAATAAACATCTATTAATCTAAAATGATGCACAAACACACAAACAGAATCTATAGTAGGTCCACAAACATGGCTAAAAAAGGCTTTAAAGTTTACAACAAGTGATGAACGGCTTTTAAAAGAAAAAAAGTAAGCAACCATGATTATGGGTACACAATGTATCATTTAAAAGTACAACTTCATTCATCCACCTCAAAATATTATATGAGCTCTTTTTACTAATAATTTCATTATTTACCAGCAATAAACATTTAAATTAAATGTTATTTAATTTCTGATAAATTAAAGAAAATATTATGATATATATGTAAACTTATAAAAGACACCAAACAATAGAAAGAAAACATTAGAATAAAGCACAAAAAAATAAACATCTATTAATCTAAAATGATGCACAAACACACAAACAGAATCTATAGTAGGTCCACAAACATGGCTAAAAAAGGCTTTAAAGTTTACAACAAGTGATGAAAGGCTTTTAAAAGAAAAAAAGTAAGCAACCATGATTATGGGTACACAATGTATCATTTAAAAGTACAACTTCATTCATCCACCTCTAAATATTATATGAGCTCTTTTTACTAATAATTTCATTATTTACCAGCAATAAACATTTAAATTAAATGTTATTTAATTTCTGATAAATTAAAGAAAATATTATGATATATATGTAAACTTATAAAAGACACCAGTCCGCACTCTCCATGTGTAAAGTACCAGAATACATTATTATAGAAAACAAAACAGAAGAAAATAGAATAGAATCTAAAAAAACAATGTTTACTAACAAAAATAGTTCACTCAAATTTTTAATTTGCTAAACATTTCCTCACCCTCAGGCCATATAAGATGTAGGATGAGTTTGTTTCTTCATCAGAGCACACTTGGAGAAATTTAGAATTAAGGTACATCACATGCTCTGCAGTGAATGGGTGCCGTCAGAATGATAGTTTGAACAGCTTTTCACTTCACAAGTTATTAACTGATAGTCTGAAGTTGTGTTGTGGATTATTGTGATGTTTTTATCAGCTGTTTGGACTCTGACAATCTGACGGCACCCATTCACTGCAGAGGATCCATTGGTGAGCAAGTGATGCAATGCTAAATTTCTCCAGATCTGTTCTGATGAAGAAACAAACGCATCTGAATCTTGGATTGCCTGAGGGTGAATACATACATTTTCAGAATTTGTTCATTTTTGGGTGAGCTATTCCTTTAAGCCATATGTTCAGTGTAGTTATACCTGGTGGAAGGTCTCAGCAATGATATCATCTTGGAGAAACTCAGCAGGAATCTCTAGTTTGACGAGGAACCTGGCCAGGTACGCTCTCTTCTTCAGCTCTGGAATCCTCTGTAACAGCCAGTGCAAGATGGGGTGCACCACAGGCTTACTGCCGATCACCAAACCCTGACGAAAACTGCTTCTGTCAAGGCATACACATTCCAAAGCTGATTAGACATTTAAGAGCAAAAGTAAAACTTTTGAATCCATTTCATCTTACGGTTTCTGTTTCTTTCTCCAGAAAACAAACCTGGCTGGCACCCAGATAAGCTACTGTATGATACCCATGTGCCCTAAGACCACTATTTGACATATTCTGTACAGTTTTTCACTATTTCTATCTTACACTTCAGACATTCCTCCAGGAGGTTTGTATTTCAGCATCCCAAGAAGAGTAAACATTCTCTTAGCCGTCTGCTCAGGCATTTCCTCACGTATATCAATGGCTTGCTGAAAGAAAAGATAAATGGATCGAGACAAGATAAAGTGTAAACAGCCGATTAGAGGGAAGGCACAACACAAAAATAAACCTGACAGATAGGGTCTGTATAACACACCAGTTTATAAAACACAAATGTAATGTAATATGAAATAAATAAATAAAAACAGATCACAGGGACACAAAGAATACTGTTCTGTACTGTTATTTATTATATTGTATTTATATAAGGTTACTTATTTTACTTTGCATTTGGATTCATAAAGATCATTTCTTCACTCACCTTTGGATCAATTTCAGCCAGAACATCATTTAAAGTCTGCAGTAACTGCATTGGCTCCAGAGAGTCAAATGTAATGAGATTGAAGTTTTTCTTAAAAGGCTCCCCGTTCAGCTGTTCAACGATCAGTTTGAGCTGTTCGCTCATCTTGGAGAGTAGTTTGTGGGTTTTCAACTAACGTTCGCTAATTTTCGAGCTAATTATCGAAGTATAACTTAGTTCTCCGAGCGCTGTCACAGAACGTCGTTTTTTATTTGACTTTAGCTAAATGAAAATGATAAACACTTGTATACGCTGTGTAGCTGTGTGTACCGCTAACACATCAACAACAAATTCTGCCTAGGAACCGTTGTCACACAAGGCCTGGTTGCTAACCGGAAGCTGGTCATCTGAAGAGAGTTCTTGTTTTTTAAAATAAAAGTCTTCTAAAAGACCTTTAATGGTTTCTGCACTGCAAAAGAAAAAAAGGTTTAGTACTTGTTTGAAAGAAAATATCATAAAGGATCATAATATATAAGCAAAACAATTATAGGACAAATTTTTTAAACACTTCAAAGGTGATATATCATTATTTCATTTGTCATTTTATTTCATTTTTTAAATTTAGGGTGTTATTTTATTTAGTTCCAAATAGCCACTGATCACTAAATAAACAGACTGAACTTATATATACTTAACTTGACTTAATAAGACTTATAACTTATAAGTAGTATTTAAAATGTTAAAATATTACCTTTAGAACCAGGGGGTTCGACTACAGGTCCGTACTTCAGGCGTCCATTGAAAAGATATATAATTTCCCCCCCCCTCCCCCCATTTTTAAATGCAAGTGAACACTACATAATGATCTGATAAGCAGAATATAATGTTAAAACGTTAGTGTTTTTAATAAAAAAAGGTGGGCCTATTATATTATAGAAGAAAGCTATCTTTTTACGTTGTCCCAATTTTTATTATCATCATAATCATCATCATCGTTATTAATATATTTATGTAATAATAATAATAATAATAATAACGCTAAGTATTATTATTATTAAATTGTTATAAGTTACACATTATTATAAAACTAGAAAGTACTGCTAAAAATGTTTTCTTGAATTTATTTTTGAACTTTTGTTTTTCTTTATTTTACAAGAGCACATTTGTACACCATAGAGGCATTTGATAAACTAGAACTAACTAGAAATCAGATAGTAAAAAAGAACGTAAGTATTTGTACAGCTGGAATGGGACAAAGGAAGAAATGAAATGAAAAATAAATAAATAAATAAAACATTTGAAAATGTCCTTTCCCATTAACGTGTTCGAATGTGTCGCATGAATCCACTAACACACATACACTTAGCAGTTTATCTGAGTAACTGGTGTGAGGTGGATCTCGCGCTGCGTGCTGCTCTGCTCTGCGCGTGGGCGTCTAGCTCTGTCTGAGGCGCGTGAATGCACGAGTACATAGGCATTATCTTCATTTCCAGTTTCATCGGCAATTTACAGAATGCGGAGGTGAAAACGGACGGTCTCGCCGATCGAGGCACACATCCTTGACGGTATATGCTGGTATTACACCAGTTAGTATAATTTTTCTTATCCGAAAGCTGTTCCTGGGCGAGAATCACGCATGCATTCGAACAGAGGATTATCGCGGAGGAACTGCCTCGAGACCATGAGCTGCAGTTGGGGGACGGAGCTGTGGGTGAGTACAGCCGCGAGACACTGAGGCGAATGCATCTGAAAGATATCAAGCAACATAGTGCACAAAATGTTTAGGATCTCCATTAGTAACATGCATATGCCCATTAGTGACAGATAAATAGCCCACCGCACCACCCATTTTACAGTGATGCAGACCGCAATTTCCAGCTACTGTTACAGAAATCTTTCATTTAGCACCGAATCTTTTGCATGCACGTCTAGATATTTGAATGCAAGCAAATGCATGGTCTCTAAAGCTCGTTAAGGCAATTATTAGCCGTCAGCATTGACTAAATACCCTGGATGGCAACAATCCTGGGCTAATACTGGCCCTAACCACATGCGAGTGAATGGGGCTGGAGCAGGTGCACAGGCTATTCCCCATCCCATGCATGTCCTTTTTTCAGCGTTGATGTTGCAATGTGTATGTAATAAAGTAATAGTGTCATATTGTTGCACCGCACTTCTATTATGATCTTAAATATGTAATAGTTTCAAGACTGTCCATTGTTGGCTGTAACATCATGCAACCTTAACCTAGTAACAACACTATAATGTATGATCAAATATTTCAGGTTGTGTAGCCTGTGGTTAAACATCTGGGCTGGTAACCAAAAAGTTTAGACTTTGCAAGCTTCCGCTTAATCTTAATTTGTTGTAATATGTGTAGAAGAGACCAGGGAATGTGGTAATATGGGGTAAATTGTAACATCAGCAGTTTAACCAATTAGAAATAAGTTACGGGTGAAATCATTTTACATGGCCACCACCCTCACCAGGTGACAGTAGAAGCTTGTAAGCCTTTGTAAAATATTATGAGGGTTATATTTTAAAAGGATTTATAGGACTAAAACCAAGTTTATATATAATTTGATTAGTAGTCATGTAAATGGATGTTAAGTGACAGAACTTGTATCATCTGAATCAGCAAGTTTTCATTTAATTTCATTAAAAGCCTTCCATCATCATATTTTTAGTTATTTATATATATATATCTCAGGATTGGTATGGGATGGTATAAAAGGTATTTGAACAACCTCACTAAATTACAGCATTCATACATTAGTAGGTTATGACAACAATGCTCCTTGTAGTTGACAATGACTTAAGTTTAAGGAAAAGTTGATTTTTAAAATACTTTAATTTGACATCTTAACTGTATTAAAGTTTAAGACATTGTGCATTAAACACAAAGTTACAGACATTGAAAATGTTGCTGACTGTGGATGAAATAGTTAAATGACTAATAATAATAAGTAATAGACTGATCATTATTTAAATTGACTTTTTAAATGGTCAAATGCTCTAAAAGCTATATTATGGATGCCATAGGAGATTCAGATCAATATGTTTTGTTGCAGTAACCTAGTGGTTAATAAGTTTTAAAACAAGTGAAATACTCTGTGATGGATGAAGTTTGTACTGTGTATATAGCGATAAGCATTAGGCATGTTACAGCTGGAGGGCCAGCAGTGCTGAATAATGGATCTGACACGTTGCCAGTGTCAGAGAATTCTGCAAACTGGTGAAATGATATGGGATGACTTTGATTCTGAGGGTATTTTGAGCTCTCTCCTTTGGGCCCTCTTTCACAGTTATCAAATCCATCAATGCAAAATCTATCATTTTTATCTCCTAAAGTGTTCTGTTGGCACTCTACCTTCACTGCAATTTCATATTTTGTCAATGTTATGTGAACGTGAGGCGCTCGAAATGGTTAGTCGTTCATATGTTAACTTTCGGTCTGATGTTTTTCTGTCTTTTGCAGGATCAGTTTGATAATTTAGAGAAACACACTCAGTGGGGCATTGAGTTTTTGGAGCGCTACACCAAGTTTGTGAAGGAACGGTCTGAAATTGAACTGAGCTATGCTAAACAGATCAGGTAAGATAAAAACAGATTTGTGGCTCATATTTGTAGTTCTTAAAATGATAAGGTAATGTTATCATGAATTAGATGCTCATTTTTTTGTCAGTTGAAGTTGTATATAGTGCTTTATGCAGTACAGATTGTTTTAAAGCAGCTTTTTTCACAGTAATACACAGAAAGTAACTGTTAATGTTTAAAAATGCATCAATTCTAAACAATTTTTAGCTGTAAAGCAACTCTACAGAAGACAATAGTGTCATTATTCACCTCAATTCAGATTCAGTGTTGATTCACTTCAGTTCATTAACTGTCAATGTTGCAAAGTTCATCAATTATGAAACAGCTTCAGAAAACAATAGTGTTATTATCCAGCTCAACTCAGTTTTTTGTTGTAATATAATCAGTAATATTTTCTGAATGTAATAAAATATGAATAAATAATAGAATTTTGTAGAGGTGTAACCACAGTATTTGTATATATTATAATTATTTTTGGTGGAAATTCAATTACCTCAATTCAGATTCAGTGTTGATTCACTTCAGTTCATTAACTGTCAACGTTGCAAAGTTCATCAATTATGAAACCGCTTCAGAAAACAATAGTGTTATTATCCAGCTCAACTCAGTTTTTTGTTGTAATATAATCAGTAATATTTTCTGAATGTAATAAAATATGAATAAATAATAGAATTTTGTAGCGGTGTAACCACAGTATTTGTATATATTATAATTATTTTTGGTGGAAATTCAATAAAAAAAAAAATGAATGAACCATGTGTGCTATTTTTGAATAATCCAGTGAATTAAATACTATTTTGATCCACACAGATTTGTGTATCACTGTATCAGCAGAGTACTTAACTGTCAGTAATGTATCAGTTTACTATTTCAGTCTGAATATACCAGATACCAGCCTAACGTATGATTCACAGTAAATGACAACTGAAGCATACAAATATTCAAAAAGATGGTGTTTTATGAGGGCAAGGTATTATGTCAGTGAGAACAAACATAAAACGGGTCACATGTCCGACGTGTATTACCATGGATACTGGGTTTCCATGGCTCTGACCCACATTCTGTTATCTACCACTGATTCTGTAATATTTCTTGCTGGCTGCATTTTGGAAGTTTATTAAGCAGCAGTTTCCACTGGAGATGATGACCCTGAGGACACCGGATGACTTACCAGCATCATGACATATGCAGAGAAACCTCAGCGTTTATAAGAAACCGGCGCACACAGCGGCGCTGCTCGCCATGCAACAAACAGGCCCTTTCTGTTTGTATTTTCTGATCACATAAGAGAAAATCCTCTTTTCGTAGCCGTTCGCTCAATCCGTGCATTGTTGTTATTTTTAATAACTGTGTCAGACTGTATTTTGCTCTCAAGAATTGATCACATAAGAGAAAATCCTCTTTTCGTAGCCGTTCGCTCAATCCGTGCGTGCATTGTTGTTATTTTTAATAACTGTGTCAGACTGTATTTTGCTCTCAAGAAAGAGTCTTTAATTCACAACATCTCCCAGAGGCTTTTTTTTGTGTTCAGATCGCAGCCATGGGTGAAAGATTTATTAAGCGCTAAGCACATGTTAGCAGATAAACGGCATCGACATGGATCTGTCTGACCGAAGAATAATAGTCCTTTAAAAACCACTGGGTTGGGTTATTCTAATGAGGATTTATTTATGGCTTTATCAACCTTTTTCCTATTTGCCGTTGCATATTGACGCATAGGGCGGCCCATTTAGGCCAATCGTAGGGAAACTAGCAGACAATAAAGCAACTGCATCGGTGGGGTCTTGTCAAGAAACTGCAAGATGGTGATCTGCCTAGCAACACGTCAGACTCCTGGGAGGTAGCGTTGGGTGTGTGCGGAGAGAGGGAGAGATAGAGTGAAGGAAAGCTGCAGGAAAAAGCATCGATGGGGCGGCACCGTCAGCATGCGCTCTCACCATCATAATTGATTTTAAGCCATTTATAGGCCCTCTTGAAATTAATCACATGATATTCATGTATAAAGCAATGGTTTTCTCATTTTCACTGTGTCATTTCTCGTCTTCCTGTACTCAGTTTTCCATTCTGATTGACAAAGGTCAGCCTCATGAATCGGACGCCTTGTTTAGTGGGATGATACGATTATTCTGATGGTGACAATATTAGCTTTTGTTTGCACTGCAGTCTCGCGTTGCACCACAAGCACCATTAGATCTTATTTGTCACTGACGTGCACAATTTCACTCATTCAAATTATTGGGAAACAAAGACACCTTTGAAATCAGTGAAATGTCTTTGCTTTTTTGGTGGGAGAAATGTTTGCTAAATTGCTGTTTTTTTATGTTAGAGTAACTTTTTTTAAACAATGTATTCATTCCTATTTAAATGTGCAATTTATGCACCACTTACCAAACATAATTGCAAAAATAATGACTAAATACTCTTTCTATCTGCGATTGTTTGAACAAACAGATAAAACTCACACCATTGGTTCAGCCACTGTTGTGCTGGTTCAAACAAACATAATTTACATATTACTTGTTTATAGTTACTTTATAGAATAAAGTGTTTTAACATTTTAACAAAGTGTCTTATTTTTCTTACTATAGGAATCTGTCCAAGAAGTATCAGCTCAAGAAGAACTCTAAAGAGGAGGAGGAATTCAAGTGAGTGAGAACAGTTTGGCATATATAAATCATACACATGTATTTTGATATCTTAATGTAGCCATTTACTAATGATGTTTCAAATTTACCTACACAAAACAGTTTATGTCTTACTACTGTTCAAAAGTTTGGGGTCTGTAAGATTTCAGTGTTTTTGAAAGAAGTCTCTTATGCTCAACAAGGTTTCATTTATTTGATCAAAAATGCAGTAAAACTGGAATATAGTGAAATATTATTACAATTTAAAATACATTTTAAAATATATTAACATATAAAACAATTAATTTATTGCTGTGATGCAAAGCTGGATTTTCAGCAGCATTACTTCAGTCTCTAGTGTCACACAATTCTTCAGAAATCATTCTAATATGCTGATGTACTGCTCGAGAAACTTTAATCATGATTATCAGTGTTGTTGATATAAATTTTATGCACACTTGCTGAAGAAAAATATTAATTTCTAACCCAATCTAACCCAAACTTTTGACTGGTAGTGTATATACTAGTGCTATCAAACGATTAATCGCGATTAATCGCATCCAAAATAAAAGTTTTGGTTAACATAATATGTGTGTGTGTACTGTTTATTATGTATATATAAATACACACACTCATACAGTATATATTTTGAAAATATTTACATGTATGTATTTATATGTGTGTAATTTATATATAAATATATTTAATATGTATAATCATAACATATTTTCCTTAAATATATACATTCATGTGTGTATTTATATATACATAATAAATATACTGCCACGTGTATGTTCCCGTTTAGTTCCTGTTTGTCCTTATTTGGTCCTTCCTGTTCCTGTCCCCATTTAGTTCTATTAGTTCCAGGTGTTTCTCATTATTAGTTATCCTCATCACCTGTCTGCCCCTCGTTATCTGCCCTATTTCAGTTCTAGCCCGTTCTGTTCTCCCTTATCTGGAATTGTTAATGTCAACCCTTGCTACGTGTGTTTTCCTGTTTTCCTGGATATTATTAAAGTCTAAGTTTTAATTCGACTCTGCGTCTCCTCGTTCCGTTGTGCTCCTCACAGTAGCGAGCCGTGACAGAATTCCAGACCAACAATAAGTGAGCGGCGTCTCTCCTCCCCGTGTTTCTTTTCCGTTTTTGAAAGTTTTTTGGTTTTCCTATTTCTCTCCGCGGCCATGGAAATAGCCGCTCTGTTCTCTACTCTAGCCCGCAGGGATCTTCCCTTCATAGAGTTCGCCTGGGAATTCTGCGGGCTCGCCGCTACTACGGCATTGGACGATGCCACAATTAACTCTCTGTTCTGGATCGGGGCCAACTATCATTGCCCCGTGGACCTCCCAGACACCACTGGACTGAGCTGGAGGGAAGGGATCCTCCGGTGTCTGGAGAGTGTCCATCCCCAATCCAGAACCAGCTTGCCGTCAGGCCCGCCGGCCGCCGCCGACTCTGCGCTCTTGGACATGGCGCTACCTCCAGAGTTCTCAGCTCCTATCCTCACCCCAGAATCCGCTCCAGAAAGTTCTCCTTCGTATCCGCTGGTCCCGTCCTGCTCTCCATCGTCCCCTGGGTCTCCTTCGTCTCCTGATTCCCCCGAGTTAGTCGGCCCTGCACCTCCAGAGCGCCCTCCAGAATTCCTCATTTTCCCCAAGAAAATTTTGGGGGGGGCCATATGTCCGTGGCCGTGTTGGAAGAGTTGGCTAAGGTCACAGAGGACCTCCTGAACTGCCTGCTTTGCCATGGCCTCCTGAGTCCCCTGCTCCGCCATGGTTCTGCCCTATTTGAGTTCTAGCCCATTCTGTTCTCCCTTATCTGGAATTGTTGATGTCAACCCTTGCTACATGTGTTTCCCTGGATATTATTAAAGTCTAAGTTTTAATTCAACTCTGCGTCTCCTCGTTCCGTGTTCCTCACAGTAGTGAGCCGTGACATGTACACACATATATTATGCAACGTAACTGCACTTATTAATGCAAAACAATAGTAATTTTATGATTAAATGATCTATATTTTAATACTCCCGCACACCACCCCCAGCGCTACCAAATCTGCTCCTGGCGCCACCATCTGTAGAACTTAGTGGTGCTGGTGCCACTGCTCTGAAATGTTAGTCTGGAGCCCTGAAATCTATCCATGGTTATGTTCTGTGCTGTTTTTATTAACCCTCAGAGGTACAGACTCCATTGCAACTTTGTTTTATGTGCTTGTTTTTACAATGAGTTGTGCACATTTTCTTTGCATTTTCAACAACAAAAAAACACTATTCTTATAAACTTCCTATTTTTTTAACTTTCTAAAATGTATAGTTCCACAAAAATATTAATCAGCACAGCTGTTTTCAACATAAATAATAATAAGAAATGTGTCATGAGCAGCAAATCAGTATATTAGAATGATTTCTAAAGGATCAGTTTAGACAGTGAAGACTGGAGTAATGATGCTGAAAATTCAGATTTGCTATCACAGGAATAAATTACATTTTAAAATATATTCAAATTGCAACAATATTTTACAATATCACTATATTTTCATCAAATAAATGCACGCTTGGTGAGCAAAAGAGATTTAAGAGAAATCCCAAACTTTTGAACAGTAGTGTTCTAAATTTTAGATCTATTTCTTGTCTTTTCTTTCCTCAAGCATTTCCATGATGGCCGCAGAGCGCAACAACACATTGAGAATTCCTGGAAGCAGCTGGAATCGGTGAGTCAGTTTAACTGAACAGAACATAGTGTGAATATTCAAATTTTTTTCCTGATACTGGCCTCTCTTTCATCACCTGTCTAAGATATGAGCTAGAACTGGGCAGCCTTGTACAATAAACACTTGTGTGAAATGAGCCACAGATGCTTGTAAAAGTCACTGCTATATGTTTTAATACATAAAAAAATATAAAACTAATGGTAAATATAGAATAGCGAACTAAAAGTAGCACTGCTACAAGTTGAACTACATTTTTCAGTCACATGACAGTCACATGACATTTTGTTTTCAGCAGTATGTATTGGTATAAAATCAAAAATGTTAATTTCTCATAATGTAAGTTTTTTTTTTTCTCTTTCAGAGTAAGAGAAGATTTGAGCGAGACTGTAAGGAAGCGGATCGCGCTCAGCATTACTTTGACAAGATGGACGCCGACATAAACGTGACTAAAGCAGATGTGGAAAAGGTATGGGTCATATATGTGTGTGAGAAGAGACAGATCCCATCACAAACCCTTCATTCTCCATGACTGCTTTCATCCTTTTCTGTGAGTCTGTGTGGATGATACCTCTTTGGAATGGGGCGGTGGTGACGGATGCTGATATAACCAATGTCGAGTTCGACTTTCTGAAAATTAGAGTGACTCTGCCCTCCTCATACCTTATACCTCACCTGCTCCTACCTTGCAGTACCTTCCCAGTATTGCAGAAAATTACCTTTTTTTTTTTTTTTTCAAAGGGAAGTCGGACAGTAAGCCCCAAAAAATCTGTGATTATATTGGTACCTGCTAATGTTGATTTTGTTTTTGGGGGGTGGGGTTTGTGGCATTGGGGTGATTAGGCAGATGCTTAAAACAGATCATATATCATATATTTTTTATTCAAACAAACCAAATAATTTCCAGTTCAATTCCAGGTTTTTAAAATTTAAACAGTGTACCATCTTTTCTATTGAAATACGTAAACAAAATTATTACCTGGAGCTTTAGTATGAACATCGGGCTGAATTTAATTAATAAAATATGCAACATTGAGAATATTGAGATGAATGTACTTCATGAATTTTATTTTATGGTAATTAGTTTAGTGTCGGCAGCTCTCCCTGATTTGCTACTTGCTAGTATTGGAGTGTAAAGACAGAGATGTTTTTATTGTGTTTCAAGTTAAAACTTCAATTTTACAGCATATAAAAACAGCGCTAGATTTGGGAAGTTGTTTCATTTCTTTGGATCAGTTCAAACGGTCTGTTTCAGTCATTCGATACAAAATGATTAAGTGATTTTTGTGAAAACAAATCATTATTTCAGAGAAAATATATAGATATTTATTATAAAATAAAATATTCTTTAAAATATTCATATATTTTACAGGCTACAGGGTGATATGGCTGCTGAATCTCTCTCACACACACACACACGTTTTTGGTTATACCGGCAACACCGGTTACGTCATTTGCCTACCGCGGACAGACACTTTTAAAAACGAAACGCTCAATGCAGCGTGCCGAACCGTGCGTGAACAAGCAGGAGTCCGATTTTATTTATCACGTGAGGAGAGTGAGTCGAGCTGACTGACAAGAGTGAGGTGAAAAAGACAAGACGATGGCAGACGATTGTTTAGAAAGAAAATGCAAAGGCGCCTGTTTGGCAATATTTTAGATTTTGATAAGCCTATTGACTGTTTTTTTTAAACATTCGTTTCTTATTTATTTGGTTCCACTGTGTTTGCTGATTTTCAGTTTTATATATCTATTTAAACTTTGTGTAGCCCAAGTAATTTGTTATTTTATTAGGTTATGTATGGTGTATTTTTATTCGTTTTGCTAATAAAAGTTCTGAGTTTAATGTCGTTGTTGCTTGAATTGAATCAATGCCGAATTGCAGCTAATTTGAAAGTGAAAGTAAAACGCGCACAGCACTTTTTCAAGCTATCTGAAAGCCAAGAAATCTGAGGAAAAGAGGGAAAACTCAAACGAACAATTGCTTGACGCCGAATTGTGGCAATTAAATTGCCGCTAATTTGAAAGTGAAAGTAAAATGCGCACGGCACTTTTACAAGCCATTTGAAAGCGAAGAAAAGAGGGAAACTAAAACGAATTAACACCCCCTCCCCAACGGTGATACCGGTGTTGTCACACGTTGATTAACCGGTGGGAAACTTTCCACGCACGTACGCACGTGTGTAATTCGGCAGCCATATCACCCTGTAGCCCAAGACTGGTTGCCCACTGAAGTTAAGCAGGGTTGAGCCTGGACAGTACCTGGATGGGAGACCTCCTGGGAAAACTAGGTTGCTGCTGGAAGAGCTGTTAGTGAGGCCAGCAGAGGGTGCTCACCCTGTGGTCTGTGTGGGTCCTAACGCCCCAGTGTAGTGACGGGGACACTATACTGACAAAAAGCACCGTGTTTCGGATGAGACGTTAAACCGAGGTCCTGACTCTCTGTGGTCATTAAAAATCCCAGGATGTCTTTGGAAAAGAGTAGATGTGTGACCTCAGAATCCTGGCCAAATTTGCCCATTGGCCTCTGACCATCATAGCCTCCGAACAATCTCCATATCTACTGATTGGCTTCATCACTCTGTCTCCTCTCCACCAATAAGCTGGTGTGTGGTGGGCGTTCTGGTGCACTATGGCTGTTGTCGCATCATCCAGGTGGATGCAGCACACTGGTGGTGGATGAGGAGACTCCCCCTCACAATGTAAAGCGCTTTGAGTGCCTAGAAAAGTGACCGCTATATAAATGTAATGAATTATTATTATTACTTACAATTTATTAAGCCATCTAAAAATTATATAATTATAAATACTTAAAAAATATAAAAATGCAATTTCTGAATCTTATAAATTAGGAAATTAATATTTAAATGTTCATTAATGAAAGTAATAAGCTCACACGCCGCAAAAAAAAAGGTAGCTTTGACAATAGGAAACAAATACAACTAATATGGCAGCAGCCATTTGTTTTGAATCTAAGGCCAAATGAACAGATTTGGATTTGGTTTTGCCCATGTGTAGATGTCTTAATTATCTTCTGTTATTAGTGTGTCTGTGACATTAATCGACTCTGTCTTTGTTTTTTAACATGTCTTAAAGCGGTGTTCTCTCAAGGTAGGTTTGATCCAAGAGTCGTCTTTGTCGGTGGGGAGTTTGTCAACTTGTTCGGTGTATTACCCATATAAGCAAAGAGTGTTTGTCGTAATTTTCGTTGTTTTTCGTTTTTAGCTTTTGTTGCGTTCACGTCTATGCTTGCAGCAAATCTTTCCTGTATTCACCTTGTACAAATGTACAGAATAAGACTTGACATGGAAGACGTTAAAATGCATTACGATTGCGAAAATGGGCTACGTTGTAAGGGTTACAGCAGAGACTGATTTCACAAAATCAATAGCTATTACCGCACAATTTACTGTCAACCACAAAAAGTCCTGAGTCTGAGAGTCTGTGCACACTGTCTGGTTCATGTACATGCAGTTGTTTATGTACAGTTGCCCCCTAAAAGCATTTTGACACTTAAAAATCAATGAATTTCATTGCATTAAATTAAGTGGCAGAAGCACACTTTTCAAGCAAAGATTTCAGTTTATTAAGTTTTAAATAATTAACTATAGATAAGTTGTTCACAATTAATGAAAAAAATATTGTGACACTTTGTGGTTGTAAAATTTTAGTGGAACATGTTCATAATTAATGTGATGAACTATGACTGTGGTTACTTGAGGAGAATTTTAAATTAGTTAAAAAAGCACCAAAACACCAGCTGATTAAAAGACATTGAGCACAAATGGTTTAGTAAGTAAAGTTAGTTCTGAGAAAAGCTCTTAACTATTTTGCATATGCATCTTGAATTTATATTTTGTGTTTAATGCAATGACGTTCACAAATTTATGCGGTTTACTTAAAGGGTTAGTTCACCCAAAAATGTAAATTAGGCCATGAATGACTCACCCTCAAGTTGTTCACCCCCCGGAGCCGTGTGAGACACTTTTTTTTAATGGATGGGCGCATTTTATTTAACTGCTTTTGGACTGATGCATGCAACACCTGCTGAGTGGCATTAAACAGCTTGAAAGATCAAATACCATTTTTAATATAACTCCGACTGGATTCGTCTGAAAGAAGAACGTCATATACACCAAGGATGACTTGAGGGTGAGTAATTTATGGGCTAATTTTCATTTTTGGGTGAACTAACCCTTTAAGCGTCCAAATGCTTTTTTGGTCTGCTGTATGTTTAGTTAGTATGCATGATGAATGGATGTCTGGTGCAATTAATTTGAACCATTTTGTCTTTTGTTTTGGAACAATGTTGAACACTCGTTGTCATTTTTGTGTGTGTATGTGTGTTTGTTTTCTCACATACTGTTGGTACACTACCATGTTCCTCTTGTCAAAGTTTTCTTCATCTATAGCATACTACCATACTACTCATACTATTTGTTTTTATGTAATGGAGTACCCAACCTACATTACCCAAAGTGTGCCATATACAATTAGAGCACAATAAGTGAGATATCCCACAATGCAATACATTCAACCTTCCATTTCTACAGAGCCTGCACATGAATGGACAAAAAAATATTTTTGTAAATCGTGGTCATGTTGTACTAATTTGTTTCCTTGTTTTGATTTAATTAAAAGTGATTAGTACAACATGGCCACTGTTTACTAAAACATGGGAACGAATTTTCAAATTTTTTTAACAAACCATATTACAGATGCCTTGTCGGATTTAAATTGAACCGTGGCTGGAGAACAGTACGGTTACACCCCTTGTGTGTATATATGAAAAATATACAATTACTACTACTTAATTTACCAACATCAAAAGTTGACGTTATTATTCTGCTATTTTTAAAACTTTTTTACATTATAAATGCATTTTTATAAGTGAAAATATTTATGTAGCTGCCTCACAGCTAGTCATAGTCGTAGCTAGTCAGGTTAGTCATAGACAATACAGTATATCACCATTTTGTGATTAAAGCATCATTTGACAATTTCTTCTGCTTATATAAATAACTGTACTGACACCACCATATATCCGTTCAGCTGTAAAATAACCGACGACCTTGTTATTGGATAAGGCGCATTTTCTGTTTTCATGTATTGTTGAGTGGACACATACTAAGCATTGTGTAAAGTAAATTATTTACATCTCATACTCATATCTGAATGAAATTGTCTACTGAAAAAAGACACTATGACTCACAAATCTGCTGAATAAATTATTGAAAAACATAGGTCTTCAGTTGTGTTATTTTCCCTGAGTACATCAGTTGATTATATTTCTGTGTTTGATTTGTGATGTTTGCGTTGTTTGTCTTCTCTCACTCTTGCCCAGAGTGTTTGGTTAAGTGTGTAGATCACTGACTGTATCGATCTGAAGTTGACACCAGGCTATGCTTATATCTTTCTGTAATCTGCTAATTGACTCTCAGTGTTTGTTGACTTGTGTCATGTCATAAAGGTGATCGTTTTATTTGTCAGTCCTTGCCCTTTATGTTCTGATGTCACCCTTGTAGAAATTATCTTGATGTCTTTTTTGCTGTCTGTCTCTTGTTTTCTGTCTATCTAGGCGAAACAGCAAGCTCAGATGAGGCATCAGATAGCAGAGGACAGTAAAAATGAGTACTTGACCTACCTGCAGAAGTTCAACAAGGACCAACATGAGCACTACTACACGCTTATACCACATATCTTTCAGGTGAGAGTCTCTCTCGGTCAAAGTAAAATATTCTAATATTGATAAATGACAAATATGTTCCTTTTTATGCCAAATGGACCATACTGAGTGTTCATAATGTGGTCAAAATGTGTCTTGCAGAGGATACAGGAGATGGAGGAGAGGCGGGTGGGCAGGGTGAGGGAGAGCATGCGGGTGTACACCGAGGTCGAACATAAAGTATTGCCCATCGTCAGCAAGTGTCTGGATGGCATGACCAAGGCAGCTGAATCCATCGAGCCTAAAATGGTACGTTAAGTGCTGCGACTCCTTTGTGCTGAAAATGCACCATGGTTCCAGATTACGTAGCCATCTGTTGATCAGCCTACTCCCGGAAAATCCTATTCAGCGAAAATCTTTTATAAAGCCATAAAATACTTTTTTTTTATCGGCGTGGATGAGAATCGAGGTTCTTGTTAAGAATTGTTTTTTTATTTAAAACACACACACATACATGTACTCAATGCCCAATCAGTGATCATCTGAGCTCCTGAACTAATGACTCTTTTGAGTTAAGGAATCTGTCAAAAAGGTTTGCAAATCAGTCTTAGACTCTGATTACTACTTAATGGAACACTCCACTATTTTTGAAAATAGGCTCATTTTCCAACTCCCCTAGAGTTAAACAGTTGAGTTTTACCGTTTTCAAATCCATTCAGCCGATCTCCGGGTCTGGCGGTAGCACTTTTAGCTTAGCATAGATCATTGAATCTGATTAGACCGTTAGCATCTCGCTCAAAAATGGTCTGCTGGAATGAGAGTATAGTTCCTAGCCATATCGGCCTAGAAAATCGCTACTTTTCATTTTCCGTCGGTCTTAGTACACAATGTAACTACAGAAGAGTCAAGTTTTAAATAGGAAAAATATAGAAACTCTTTGACCATTTTTGAGCGAGATGCTAACGGTCTAATCAGATTCAATGGCCTATGCTAAGCTACAGCTAAAAGCGCCACCGCCAGACCTGGAGATCGGCTGAATGGATTCGAAAACGGTAAAACTCAACTGTTTAACTTTACGGGAGTTGGAAAATGAGCCTATTTTCAAAAACAGTGGAGTGTTCCTTTAAATCTGAAGTGTAATATCTGTGCTACTAATTCCTGTCCATAAAAATCAGCAGTTTCTAAGAAGCTGTAATTCATTTGGTCCTTTTTATACACTACCGTTCAAAATGTGGGGTTAGTAAAATTTTATGTTTTTTAAAAATGATTTTATGCTCATCAAAACTGCATTTGCTTGATCAAAAGTACAGTAATACTGTATAATATTACTACAATTTAAAATAACTTTTCTATTTGAATATATTTTCAAATTTAATTTATTCCTGTGATGCAAAGTTGCATTTTTAGTATCATTACTCCAGTCTTCAGTATCACTTGATGCGTCAGAAATCATTCTAATATGCTGATTTGCTGCTCAAGAAACATTTCTTATTATCATCAATTGTGCAGCTTAATATTTTTCTGGAAACCGTGATACATTTTATTCAGGGTTCTTTGATGAATAGGAAGTTCAAATGTACCGCATTTATTTTAAACAAATCTTTTGTAACATCATAAATGTCTTTACGATCATTTATGATCATTTTAATGCATTCTTGCTGAATAAAAGTGCTAATAAAAATAAAAAAAAACTCAAAATCTTTTGAACGGTAGTATACTTAATTTTTGAAAAAGTGAAAAATTAAAAAAGGAAGAGGAAATAAATAATAATTCAAGAAGCTGTAATTCATTTGGTCCTTTTTATACACTACCGTTCAAAATGTGGGGTTAGTAAAATTTTATGTTTTTTAAAAATGATTTTATGCTCATCAAAACTGCATTTGCTTGATCAAAAGTACAGTAATACTGTATAATATTACTACAATTTAAAATAACTTTTCTATTTGAATATATTTTCAAATTTAATTTATTCCTGTGATGCAAAGTTGCATTTTTAGTATCATTACTCCAGTCTTCAGTATCACTTGATGCGTCAGAAATCATTCTAATATGCTGATTTGCTGCTCAAGAAACATTTCTTATTATCATCAACTGTGCAGCTTAATATTTTTCTGGAAACCGTGATACATTTTATTCAGGGTTCTTTGATGAATAGGAAGTTCAAATGTACCGCATTTATTTTAAACAAATCTTTTGTAACATCATAAATGTCTTTACGATCATTTATGATCATTTTAATGCATTCTTGCTGAATAAAAGTGCTAATAAAAATTAAAAAAAACTCAAAATCTTTTGAACGGTAGTATACTTAATTTTTGAAAAAGTGAAAAATTAAAAAAGGAAGAGGAAATAAGCGGGAAAATAATAATTCAATGCATTAACTTATTGATGCACTGCGTCACAGATAGGACTATGATTTGTAAAAGCAGAGTTCTCCAGCTGCGGGGTGAATTAACTTTTCCAAATGAAGCCAGCAGATGAATAATATACCAGTTCAAAATGCTGACTGGATTTCTGTGATTATCGCTGGCCCACTTACAAGCTAACGAGCGGTGATCGTCATGGAGCGACGTCGTCCAGGTTACCATCAATAATTTACACCTGCGGGGGGATCGCTGGCAGCTAACGGGGCGGATGTGCTTGTTGTTTGTCTCATCTGCTAAATCCCCATCCAGCGCTCATGTGGCCATCGCCATCCTGTCCAAATATGGCAGATGGGGAGTCATTTCCACCGCAGCACTAATTGACTCATACGAGCTGGGTTTTGCAGCAGATTTGAAGTGGCTTAGCAACAAAGACTTAAGCCTCTCTGTGGCTTCTGGACTGTGTGTGTGTGTGTGTGCTTGTATGTGTGTGTGTGTGTGCTTTCAGAGATAGTGTGCTGGCCATATGAAGTAGACCGCCATAAAAACATCCAACTGTAGAAAATAATAGGGTTATGGATGCCACGTGTGTATATATATATATATATACAGTGGGTACGGAAAGTATTCAGACCCCCTTAAATTTTTCACTCTTTGTTATATTGCAGCCATTATTAAGACGGGATTATATGTTAGTTATTGTTTTGATGGCACCAGACTTTTAAACTTGGAAATATTTAGATTGGATAAAAGAAAGTGTTTTTTTACAAAAAACTGATGTGCATTCCCTTTAATAAAGTTTGCAATGATTTTTTTGTAATGCAAGAATTTCTGAACATTTTCTGTGCCCTTGACATTTTGTCTCTGCTCATCTTCTCTCTTCCTGTCTTCCTCCATTCCATTTCTCAATGTGCTCCATCACACCTTCATCCCCCCACATCCCCGTCCCCGGACGGCCTCCCCAACGGCCCCCAGTCCCCACAGCAGCCCAAGGAGCCCCTCAGCCAGCGCCTCAACGGCTTCATGGGCACCAAACACAAA
Organism: Sinocyclocheilus grahami; assembly: GCF_001515645.1. NCBI lineage: Eukaryota > Metazoa > Chordata > Actinopteri > Cypriniformes > Cyprinidae > Sinocyclocheilus > Sinocyclocheilus grahami. Next base: position 719,618 of record NW_015505438.1, on the reverse strand, counting down.
ATGCACTGCCTGCGGAGCCTGAAACGTGGGGTAAGTTCACGAGACCTCGGTGTCTTTCATGTGGATCTGATTGGACGACTCTGAAGGATAAAGCACTATCAGCTCAGTTTGGTTATAAAGTGATGTGTGGATGTGTAACATGTCTTGTTTTCATGCTTTTTATCAACACCATCCTAAGCATCTCTGTCTTAACAGCTACATAACTGTGTGTATTAACCGTTTCCCCTAACACGTCTTTCTTGTCTTAACATTCACAGCTTTCTCTAAAGCTGGTAAGTCTGACTTGCTATAAAATCCACAAGACTTTGGCTTGACCAATTTTATTGTATTTTTATTTGACAATTTTTCCAGTTTCAACGCTTGAAGAAAAATACAATTTAAATATATGTAAATAAGGTTTGACAGTCAAACTTTTGGCATGTCTGTCTGCAGGGAACAGGCCAGGAGGACTATAGTCATCTGCCCCCTGAGCAGAGGAGGAAGAAACTACAAGCCAAGCTCAATGACATAAACAAGGACATCCAGAAAGAGATGGATCAGAGGTAAATCATCCAGTAGCTGCCATGCTGGTAATAGTATCAGCCTTTATTTCTGCCAAATACCTCATCATCATGCACCAAATTGTTAATATCATATACTACAGCTCAAAAGTTTGGGGTCAGTAATATTTTATTTAAAGAAATGAATATCTTTATTCAGCAAGGATACCTTAAATTGATTGAAAGGGACAGTAAAGACACTTTAACGTACTGTTACAATTACAAGCTGTTCTTTTGAACTGTCCCTTCAAAGAATCTTTTTTTTTCAACACTGATAATAATAAGAAATATTTATTGAGCAGCAAATCAACATATTAGAATGATTTCTGAAGGATCATGTGACATTGAAGACTGAAGTAACGATGCTGAAAATTCAGCTTTGCATCATAGGAATAAATTACATGTTAAAATGTGAGATCAATAAAAACAGTTATTTTAAATTGTAATAATATTTCACAATATTACATGTTTTACTGTATTTCTGATCAAATAAATTAAGCTTTGACAAGCATAAGAGAATTCTTTAAAAAACATTAACAAAAAACTTACCAACCCCAAACTTTAAAATGATAGCGTACATAATTGTAATATACATGACCAGACAAGATGCAACAAGGTGCAGTTCATATGCACATGCCTCTTGTTTGTACTAACTCTTCTTCTTGTAATTATTTGCAGGGATGCCCTGACTAAAATGAAAGATGTTTACATTAAGAATCCTCACTTGGGGGATCCAGACAGTGTAGATCCACGGTTAGAAGAAATAACACAAAGCTTGGAAAAATTGCAGCTTGAGGCACATAAATTTGAGGTGAGGCCCCCACAAATTCAGTCCTCAGATACCTTCAAAAGTTGGTTTAAAATATGGATTTTGAGATCCAAAAGACTTATAATGAAAGTAAATTATGCTATTTGATCATTAATGATTACAAATTGTTTTCAGGGCTGGTTGACGGAGGTGGAGAGGAAGTTACTTGAAAAGGGATCCGAGTCTCAGAGAAGACAGAGCAGTCATTTTGACTCGCAGGGCAACACGCCTCTTACAAACAACTACGGTCAAAACCGAGAGAGGTACTTCAGTCCCTAGACAGCAGGGCTACCAAACACGATGAACTGAATGGGATGATATAAATATGACTGACACTTACATGTCTTTAAAGGGCTCATGTTCAAAATAACTGTGGATGCATCTCTGAACTTTTTGACATTAGCTAAACTTACATTACTAACATTACAAGTGGACTTAAGTCAAAAAACAAACTTGCTGTTTAATGCTATTAATACTTGATCTTGTTTTGATAACCTCATATGAGATAGTCTAACATTAACTGTATAATCGTGCAGGTGTGGGGGAGAGGGGGGTTGCTGGAGGTGTGAATGGTTGTGTGGAGAGGTGTTCAGGGCTAACTGGATCATCTTCCAGAAAGAAAATCAGTTAAAAATTATGTCAGGAATTTATGATTGTTAAATGGTTCTGGAGCATATTTGCAATTCTTGGGATAATAAGTTTAAATAAGTTTTCGGTCTACTAAATCCAATTTCTATTTGTTTACAAAACTAATTTGACATAGTAAGTGTGTCTAAACTTTTGACTGCCGCTAAATTTATGTAGAAAATGTATTATGGATAAATGGCAAAAATATACAAAATGAAAAGCTGAAAATAAATAAATGAATTAAAAAACTATAAAAACAATTTTTTTAACTGAAAATAAAATAACTTACAAAAATAACTTGTTTTTTAAAACAAAAATAGCTAAAAAAAATTGTAAAAATGAGTAAAAACACCTTTTTACACTATTATTATTTACTTTTTGTAAGTCGTTTAGGATGAAAGTACGGCGCCCCGCACATGTCATGCAGGAAAGAAATAGTAGGCTATATCGTGTGGTAGATTTACTATTTACGAAATAGTAATCGTATGCACGTTTTAGTACATCGAGGGAACGAAATCGAGGGAACGAAATAGCAATTGTGTGCATGTTTTAGTACATCGAGGGAACGAATTAGTAAATCATGCACACAATTTTTTTTTTTCCTTGCATGTCATGTGCGGGGCTCCGTATGAATGCGGAGAAAATGTTGTTTGCATCAAAACTGAAACCAGGCCATTCACACGGAATGCATTTTTATCGCATTTTCTAGAGGGTCTTCTATCACCGTTGCACTCGTGTCTCGCACAAGAGAGCCGCATGTTTAGAAAGCCATGTAAAATTAATGAAAGTTCAACTTTGAAAAAACATGTCTCGAGACTTTATGGCGGTTTTTCCCCATCCCACTGCATCTCATGCTTTTAAATGAAAAAAGTACTATTTGTGATTGGTTTTCGGTCCTTTGTGTTATACTATATATATATATACCATACATGATGCTGTTTTGTTTCTAATTGTTTAAGCAACTTAATTAATTATATATGGTTTATAAGCATTATTTTAAACATTATGCACTTTTTTCAAAGATAGCCGTGTTATTTTATTGCTTTGAAGAAACATGCATTAGTAATATTTTGCTCGATGCGCCCTCTTGTGGTCTCGAGAAGCTAAAAGCTTTTTTCCCCCTAACTGAAATTATGCCTTTTAAATTCGAATATAGATAATATTTAAGTACAAAATTCGAATTTAGTTTTTCAGCCATTTTGACAGCCATACAAGGCTGATATAATAATAAAAGTTAGAATTAAAAAATAATAACTTTTTTTATTGTAATTTTTATAAGTTGGTATGCTTGTTTTAGAAACCCACATTGCCAGTTATTATGTCTGTAGGTCAGAACGAAGGTACCATATCCATGGCCGAGAGTGAGATGTTGTACGTAATCGAGGAGGATAAGGGTGACGGTTGGACCCGTGTCCGCAAAAACGAGGATGAGGAAGGATACGTGCCCACATCCTACATCAAACTCTTTTTGGACATGAATGCCAAAGGTGCTATGACATACATATAATCCCACATCACTGAACACCCGGAACGCTGTTTAACTGTACATACAGTAGAACATCATGAAAGCGTTCTCATTGAGCAGCGCACTTCCTGTTTTTACAAGTTCAAGATGCCATGTGTCATTTCTCTGTTTTGGTCCTTATTTACGTTTTTAATTATTGCTCCCTTAGACCTTATCAGTGTTAAACAAGTTCTGCATCCTTAAGGGTACAGTTAATTAGGCAATAAAGACAGCTGCTGTGTAATTTTGATATATCTGATGGAAATGGCTGCTTTACCAACATATCATGTTCATATTTAGCATTATAGCTTGGCATTATGGTGGTTTTCTGCTATAACCAAGATATGTAGATACTCATGCTCATATTTTTAATGATCTACAAGCAATCAGATACTTTTAGATTAAGAATGAAATGATTAGAAAATGTCAAATATTCTGAAACCTTCTGGCAATAAAAAGTAATTACTTACTAGTATTTTGACCTTAAAGCTACAGAATAAGCAGCAATCCTGCATTTGAACTATAGTCAAAATGTGTTTTTAATTATAATAATTTTTTAAGACGTCGAAATGTCTGACTTGAGAGAATCTTTTGCTTTTGAGAGATGGAATAGAATATTTTCTCAGGTACGTTTACTTTGGTGTACATCCTTGTACCTCAGAAAATCCTGAATAAACAGGATTTTGTTTTCTTTCCCCACATTCAATTTCAGTGCATATCATTAAATGTGAAGCGCTTAAGTAATTAATGCATGCGTCTTTGAGACTTCTGCTAGCTTTGCATTTAGTGCTGTAAAAAAAAAAGATCAACTTTAGAAGTAAAAAAATATACTCATGAACCCATAGTTAACGCGATGCCTTTTAAGTGTAGTGAGCGTTGAAGCAATAATTCAAAAGATGCATGTTATTCATACACTGACCAGCATGGAAAACTAACAGTTAACGTGAAGTTAAATAAAAATTTTCCAGGTGGTCGTCGCAGTGTGTATTAGAAATGCTTACAGCAGGAATACCGCTCTATGTGCATGCTATAAAACCAGACAGGCTATTTATTGCTGCTTATCAGATTCATCATTTGTCCATAGCTTTATCAGCAGCTGTTAAATATGCTTGATAGTGTCGCAAGCTAAATATATGAAGAATTTTGTATGGTTTTATACTGTCCCTGTCTTTAATTCACACTTCATAGTGGGGCTGCGCTCTGACATTGAGCTTCCGTGGTTTACTGAACGTTTTTAACCCATTGCTGTCTGTGAATCAACGATTGTACAGGAGTTCTTGTGCAACATCTCTAACATGTCTTGTGTGATTTTTTGTTTCTTTTTTGCGTTCTTCTGCATCTGCCCTGTTTTGACAGGCTGAAATGAGTGTTTCACAGATTAATTGAATCACACCTGAATCAAATTTTTTCCCATACTGCCACAGTACAATTTCCAGAAACTGTTTTTCAGCTAATTTGGTAAATCTAATCTAATCCAGATTCCGGATACAATATATTATTTCACAAATACCCTAACTATCCCATATACTTCATTGCACCCCCTGCTAGACCCTTGTTATAAATGTAAACTGTTAGCCAACTTTGTAGCTAAATGTGACCCTGGAGCACAAAACCAGTCTTCAGTCGCTGGGGTATATTTGTAGCAATAGCCAAAAATACATTGTATGGGTCAAAATTATAGATTTTTCTTTTATTAAGGAAAGATCATGTTCAATGAAGATATTTTGTGAATTTCCTACTGTAAATATATCAAAACTTAGTTTTTGATTAGTAATATGCATTGCTAAGAACTTCATTTGGACAACTTTAAAGGCGATTTTCTCAGTATTTAGATTTTTTTTGCACCCTCAGATTCCAGATTTTCAAATAGTTGTATCTCAGCCAAATATTGTCCTAACAAACCATACATCAATGGAAAGCTTATTTATTCAGCTTTCAGATGATGTATAAATCTCAATTTTGAGAAATTGACCCTTATGACTGGTTTTGTGGTCCAGGATCACAAATGGTGTGTAAGCTGATTCAAATTAGTAATAGTTGATGCTTGCAAGAAAAACCATAAAAGAAAAGAAAATGCCACTCACTTTCACTGCAAACTAAAATTATGTATGTATGTATTTCTTTTGTACAAAGAAATGGCAAGTAACACATTGAATTGTATGGGAAATTTTTTTTTAAGTAGAAAGACTGAAGTAATTGATTTTTTTACAGTGTACTTTGTTTTAAAGCAAAGACAACCATGCAAAAGACCTTTGAAAAAATGTTTTATCTTAAGGACTTAAGTAAATGATTCAAATGGATTTAAGGGAAAAGAACAAGATCAAAGAACGTTTTGTAATTAATTTGAACTATTTTGAACGAACTGCATTTTAAAATACAATTAGTAGTGAATGTGTGCACAATATGTTGAAAACAAAATGGCAAAATGTTTCTTGTCTCGCCACATTCAGCTATGAGTTTCATGAATCATGTAAATGTTTCATCCAATATTCAAACCAAAAACAGTCAAATTTGAAAGTCCAGTAGTTTGCATCACAGGATATTACTGTTGTTCTATCATAAAACATAAAACAGTCAATGTATGAAATATTTAGCCTTATTTAGCTACTTAACTCCCATAAAACTGAAGCGTCACACTGTAATTCTCATTCGGTATCTGTGAAATAAAGCCTGCCTGCTTTGATTTGATATTAGACTGCTGAATTTTTACAACTTTTTTTCATCCTAACAACAAACTGAGCAGCATCACTATCATATATTGGAGAGGCAATTTGGCCATTTCTAAATATTATCAATGTCTATGGCCCTGCTGAAACACAGACAAACATGAAAAAGTCTCACTGCTATTATACTCTAGCCAATCAGATTAGAGGACTGCAACCAACTGTTGCATAATCATATAATTGGATTCCATCAGAATCCGTTTATGAAATCCCAGATTAATAAGTGTAACTTAATAGTATCTGAATAGCCTCTTTCTCTCTCTTTTCCTTTCATTCTCTGTCTCTCGGCGCGGTGGATGTGGATGTGGCTGTGTATGGTGTAGCTGTAGTGGTGCAGTCCAGTAGATGTTGATGGTGGTCCTCAGCTGGTGCTGTGTTTCGACGCATGCATGCTTGCCCTGTCTCTGTGTGTGTGCCAGTCTTAGGGGGTCCAAGCCTTCGGTTTCTGACGGTTGAACTTAAGCTTTTTCAATTGTGTTTGTGCCTGTTTAGTTTTTTTCTTCTCTACTTTTATCTTCTTAAGTGTTTTATTTCTTTTGGAAAATATATGCATGGTCTTGTGTCTACACATCCCCCCCTAAGTTATTCTTTTCAATGGTTTACACAGTTTTAGATTCTTTTGTCGAGTCTCTGAATGATTGCTATCCAGGGTCCAAGATTAACAATCAATCACCAAGGCCACATGCAAGTAAAAAACTGGCTTTGGTGAGTAAATAAAAGGTTACTTGCCTGCTGGCTGGTAACTATTATGAAATGTGATGTAATTAATGGGTTAAGTTTATAAAACGTGCTGGTTTTAAGTTATTTATTTGTGATTCAAAGACAAATAAATGCTTGAATCCATATTACTAAGATTGATCTTTTCTTCTAGTACTATATGTTTTATATATCTTGCACCACCAAAATATAAGAAACCAAATAACAACTGTTCTTAGTAGTTTTTCTGTCAATATAAAATGGGGAAAAAACAGCGTAATAATTCCATTGTCATAGGAACGAAAATGTATTTTGAATAAAAATATCGCAGAATAGAGTTGTTAATATTGGACCCTGTCAATATCATTCTGATTTCATTTTTGATGTTAAACACAAGTATTTACCTCATTCAGGATACATTTGGGCTGCTCTTCAATAATAGGTTCTGAATGTGACGAATATTGTCATATCCGTTCATGAAGAAACACTACTGCAGAGCTGAAATGTCTGTTTTTTCTGTATGTTGTGCTTTTGAACTTGCTGGATCCCTTCCTTCGAAGACCTCATTAACATAAAACTGCCAAATCAAGTGTGAAAGGCTTGTGACTTTTTGCAAATGCTAACCAGTATAATAGACATTGAGTTGAGTTTTGTTTCAGTTCAATTCAAATCCTTCATATTGTAAAAGTCAAAATTGTATGTCTGTCAAACTAGGCAGTTTTTATGTAGAAGTTTAACAAATTAAAGGTCATTTTAAAATGGTTCTATTTGTCCTGTTTATCGTCTTAACTTATCGTTCTTGCTTAGATTAGTGCATGCTACTTGACCTGTTTCTGTACTTCTACTACTGTATATCATAGTTTGATCAGTGTTTTCTCCTTTTATTTATTTTGCCATCTTAACTGTTATGCATTTTATTATTTGTATTAGCCAGTGGTGTTATTGTTAACTAAAACTATTAAAAAATATTTGAATATTAAAACTATATATTGAACCATTAAAAATTGTAATTGAAACAAACCTGAAATAGATATAAGATGGACCATTTTTAATGAAAATTAGAAATGTTTATGAAGTGGAATAACTTGGAGTACTAAAATTACTAAAAATGAAATAAAGCTAAATAAAAATGTTTTAAAAAATGACTGATGAATGGATTTAAAATTCTAAGAAATAAAAAATAACAATATAAAGTAAAAACAAATATTATGAAATATTATACAAGTATAAAATAATAAATAATACTAATACACTCTTAAAAATAAAGGTGCTTAAAAGGTTCTTCACAGCGATGCCATAGAAGAACCATTTTTGGTTCCACAAAGAACCATTCAGTCAAAGGTTCTTTAAAGAACCATCTCTTTCTTACCTTTTTATAATCTGAAGAACCTTCTTTCGCCACAAAGAACCTTCTGTGAAACAGGAAGGTTCTTCAGATGTTAAAGGTTCTTTATGGAACCATTTAGACAAAAAGGTTCTTCTATGGCATCGTGAAGCACCTTTATTTTTAAGAGTGTATAAACATTATTTTTAGCCTACTGTCTGCAATCCTTTCAAAAACAGACCTGCTACACATTTTCAGGTAATGTGACCCACCAGTTGAGAACTGCTGATGGCAAATGTGACCACAAAGGGGCATCAGATCCCAAATCAAGTTTGGTCAAATTCCTAAATGTGTTTTTGATCTGCAGTACTGTACATTGTAAAATGTGACATTTGACTGGAAATGTGGCATCAAATTGCAGATCCAAGGGCGGCTGATGCTATTTTATTTTCCGAATTTCTTCAAAAAATGTCTTCAATCATCTTGAGCTCTTCAAGTGCACGTACTGCGAAAGTCTAGGAACACCCACTTATTTTAAAACATACAAATAATGAATGCTACAACATGACAAATGCCACAATACGTTCCATATAAGCAAGAACAGAGATAATAGATGAGTAGATGACAAAGTAGATGGTTTTTTAAAGGGTCTGTTCTGATGGATTACTGCACCAATGCAAGGTTTTAAAAACACAACAGTATGCAAGTTATCCAGTATTGCGACTGTGCTGGAAGTACAACTGAAGATGGGAAGAATAGCTTAAACTGAGTGCAAGAAGTCTCAACTCATTGACTCAGTTGTGTGATATAACAGCCATTACTTTGATTGGACTGGTTGCAAAACACATTACATATAATCTCAGGAGATCTCAGGCTCTTCTCAGAAGTGTGAAGAAACCCTTGTATACCGTGTAAAAGGTCATAGCCTTAATAATCGTCCGGCGCGGGAACGTAGCTTGCTAAGCAGTGTTTTGCCTGAGCGCTCTAACAGGAACCCAGAACTTCAGATGAATGGCTTCCTCTCCTAAAAACGTACTCGGCCGGTGGTCAAAGCTCGAAGTTGAGGAGGCTTCAGGGGGAAGAGGGGGTGTGATTGGTTCAGCAGGTGAGGGCTGGGAATGCCAGATAAAGAACAGAATTTCTTGCATCACTTCCGCTGTTTGTTCTTCTCTCTATTTCTAAGCGATGGAATGCTTCGCCATTCAGGAGGCGAGGGATTCAAAACAAGTTCGTTAAGTTTGAATAGTGTCTTCTTTTTAAAGCCGAGTTTGACCACCCCACCCAAATATCACAAAGGCCTTTCCACAATAAACATCCTTCAGTGTCCAAGAACCGACTTCCTGCACTGAAACCTCTTCATTTGAACATATCTGTAGCAGACTGTTTGTCAATGACGTGTTGGTATCATACGGATGGTACGAACTAATGTTTGTTTTTGTTGAAGAAGTGCCTGTTGTAGGATTTCTTCACATCTACTGTAAATAGGTGTGGTGGGTAACAGGAAATGGCACTGCCAAGTGGCCAAATACAAACTTATAATAGCCATAGAGTGGGGGAACTATAACGTCACTTTGTAGGCGGATGGGCTGTTAGCATTGCACTGGTTCCCTCGACAAAAAGCCAATAGGATTTCTCCATAGGCTTTTGGATTATGGCTAAAAATAAGCTCTTTGTTCAATCATAGTTCATGAAACTTGCACGTTTTGTCCATCAAGATCATCTTCACAAACAAAAAGGATATTTTAAACAGAAATGTCAGGCTTCTGAAAAGTATGTTCATTTCTATGCACTCAATACTTGGTTGGGCCTCCTTTTGCATGAATTACTGCATCAATAGGCCCTTTCGCACCGCTTTAGTTCCAGAACTAAATGTACAGTACTAAAGTACTGGGACGATTTTGCGTGAACTATTTCCCAGTACCATTTAAAGGGTTGCATTCGCACCGACAGTGTGCACTAGGACGTGACGTAAGCCGGTCAACAGCGACGTCATTTGTGCGCGGCGTTCAACAACAGAAACAAATAAAAACAACGTTAACAACAGGAGGATAGAGGACGCTGTGTTCGGAGCTGTGTCTTTGTTGTGTCTCGCGGGTTTCACAATAATGGACATGGAAAGTCGACGTATACGTAAAGCGATTGAAAGAACGGAAAGAAGGACTAAGAATCTCCAACGACAACTGGCAGTGCTACATTTGCTACAAGTGCCTGCACTTCAGCATCCATCCATCTATCGCTGTTCTCCAGACTTGCGAAATAAGTTGACACAATGTTTACAGTATGTTTACACAGCATTTTAAATCATGGCAGGTGAGGGCATTTTCGTACACATTTGGCCAATCAATGTCTACTTACATCACGATTAGTACCAGTTGTGCTGTATTCTAATTTTCTGAGACACTGAATTTTGGGTTTTCATTATCTGTAAGCCATAATCATCCAAATTTCAAGAAATAAAGGCATGAAATATTTCACTCTATGTGTAAAGAATCTATATATGGGTTTCGCTTTCTGAAATGAGTGACAAAAAATATTGACCTTTTTCATGATATTCAAATTTTTTGAGCTGTACCTGTAAACTGGAATAAATACAAAACTAGAGCCAAACTAAAACTGAAATGAGACATTAGTAATAAATAGTATAGTGAATAAATGAAATAATCATAACTAAACGGTATATGAAAGCACGTATTTCTGTACAATTAGGTGAAATAAGGTGCATTAAAAGTCAATAAATCCTTGATTAATATGAATATTTTAATTAAAAACGTGTCTCCACATACTATTCAATAAAATTCTAGTGCATTTAATCTATTAAATAACAGAGTGAGCGAGTTTTTGGATATGGTAAGATTACATTTATTTTAGTGAATAAAGTACCACATTTCAGCTATCGTTTTGTTAGGATGGGTACACAAAATGTTATTTTATCCTTGATTCTAGAAAATCCTCAATATGCTTTGTAACAGCTTCATGTGGCTGTAAACATTTAATTTTAACATGGCTTTGCACTATGCACGTGACGACTAAGTCGGTAAATGTGGTGTTTACATGGAATAATCGTAATATGAGTTTGCCTTATGGTGCAAACCCAGAGCCGAATCAGTAGGAAATCGATAAAACCAGCATCTTCCATCCGAAGACTTGTGTCGCATTTCGGGGGAAAACAAAAAAACATTGTCGAACAACAATATAAAATGCGGGAAACTATTAATTTGTTATTCTACAATTAATTGTACTATAAATTATACACTACGATTGGAAAATACTGTAAATTGATAAACTGTTCGGCGTGATGACGTTTAATGTCTCCGACAGCGCCTGTAGTCCCATTTAGCAACGTCTTTTTTAAGAAACGTAACAGTTTAAAAAATCACGAGTGGGGTGTAACTGGTTTGTTTTATGTCGTAGAATAAAACGTGAAAGTATCTTGAGCTTGTGTGAACCACTTTAGGGGAGTCTTCTTTTTCTTCTTCTTGGTGTTTAATGGCGGATGGCATACAACTTTTAGGTGCATTACCGCCACCTACTGATTAGGAGTGTGGATCAGGACTGTAATCTTCAGTAAATTCTATTATATATTTTAGGGGATTTAACCAAACTCCCATTCAAAAAACCCATTGACTCTGGGACGATGGAACAGGAAGTGCTAAAATGCTAACTCGCTTCCGGGTTTTTGCCTACAAAGTGACATCACAGTTCTACCACTCAGTATAGATACTCAGCGCCCCCTTCTGTTAGGGAGGAAAAATTACTATTTTGTAATGAAATACTAGCATTTTTAATTAATTATTTATTTTTTAATTAAAGGTTGTCAATCAAAACTATTAAAAATAGTTTTTGTTGATTAAAACTGTAGATGAAAAACTATTACTTAAAAAAACAACTGAATAAAATAAGTTTAAATTGAATTACTAAAATTGAAACTGAAATAAAAAAACCTAAATAGAAATATTTAAACTGAAATGAAAATATACAAATAAAAGCTCATTCAAAATATTAATACACTAGTAAATAAATAATACTAAAAATAACAACAATTTCATTATTCTCAATATCACCAGATAACAAATAACTCATAATAAATTAAGGAATTATTAATTAACAATAAATTAACTAATGTAAGTGTATCCAGCTTTATATAGTACAGTATATAGTAGCCTAGTTCAGCTGCTTGATGTATCATCATAAAATGTGAATTACAGGCCTAGCCCAGCTCTAACCGGCTAAATGACTATAAGGCATGAAGATATAAACATTAATATGATTTTCTGTAAAGCTACTTTGAAACAGTGTGTATTGTGACAAGATCTATATAAATAAATAAAAGGACTGATGTGCACCAGTGTGCTTTACAGCACAATAAACATTCCAAACAATAATGCACTTCATTCTTGTCATTACATGCATGTTTCATTTCATGATTGGCATATCTGAAATACAAAAGGTTATTTTACATTTTGAATCCAATTTCATCGTAACTCTTATCAGTCTGATTGAATAATTCAAAAATTAGAAAATATGGTAAAAAGCATGAATTATACTACTTATGATTCATTTATCACAATGGAATTGAAATATTGAGCACAATGCATTGTGGGATATAGTACCCAGCACAGTGTGCTCTTTTTTAGTAATAGGTCATCCAGGTATGCACACAGAACATTTGCAGAGGCCTACTACACACATTATACCTATTCTATAGGCTACTGTACTAAGTATGGCAGTAAAGATAAAATAATAACTGACACGTTCCAACCAAAATGACAAGTCAGAATTATTTTTTTGTTTTTCCTTTTCAATGTCTGCTTTTTGTGTCATACTTGTTTAGTCCTTTGGGTCTACTGTGTAGTTTTAAGTGCTTTATAAATAAATACATTTGATTAAATGATTTTTTCTCAGAACTAACTTCACTTGTCCGGGTTCTTTCTAATGTTTAATGGATGTATGAAGTCAGTCTCAGGTTCCCAGGTTCACACGTGATGACTGACAACTATAATGTGTTCAAACACTTGCCTTCATTATGAACGGTATTGTTGATTAACAAACTAACTTGCAAAATGTTTTGCTATAAAAATAGTTTGATATTTTGTTATCGATTGCAGTGACGTCTATTTTAGGCCTAATTTAAGTGTCCACATACTTTGGGCGCCTATTTAGTGTGTTAAAAGTTTTAAGGAAAGGGTTTGTATTTGTGAAATGTGTAGTTTTAAGTGCTTTATAAATAAATACATTCGATTAAATGATTTTTTCTCAGAACTAACTTCACTTGTCCGGGTTCTTTCTAATGTTTAATGGATGTATGAAGTCAGTCTCAGGTTCCCAGGTTCACACGTGATGACTGACAACTATAATGTGTTCAAACACTTGCCTTCATTATGAACGGTATTGTTGATTAACAAACTAACTTGAAAAATGTTTTGCTATAAAAATAGTTTGATATTTTGTTATCGATTGCAGTGACGTCTATTTTAGGCCTAATTTAAGTGTCCACATACTTCGGGCGCCTATTTAGTGTGTTAAAAGTTTTAAGGAAAGGGTTTGTATTTGTGAAATAATGTTAGACCCTGCCCTCGGAAGTGTTTCAGCACAGCAATTCCAGAGCAACGTGGAATCTACTTTCGATGAAATATGAGGAACACGGCATTGTGCTTTTGAGGTCTTTAAGAGAAACACTGATTTTCTCCCGCCACTTTGGATTTGGCACCATTTTGTCTTTCTAAAATCTGTCACTCACTGCTGACGCAGATCCTTTTCCTGAGCGGGTGAGATTTTTATTGTTCGGATGAAGCAGACCCTGCTATCTTCATCCACCAGCAGCTTCCTGTTTCCTCCGACACTTCTCTCTCCCTCCTCATGCTAACCTTCAGGCAGAAATTAAAACCCTTTTGTTTTTACTTTATTTACAATGGGTTTCTTTGTGTTCATATTTTGTGATATTTAACATCCGGACTTCTGATTGGTCATTTTGTTGTCTTGTTGTCTATAAAAATAAAGCTAAATAGAAATAATTAAACCAAATTTAAAATGAACATTGAAAATATAAAAATAAAAGCCAATTCAAAAAATGTATAAATACTATACACTCTTAAAAATAAAGGTGCTTCACGATGCCATAGAAGAACCTTTTTGTCTAAATGGTTCCATAAAGAACCTTTAACATCTGAAGAACCTTTCTGTTTCACAAAAGGTTCTTTGTGGCGAAGGAAGGTTCTTCAGATTATAAAAAGGTAAGAAAGAGATGGTTCTTTAAAGAACCTTTGACTGAATGGTTCTTTGTGGAACCAAAAATGGTTCTTCTATGGCATCGCTTGAAGAACCTTTTGAAGCACCTTTATTTTTAAGAGTGTAATATGCATCTGTTTTTGGAGGACAGCTTTTCGTTTTCCATATTTTAACAGACCCAAGTAGAAATACATAAAATGTACGTTGTAAAATTCATAGATGCAAGTTTTTTTTTTTTTCTTAAGTGTGCCCAATTTTCCACTTCAGAAGCATGCTAAATTCTTCTCGGAGTTCAGTGACAGACTCCAGCAGCTCTAGAAGGATGGAGTTTGTTCTTTACAGCAGTTTTATCAGTTCCAAACACACACAGGAATTCCGGTTTGGGGAATGACCATCCTGATTCCTCACTTCACTGGAAGGTTCAATAAAAAGAACCTCTAACACGACAAAAGCATTTCATTTCTCACTTGTCTGGACAGAGCTGTATAGGCTACAATGAGCACACCACTGAAGTCCTGTTTCTGGAGCTTTCTATGGACCTCCTCATGTCTCAGGCTCACCAGCTGGACCAGCACATCTTCGGAAACAGATCCATAATTTTCAGGTAGAGTTTATAGAACTATAGAACATTTTTCCAAGGATTTTGGGTCACACTTTACATTATATGCTACTTTGGGATTCTAATGAACAATATGTCACTGCTTTTTTGGAGCTGCTTTAATTACACCAAGTTATTGGTAATATTTTAGTTCATTACAGTCATATTTAATATGTAATATATATATTCTGTAATGATAAGTATTGTGGCATTTTTCAGTTGGCCATTGGCTTTACTCCCAAAGTTGTCCTAATACATAATCTAGATGTCTTGTTGGCAGTATAATGCTATCATTATGAGAGAGACTTTTCCCTTTTTCATTAGATCACCTGATTTTACTTCATATTTGTTTGAATTTTTTAAAAGTATTATACAATAATTATAGAGCATTCTGTTGTTTTATTTAATAAAACATTTTAGTTTAACATTTTAGAAACAGTTTTGTTATTTGCTTTAATCACACTACGTCAGCTGACCATAATATTGCGCCTTCTGTTGGCAAATTGTAATATTAAGCAGGGCGTTGAACTGTTAAACGATTTGTTTTCTGCACGTCTTTATCTTCATATAGAATGGTTTGTGTACTGCATGCTTATAATCGTCTTGTTAGACTGGAACTTTTCGATGTCATTTCTGATAGAGAAGTCTCTGTTAATTAGGCTAACAATTCTGCATTGTTTGAAGTATTACATTATGTTTTTCAGCAATGGATGGATTTAACCTTTCATGATTAATCGGGCACCTCTGAGGGCCACTAATGAAGAAAAGTGAAGACTAAGATGTAACTTCTTAAGTCTGCAGAAGGTAAAGTATGTAAAATTGTAACTATGTTTACATTCTCCATGTTTTAAAACCATATACTCTACGTTTAATTTGACAAAATGTTGCCTTGATGAGAAGAAAGGAGCCCTTTTTAACTGCTTCACGGTCCATTATTACTTTTGGTACGCGCTAGGCCAGACTCAAACTCGTACCGTGAGTAATAATGCACTGTGGCAGTGTGTTTATCAGCGTGGAGAAACTCAAAACCGGTTTGGAAGCAAATGAATGAATAGGAAACATTTCAATACGTTTCACTTGCATAAAAACCCAACCATGAGGGGCTCTGACATCTCTATTGTTTTCATTTTAGGTTTGAAATGAAGTAAACTGCATACAATCCAAGCAGTGGAAATTCTGGATGACAACTGAATTTCTGTATGCAGCATTAAAAACAGTCAAGCGGTTGGAAAACCAATTCCAGCTGAAATTAAGAGTTTGCCTGACTGTAAATCTGGGTTTTTGGCTACTGTTATTTTCAATGTATAAGACTTGGTGTAATGTAAATGTACGAAATGTGTTAAATAAATGAATTAATACTACTAATGAATAAATCAATCTAAGAATAATTTCTTTTGTAAAGAAGCAATAACGGTTGAATCAGTTGTTCTTTCGTTGTCTATAGGTTGAGGGGTCCGTGGACGTCTGACAAACGTCTCACCCGCATCCAGCTATTTTTATCTGTACAAAACAATTCGTTTTGTTGCTTGATATTGAAAATGTGTGTCTTACCATATTATTTTAATGTATTATCTTAATTATGAACACACTGGTTTGTAGTGCAAACAGTTTTACCTTTCACTGCATATTCTTCTTGCGGCTAATGAACCGGAAGTCTCGCCCATAGGCTTACTTCCGCGTTGAAGAAAAAGGTGGATAAACTTCTGTATTTTCCATGTTGAAAACAAATTTGTGAAAAAAACATGACCAACTAAATACGCATGACGCCACTTAGTTACAATGTTGATAGCAACCAGCATATGGGATGTCTTAGAGCAAAAGGAGACGTGCTGCGTCCCAATTCGCATAGTATCCGTCCTAAATAGTATTCGAAAATAGAATTAGTATGTCCCAAATCATAGTATGTTTAAAAAAGTATGCCAAAGATTCCCGGATGGTCTACTACTTCCGGTTACTCTAACGGCTAATATTGCCCACAACACATCGCGCGGTGGACGAGGATTCAATTAGAACTACAAACACGCATTAAAAGTGTTAATCTCTGTTAATTAGGCTAACAATTCTGCATTGTTTGAAGTATTACATTATGTTTTTCAGCAATGGATGGATTTAACCTTTCATGATTAATCGGGCACCTCTGAGGGCCACTAATGAAGAAAAGTGAAGACTAAGATGTAACTTCTTAAGTCTGCAGAAGGTAAAGTATGTAAAATTGTAACTATGTTTACATTCTCCATGTTTTAAAACCATATACTCTACGTTTAATTTGACAAAATGTTGCCTTGATGAGAAGAAAGGAGCCCTTTTTAACTGCTTCACGGTCCATTATTACTTTTGGTACGCGCTAGGCCAGACTCAAACTCGTACCGTGAGTAATAATGCACTGTGGCAGTGTGTTTATCAGCGTGGAGAAACTCAAAACCGGTTTGGAAGCAAATGAATGAATAGGAAACATTTCAATACGTTTCACTTGCATAAAAACCCAACCATGGGGGGCTCTGACATCTCTATTGTTTTCATTTTAGGTTTGAAATGAAGTAAACTGCATACAATCCAAGCAGTGGAAATTCTGGATGACAACTGAATTTCTGTATGCAGCATTAAAAACAGTCAAGCGGTTGGAAAACCAATTCCAGCTGAAATTAAGAGTTTGCCTGACTGTAAATCTGGGTTTTTGGCTACTGTTATTTTCAATGTATAAGACTTGGTGTAATGTAAATGTACGAAATGTGTTAAATAAATGAATTAATACTACTAATGAATAAATCAATCTAAGAATAATTTCTTTTGTAAAGAAGCAATAACGGTTGAATCAGTTGTTCTTTCGTTGTCTATAGGTTGAGGGGTCCGTGGACGTCTGACAAACGTCTCACCCGCATCCAGCTATTTTTATCTGTACAAAACAATTCGTTTTGTTGCTTGATATTGAAAATGTGTGTCTTACCATATTATTTTAATGTATTATCTTAATTATGAACACACTGGTTTGTAGTGCAAACAGTTTTACCTTTCACTGCATATTCTTCTTGCGGCTAATGAACCGGAAGTCTCGCCCATAGGCTTACTTCCGCGTTGAAGAAAAAGGTGGATAAACTTCTGTATTTTCCATGTTGAAAACAAATTTGTGAAAAAAACATGACCAACTAAATACGCATGACGCCACTTAGTTACAATGTTGATAGCAACCAGCATATGGGATGTCTTAGAGCAAAAGGAGACGTGCTGCGTCCCAATTCGCATAGTATCCGTCCTAAATAGTATTCGAAAATAGAATTAGTATGTCCCAAATCATAGTATGTTTAAAAAAGTATGCCAAAGATTCCCGGATGGTCTACTACTTCCGGTTACTCTAACGGCTAATATTGCCCACAACACATCGCGCGGTGGACGAGGATTCAATTAGAACTACAAACACGCATTAAAAGTGTTAAAAACTACAAACATGGCGGATATACGCGACCAAGGTATATAAACGGATTTGAGTGATAAATAATCAATGTCTAATCTGATGGGAAAATATTAATTTAATGTTATCCACGTTATATTTCATCTGCGGCAACACTGTGAACTTTTATAATGATACTTTTGGTCATTAACTTTTAAATGCATCATTATGCAAACACATGAACAGAGCATGATAGACCTGCCACTGGCAGATCAACGTGCCTCTTAATTTCTCTCCAATACGGTAGAAAATCAAATTAAACAAAATGTGGATGATGTTAACTGTGATAAGATGATTACCAGGGCAGTTTAAACAGTGGCAGAATGCACGTAACTAAGCAACAGTTATGGGGAAGTAGTATGTCCCAAAGCTTGCCTACTATTCTTCTACATCTTATTTGATGACTCTGGTAACCTTTTTACTTATGAGCAATTTATGACTTATACCACAATTTCCCGATTCCTCCAAAAGAGTTCAACACAGTGGTTAAAGCAATCTCACCTGGGTTAATTCATCTTGTTAAAAGCCACTCCCTATATACTCAAAGAAGAACAATCTACTTTGTTCTTGGATGGAATCGATTTTTTAGACAAGAAATGTACCAATAGACATGTACGCCAAATCTTTCGATTCAAGAAAAAGATTTCTCCAAGAGGAAAGTTCTATTGGAGATCTTTGGTAGAAGATACAGATTGGAGAATGGCCTGGCTTTTACCTGGAAAATACTGTATTTCCAATAAAGCTAAAGAAATACATTTCAAAATTTTGTATAAAATATATCCTGTAAACTCTAATATTTCTAAATATCTGGACATTGACAGTTCATGTGCTTTTTGTAAGCAATCAGAAGAGACATTTGCACATTTGTTTTATGATTGCCCAATATCCAAGCAATTTTGGTCTGACCTTGGCTCCTATATATTCGATTCGGCCAATGTTACTTATTCTTTCAGTCTAAAAGAGATTCAAACGTGAGTTTTGAGCAGTGTAGAGTAGCGCTTGTTGTTTGTCATTTCTTCGATCACAAATGCAGATATGGTTTTATGTTTATGTGGCGCGATGCAACGCAACATGTAAAAAGACAGTATAAATCATTATAATCCATAATTATGTCACCACTGGATGCAACAAATGCCTCGTTTATAACGGGTTTTAATGTTTTTGTCTTGTCGCGCCGGGACACGGCATCACAGTATGGTAAGGGGCATAACATTTCCGTCACACGCTTGAGGTATTCAGCCAATCACAATGCACTGGATATCTGGCCAATCAGCGCACACCTCGCTTTTCAGAACGATGAGCTTTGTAAAAATCGATGCCTTTCAGAAAGGCGGGGCATAGAGGAGAAACAATAATGTACAGTATGTGGAAAATAATGTGTTTTTTTTTACCTTAAACCGCATAAACACATTTCATTACACCAAATACACAAAATAATGTTATTTTTAGCAGCATCATATGACCCCTTTAACATGGCGCTGAACAAGAATCAACTCACTGGACCCAATGAAACCACTGCGTTTCACGACAGAATCAATTTTCATTACTTATACCACACGGATGGGAAATCACAGGAAAATAATATCTCCTTTTTTTGTACATAATAAACCAGTCAAGCCAATTTGTGATACTAGTAAAGTTTTGATTGGCATGGCTTTGTTATTGGGTTGTTTACAAGGATAGTTACTTTACCCTCATGTTGTTTCAAACCTGTATGCCTTCTGTGAAACGAAAGCGATTTTGACCATTGTCCATACAAAGTCAGTGGGCTCAAATGTTGTTTGGTTCCCAACAGTCTTCAAAATATCTCATTTGTAATGACATTAGGGTGAGTAAATGGTAACAGAATTTAAATTTGTGGGTGAACTATCCTTTAAACTTTAGAAAAATTGATCCCTTCAGTTTATAACCCACTGGATGATGGATTCCAACCTGTTGGATTAATAAAAGCACAGAACTAAGTCAGTAATGTCAATATAGTTTATTTTATTTGGTGTAGAAGAGTGAAATTCCACAGTACACCTGAACATAAATGTCCAGGGAATATTCTCTGGGCGTGTGACCCTCACACACAGTGGAAGCCATCAAAATATAATCCACGAGTTTAAGAAGCACTTTGAACCAATATGTGGAGGTAAAGCGGAACAATGTACAATCAAGCGTGTTAAAAACGTAATGCGGTGGGGTTGAAATAAGACAAACCGTGACCATAGCAATTTCAATCACTCAAACCAATCAGCATCGACCTGATTGGTGAAGCGTCCCTTTGGAAACTCGTCAGTCATTGCTGTCGCTACACTGACGATACGGGCGGACGGTATTAAGGGTTTTGGTGTTGACTTTTCCCTGTTTTTCCTTGGAGCTGTAAGCAGCAAAAATATTGTCCAGAGGGCTGGATTGTCAAGTCCACAAACCTCCAACATTATTCGGAAAGTAAAAGGCACTTCAAAACGTTGTAACAAAATCCAGTGTATTGTCTCACATCATATACACACATGATCAGAAATGAAGGAATGCAAAGATAGTATAAACCTTGAAGTGAGTGACGTTTTAAAACAGTTTTGCTTCATCAGGCTTATAAAAAGAAAGTAACAAAAAGCTGGTCTGTAGCACACGACAGGTTTAAGGTTTTCATGGAGCGAAGAGAAAGACTCGTGGCGAGACGTTTCTGTTGCGTTGCAGAAACTTAAAAAATTGCATAGGCAAGAAAACATGATTC
This sequence comes from Sinocyclocheilus grahami, assembly GCF_001515645.1. Taxonomy (NCBI): domain Eukaryota; kingdom Metazoa; phylum Chordata; class Actinopteri; order Cypriniformes; family Cyprinidae; genus Sinocyclocheilus; species Sinocyclocheilus grahami. The sequence continues at coordinate 698,410 of NW_015505438.1, read as the reverse complement.
TCGGACCACAAGGAGGGAAACAAAACTAATGCAAATATATATATATATATATATAAAAACAATAAGATTCTATCCTCATGGACAGAAAGTTGAACTTCTCTGAAGTGAAAAAGACATATACTGTATATGCGTGGGAAAACTTAAAAGCAAATGGGACTTCCAAGTCAGCAGCAGTTTTGGTGCAGGGCGGCGCCCCGGTGGAATGGTGAAGCTGTGCGGTGAGCCGAAGCAGAGCAACTCTACAGCTCAGTGTCCTGATAGTTTTGTGTGGTGGTGTAATAGGTTGGTCTGCTCTGCCAGCTGATTTCGAAACTCCTCTCCGGGCTCCTCGCCGAGGCCGAGCGGGCGGCTCTCCGAGTATGGGCCGAAGCAGAGCAACTCTACAGCTCAGTGTCCTGATAGTTTTGTGTGGTGGTGTAATAGCCGCGCTTGGTCTGCTCTGCCAGCTGATGTCGAAACTCCTCTCTGGGCTCCTCGCCGAGGCCGAGCGGGCGGCTCTCTGAGTATGGCAGCTTGCAAGGAGGCGTCTGGGGCTCCGGTCGCGCACTGGAGCTGGACGCAAAGCAAACGCAGCAAGATCAGGGAAAGATTGTGCGCGCATTTATCCTGCTAATTTTTGCAGATCAAATCCAGACAGTTCAATAGGAATGCACGTGATTGGGAATTTCACATAAGATTTCAGTTGTGAAAAGCTGCTTGGTTTGAAAGTAACTTCTGTGTGAGCTGTGCTTCATACATCACTACATTATTGACAAAATACCTTTTTGCTTGCAAAATTTTGTTTATGTGACCACACCTTCAGATCAAATCCAGACTCTTACCCGATAGGTTGTGGCCTGCTGTGGTCCAGTTTCTGAGATTTCATGGGGACGGCATAAATGTCTGGATGTTTCTGTGCAATCTCCATCTGAAAACAGAAATCAAACACACTAGAATTGCTAACATAAATATTTAGGGTTAGGATTAGGGGTAGAAAATGAGTTGATCAGAACTATGATTTGCCACATACAACTGGTATTTATAATTTGGAAGGAGGCATATTTTATCAGTAAATATTTTTGTATGATGAATCATCAATTTTTGGTCTGTTTTCAAGAAGAGAAATAGTGTAAATATTGACAAAATGTTATATGTGACCCTGGACCACATAACCAGTCTTAAGTCGCTGGGGTATATTTGTAGCAATAGCCCAAAAATACATTGTATGGGTCAAAATTATCGATTTTTCTTTTATGCCAAAAATCATTAGGATATTAAGTAAAGATCATGTTCCATGAAGATATTTTGTAAATTTCCTACCATAAATATATCAAAACTTTTTTATTAGTGATATGCATTGCTAAGAACTTCATTTGGACAACTTTAAAGGCGATTTTCTCAATATTTAGATTTTGTTTTTGGCACCCAGATTACAGAATTTCAAATAGTTGTATTTCAGCTAAATATTGTCCTATCCTAACAAACCATACATCAATGGAAAGCTTATTTATTCAGCTTTCAGATGTATAAATCTCAAAAAAATTGACCCTTATGACTGGTTTTGTGGCCCAAGGCCACATATTTAACAAGTTTTATAAATATATATTTTAAAAGTTGTGTTGTCAACCTACATACTGTAGCATGTAGATCAAAATTCCAATTTTCCAATTTTGAATAAAATGACTTCTTAAATTTAAATTAATTTTTTTATTTAAAATTTTAATTCCATTCCATTTATTTTCAGTATGTATACTGTGCAGTACACAAATATATTGTTCCAAAGCATCTACAGACAACAGAAAATATAGAGGACAAAAGGAAAAGACAAATGCTCAATGAAACAATGAATTAAAATAAAATAATCTACCTCCACTGACTCTTTCACAAAGATTTTGAATTGTCATTTTGTTGTGTCATTGTTCATGCAAAGCCTAAAGATGGTGAACACTCACCCTGGCGTTCTGGGCCTCTTGGATCTCCAGGACTCTCTGTGTCCGGGCCAAGTGATCCATCTTCTCAAAGGCCTTCACTTTGCCCAGGAAAGACCTCTGAGAGGGATCGTCAGGGCTGTCCTCCAGAGGTTTGCGGTCCCGTACCGGAGGGCTGTTTACGATGCCTCTGGAGCTGCGGGACACGTAGGTAGGTTTGAGAGCTGTGGGGGGAGGCAGAGGTTTGGTTTTTGCAGGAGAGTCCTGGCTGCGCGGGTGCTCGCTGCTCGCGGGACTGCTTGAACGTGAGTCGTAGTTTCGAAAGGGGTCGTACTGCCCCCGTGACGCCTCCACTTGAGACAGCATTTTTACCTGAAAGACAAATTAATATGAAGAAGAACAGCACTACCGAATTGAATCACAGTGTTTCCTACTACACGTCTCTTCCTAAACCGCAGGAAAAGGCCAGCACTGGATTATATCGTCACCACTGCATTTTTCACACTGAGCTCCATGATTCCAAACACAAGACCTACTAACACAACACTACCTACTAGTCAAATCTCAAACACTAACTAATTGCTCCAGTTTTTCTATAAACACTGCCAAAATACTAAAAACTACTAGAAACACTTTATTATTAAGGTGCAACTCGTTAACATTAATTAATGCATTAGGAATCATGAAACAGTTATAGTAAACTAAAACGAAACTATTAACTATTAAACTTTTAATTGCAATAAAGCGGAAATAAAATATAAATATTACTTGATAAAACAAAATGTGAAAAATATATATTTTAAAATTATTTTTAAAATGTTGCCTTGGCAACTAACTGAAATAAAAAAAAAAGTTGAATGAACAAACTGAAATAAAAAATTTAAGCTAAATAGAAATAGAAATGTTTAAAAACAAAAAAAATTACTAAAATAACAAAAGCACATAATGACTAAAATTTAAAGTAAAATCAAAATGAAAACAAAGTATAAAAATAAAAGCTAATTAAAATTGTAATAAATACCACATTAATATGTAAATAATACTAAATATCCTTATATTTAACAATAAACAACTATTTTAATAGCATTTATCTAGGTTATCTACGCAGTTAATTTCTACATATATTAATACATTTTTAACATATTTGAAGTTAAATCAGGAGTTAAGGCCTGTTCACACCAAGGACGATAACTATATCAGATATCAGAATCCATCCTGCTATATCGAGCTTGAGAATTTAAAGCCGCAGACGAGCGTGCGCTTAGAATAAACAAACGATATCGTTCACTGGTGTGAACGCTAATATCATTATCTTTATAGTTATGTTTCTAGTTATCCTTCTTGGTGTGAACGGGGCTTTAATGTATTTTGAAAATATATGAATTAATAATAATAATAAATATATAATAGGCCTATAATATAAATTGACACTAAACTAGATTTAAAAAAAAATAAAAATACATTTTTAATTAACTTGTAACTTATTGTAAGAGCTTAACTACCTCCATTTAACGTCTTTTTTTTTTTTTTCATGGTCACAGTGTATGTGACTGGTACAATTAGTTCAAAATCATCTAGATGCTGACAGTGGCTTTCAAGTACACTATACTAGTGAACACGGCTCTACAGTGTACCAAAATGTGTCACTGAGCTGCTGCGAGAGGATTCTGAGCTGCTGGAAAAATGGTTGCTCCAAATCAGGCCGTTCTTCTGTAAGAATGCGGGTGCAGTCAGGAGAAGAGTTGTGTTAGAGTCAGTTTACAGTCTTTACTGCAAAGAGTATTTGTAAACTTAAAAATGGATGCATGTCACATAATAAAATGTCAATGCATTTCATGCTTTTAAAGTGTGGCTTAAAGTCCCAATATGTATTTTTTTTATGAAAATATCCAAAAACCACTAGAACAGTGTTATATATTTTGCTGACTTGTGTACTTACATTATCCAAAATGTTTCGAAGAATGTTTAAATCCAGAGAAATAAGCAATTTTAACTAGTGACACGGAGCGTGACCATAGTGTCATTGTGTCGCCTGTTGCACGACCGGAAGGATAATCTGTGGCATAATAAAAGCTCCGCTGCTTTCCAGCCGTGTGTCACGCTCGTTCAGCGGCCTCGTTTCGCTTTGATGGCTTTCAGCCTCACCCTGCTTCATTCTACTACGTTAATAAATCATTAGCTCATCCATGAACATGATTTCTGCCCGAGTCCCATCAGATTGCATCGGCTGTGGGGATGAAGACGACAACTCCCATGATTCCACACTCAGTCACGCCGTCATCAAACTACGCCTTTGTCTATTTGTTTATTTTGAATATGCACCCTCTAGTGGTGAAAATTACATATTGTGCCTTTAAGTGTCTACTGTATGCAAATTTCTAGTCTCTTTTTGACACTATTCAGATATCTTGATGAATGGTGTTTTTAAGAAAGAAAAGCCATTGGGGAGCGTGACACAAGCTCACCTTTGCGGGGTCAGGCAGGAAGGTGGACATTAAAGGGGGACTAGCTTCTGTCAGCATCTCTCTGCTGCCCACCCGCCGGATGCGACCTCGAATCTCTGGGCTGGACTTCCTGAGGATCTGGGGGAGCAAGAAAGAGATAGATAACATGGAAAGATGTCTAGGCAGGGGAATGCCTTTATGCATACAAACATACAGTCAGGAATGCGTTTGTCTTGGGCCAACAGTATAGCACACTTATGATTTAACATTAACATTCATCTATCTATCCATTCACTTTTGTTTTGGCCAATTCATTTTCTTCTTTCCAGCTCTTTATGGTAACTTTAAAAAGCTTTTTAAAAAGCTGTTTTTTAGTTTTTTTAGTTTTATTACCATTTTTAACAATTGATTAATTATATTTCACTGTAAGTCGCTTTGGATAAAAGCGTCTGCTAAATGCATAAATTATTAAATTATTATATTTATAAGGCCTTTTAAATCACAATTTTCCTAATAGTATACAATCTTTTAGGATTATTTATATACTGTTTTAGTAAATATTTTTGTTCTAGTATTCCTTTCAATTTATGATAATATTTATTACTATAAAAGCTAATTTTAAATTAACCTTTATTTTTTCTATTTTTTAATTTTAATTAGTTACAGTCATTATTATGTGCTTTTGTCATTTTTATTAGTTTTTTAAATATTTCTATTTAGCTTTAATTTGGTTTTATTTGAATTGATTGAATTCGAATTCTTTTTATTTTCAATTTTAGAATTTTTGTAATTTTGTTATGTGCTTTTGTCATTTTTATTAAAATGTAAACACATTTACAAAAATAAAATTTTATTAATAAATAAAATGTAATAATTTTTGAAAAAATATTTCTATTTAGCTTTATTTTTTTACTTGTTTTAGTTTTAGTAATCTTAGTACTTCAATTGAAACTTTTTTTAGATAGTTGCCAAGGCAACATTTCACATTTTTAATTAAGTTTTTCAAGTTAAAGTTTTTCATCTTTATATATAACTTTATATACTGATATACCTAGCTTTTTATTACATTTATAACACTTCATTTAACAAAAACATTTTAGTTTTAACGATCACAACCCCGATTCCCTCACAACCATCGAAACCCTGTTAATGATATTTGCTAGAATAATCATCATTTATGTTTCTCTATTCAATACATTTTTAGTGATCAAGGATCTTGTAGTTCCAACATCTAACAGAAGGGGGCAGAAGTGGCTGCTTTTTGCATTTACAGATGCACTTAACGTTTTTGGAAAGCATGAAATCCATGCGATTTGCCATGGAAACTCATTACCATGCACTTCCTGCATTTACAGCATGTAATGCCTGCACGACAAGTGTGTGCTAATGTCTTGTTCTCAATGTGAAAATGTATTTCCCTGCTGGCTCGACCTCTGCTGTCTTTCCTTGAGCTGACTTTGTGCTGATCTAGGCAACTGTGAGGGATGCCAGCGCAGCAAGCATGTTTAAGTGTGGAGATGTCAATGCATGTGCAAGCAGTTCACCCATCACTGGAAAAGATGTATTATCCATATGTGTTTTGGAATTAGCATGCATGCATGTGTGTGTGGAACTATGCACATCCTCTCTGATATCTCCAGGTTATCCATGGCAGTGGGAACCCTGTAGAAATGTTAAACGTATGCATGCATGCTCTAACCTCCTCTGGCATGACTGGCTCAGAGGAGCGGCTAATGGCCGAAACCCGCTGGCGATCAAGCGGCTCGTCCGTTTCGTTATCTGTGTAAGTCCCGCCCTCGTCCGCCGTGTCGTCATAGTCGCTGGTCAGCCGGCTGTCCATGCTGAGATAGTCAGCGCTCATGGCTGAGAGATATGACATGCGGTCGTCATGAACGTCAAGGTCCCCCTCCGTCCCGTCCAGCTAAAAGAGACACATGATGGATCTTGTGTACAGAGAGGAGTGAAAACAAAAAACACAAAAACAAAACAGAACGAAAGCTGTAGAGCACCACCGAAGAATGATGAACAGTAAAAAGCACAGAAAAACAGGAGGAATGACTATCATGACTTTCAGAAAAGGAAAATGAACTGTAAACTGTAAAGAAAACATTCAGGAATACTGGGAAAGATAAAGTGGGAAAATGTGAATGAAGGAGTCTTAAAGTAAAGAGATGTTGTAAAATGTTGCATTAAAGTCAACATGAAATCAAGATTGATTTTTTTTAATGCACATTCCTGATATTAATGTACTGTACATGATTCATCATGATTTAGATAAATTTGATTATACTGTCATTTATTATTTATAAGATGAAAACAAATGTTTTTTTTTTGTCTTAAGATCATAATTTAGTAATCATGGGATACATTTTAAATAATTTTACTGTTGTTTTGAGGGGATGTTGCCAGGTGTGAAATATTCCAGATATTTCCTTATTTAGTCTGTTTCTAACTTTAGCTCTTCATTTTCATCTTTTAAATAATAGCAAAAAAGGAAGTTTTTTTAAAACTACTACTACTATTATTATAAAATATAATTTCTAGATTTTTCCATTTCCAAAAAACTTGCTCTATTTTATCATATTGACATTAATATGTAATGTTATTATAATATCTATGTATTATTCATGCATTTATTATTATTACTATAAGCTGTATTTTAATATATCAGTATTAGACTTTTTATACAAACTACATTTGCTATAATAGCAATATTATTATATGTTTAATTATTATTAGAAAAAACAGGAAAATGTAAAACCGTGCTGCATCTCTATTTTTAATAATTTACATTTACATTTATTAGCATATGCTTTTATCCAATGTGACATACAATCGGGGAATACAGCGATTTCAATAATGTTTCAATAAAAATTTTAGATTCGGTTTGACTCCGAAATACATTAGATGCCAGAAGCAAAATGGTTTGTAAACAGTGTTTCATGTTGACTTTAACAGAAGGTTTTGTTTCAGAGTGGATAGAAGGTGGTGGAGAACTATATCGTCCATTGTTTTTACCTTCCCCTCTGAGACCCACACAGCGTGGGTCTGCTGGTCTCGTATGGTCTCCTTCAAACTGCCGTACCAGGCATCATTAGCCGAGTTCAGATCGATAACAGCTATCAGACCGATGGGGGTGGGACAGAGAGAGAGGAAATCAAAACATTTCGATTTGGGTCAACTGTTCTCTAGGTTCAACTTGACCTATTTATCTCAGTGTTTCCATCAGCTTCTTTAATCGCTTGGAGATTTTCAAATTGGAATCTGTGTCAAAGTCAGTTTATATTGATATGTGCCAGTCACGATAGCTTCTCTTTACTGCACTTCCCTACAATTCAGTTTATAAGCATTTTAATTAACAGAATCATTTTATAATCTATTTTTACATTTTCTAAAAAAGCTACCCAAGCAAAACATGCTTCTATAATGCTAGGATCTTTAATTAAAATGAGCAAACAATCAAATCATGTGAATTTAGACTTTAATGATCCAGAACAATATAGGGTTGAGAAGATAACGACCGATTTTTTCATGAGGTGTCTGGACCCCCAGGACTGACCGGTAAACAGGTGTGAGCAGGTTTTCCTGAGCTTCAGAGCCTGGTCGTGGAGTTTGCGGGCACTGCGGTTAGAGCTGGGGATGATCCTCTGTCTCATCGCCTTCACCCCATGTTTGCTGTCCGGGCTGAAGAGGATGACTATGGGGTACCACTGCGTGTAGTTTAGGGTGTCCACCGCTTTAGGGGTGACGTCCAGGAGAGCGTGCTTGTCCTGCATCAATTACAGAATTGGTCACTGTTCAATACTGGTAAAATGTACAAACACTTATGTCAAACAAAAGAATGCAATAAGTTTTGATTAGCAATTTGTGCATACACAATTACCTGTTCAATGATCTGTCGAATAGTGTTGAGACGAACCACCCCAGAGGATTTCTCTGACCCCGCATCTTTGGGTTCTGTTTCTGATGTGCCATTGAACAAAAACAATAAGTATAATCAAACTACAAATAAGAATACTTACTAAATATGTGCAATGCAATACAAAAGATACATTTTTATTAAATGTTAGCTAAAGCTCTGGATGCTATTACACTATAGACTTTATCATCCATTCGCCCCTATTCATATGCATGGAATGTTTTTGAACATGGAAAAGCAGGTATGCATTCAATTATTATTATTATTATTATTATTATCTATTTTTCTTTTTTTTGTATTTCTAATAGAGATTTTTTTATATATAATATCAGCTATTTTTTATATTATAAATTATAGAAGTACTTCATAACAAGGACCCCCCCCCCAAAATTCTCCATATAAATATGTAAATATATAAATAGAATTTTATAAAATACTAGTGCGGTCAAACGATTAATCGCGATTCATCGCATCCAAAATAAAAGCTTTTGTTTGCATAATATGTGTGTGTTCTGTGTATTTTTATTATGTATATATAAATACACACACTCATACAGTATATATTTTGAAAATATTTACATGTCTATTTATATTCAGTAAATGTATATTATAAATAAATATATTTCATATATAAACATAACCTTTTTCTTAAATATATACATGCATGTGTGTGTATTTATATATACATAATAAATATACACAGCACACATACATATATTATGTAAAACTTTTATTTTGGATGCGATTAATCGCGATTAATCGTTTGACAGCACTATAAAATACTTTTTATATGAAAGCAATAATATGCATTATTATGATTATAATTATTATTATTAGAATAATTTTGAAAATGTAAAAAATGTGCTCCACCTCTACATTTATTAATTTAGCAGACGTTTTTTGTATAGCAAAAACATTAACTTGGCTGTCTGAAACTCTTTATATTATTTATATAATTATATATTATTTATTCATGTAAAATTACATTTTTTATATTTTTATAAAATGAATAGCATGACATCATATTGTCTTGATAATATTAATTACAGAGTCTAAAACCATTCTGCATGCTTAAAATCCAAGTGTGAGCATCCCTTCGGACATTATTGATGATATGGCAGAGATCAACTCACTGGCAATTACAAACTCGTCTGGAAGCTCCTCGGCCAGTTTTTCACAGGCAGCATCAGCGATTGGTCCAAACAGCACAACCGGCCTTCGGAATCCCGCTATGGGAGAAGACAAGGCTTACAATCAGGATTTCAAAGCAGAAGTGATCTGTTTTAGCCTGACTAAATTACAAAATGGTTTATATTAATGGTAATAAATGCTCTTTTAGCTATGTAAAAAGGGTTTAAAGAGGATTAAAGAAGAGTCAGAAGAGTCTTGACCGATGATTCAAAACAGCCTTTTTCAAATTCTCGACTGTGGTTTTTGTCACATAAATCATGATGATTTTATTGGGCAATTTTTCTTGAACAGTGTGTAGGGAGCAATCTCTCTCTGTGATGATGAGCCCATTTTTCAAACGTATTAAAAATTTCTCAGCTGTCTGTGTGGGTATGCAGAGACTTTCATTAGCGGTATTAGGCCGGTCTGCTCAGAGATGTGACTAATGTTGTGTGCAAGCAGCCATCGCGTTATTGAAACTGTTTATTGTGTAAATGATACAGGTACCATGATAAGTAAATTACGATGTTTGCCATCCATTGCATCAGTTGTTTGTGATGTATTTACCTTATAGTTTCTTTTTTTGGCTGCTTTGTGATTACACACATGCTGGTATTGGTGGTTTATTGGTGGTGCATTTTCTACACCAATCCTACACATAAACCTACCCCTTACAGAAAACTTTGTGCATTTTTAGATTTTCAAAAAAACATAATTTAGTAGTTTTTTTTAAAGTTTTTTTTTAATTCTTTTGAATTACGGGGACATAGGCAGTGTCCTCATAAACACCTTCATATTGTAATACCTCTGTCATACCCATGTCATTATACAAATTTGTGTCCCCGTGAACCACCCAAACCAGTGCGCGCACACACACACACACACACACACACACACACTACCAGTCGAAGGTTTGGAATAATTAAGACTTTTTAATGTTGTCAAAAGAATTATCTTATTATTTTATTATCAAATTATTATCAGTTTAAAGCAGTTTTTGCTATAATATTTAAATTGCGGTACATTACCTTTCAAAAGTTTGCAGTAAGATTTACAAAAAAGAAGAAATTAATAATTTATTTTGGCAAGGACGCTTAATTTAAATGGATCATAGGAGACAGTGAAGATATTTATTATATTACATTTTTTTCAAATAAATGTTCTATTGAATTTTCTGTTCATCAGAGAATCCTGAAAAACATGCAACCATTTCCACAAAACTATTAAGCAGCAAAGACGGATTTCAACATTGATAATAATTAGAACCATTATTAATAACTGTGTGCCAATAATAATTAAGCTCCAAATCAGCATATTAGAATGATTTCTGAAGGATCACGTGACACTGAAGAGTGGAGTAATGATGCTGGAAATTCAGTTTTGCCATAATTATAAACGATACATTATAAAATATATTCAAATAAAATAGTTACTTTAAACTGTAATAATGTTTCACAGTATTAATTTTTTAATCATATAAATGCTATTGTTAGCATAAAAGACAAACATTTGATCTGATTTAATATATAAAAATACATAATTTGTGTGTATTTAAATGAACAAATGTGAAATTTGTTATACTCAACCCCCCTAAACTTTAATAATAAATGACTAATGTTTACTACTATTTGGTTAATTCACAGTATCTTTTTTGGGCTTCGTAACTGTTAATAATCTTGAAACACTATAATGAGAAATCCATACTGAATTGTTGAATAACCTTTAAAGTACACTTTGTAGTTATTTTGTTTTGTAGCACCCACCTTCTCTCAGCACCACCCTCTCATAGGCAGGGAAGCGGGTGAAGACGGCCGCAGAACTTTCCTCTCGGCTCTTCCGCACATCTTTCTTCTTGGCCGCCCTCTGACCACGCAGCCTCCAGAAGTCGGCCCGGTCACTTCCTGAGCCCTTATGTGTGTTCTGGACATTTGCCATCTGCTCGGCTCTGATCAGCACGCGAGCAGGGGTTATGCAGCAGCAGGGTTATGCAAAGAAAGCGATAGATTATTATAGAGCAGTGGTACATAGAAGCAGAGTCCGCTTGCTCTTCAATATAAATACAAATTCATATTTTATTTGATGTTTGCGCTGTTTCCGACTGAAAGGCTTAAATGCTATTTATCTTTTAATCTCATGCTAAAATTGCCTGGCCTTCTCCGTTCTCACCTGCTCTTGTTGGGAATGATGCCCTTCTCCAGCAGCTGGTTGTCTTTGCCCATGCGGATGGTCAGCCAGTTTCCCAGCTTACCGTCGTATAAGGTGTCCACCACCTTGAAGATCTCTCCCCGGGAGAAGGCGAGACAGTGAGGCAGCTCCTTCTCATACTCAAAATGAGTCCGGATGAAAAATGAGTCCCCTCGACCGGACACCAAGATGTCTTCATAAACTAGGACACAAAACAGAAACATAAGCTCCCAAACATGTATCAGGCTTAACTGGTAGAGCATGATGCAAGCAATGTCAATGTTTTGTCAATGTGGTCAACCGAAAATGCATTTCAATTTTGTGTGCAATATGGATCAGAAGGCTGAGACTGAGATGTGAAACAAGACTAAAATTAATAGTGCTATTATAAAAAAAAAAAAAAAAGATTAAATAAATAATAAATAAATTAAATGGATAAAAAGGAAGAAAAAACTATAATAATAGAACAATAAATAATAGGTAAATAAATAAATGAAATCATAAAATAAATATAAAATACAAATAAATAAAATGCATAATTACAATGACAATCTAAAGGGACTATAAATGTAAAAATAATTAATAAGCAGACAAGAATAAAAAAATATATAAAAATATATATATTAAATATAATAAAACTCAAAAGGTTATGTAAATGCAAAAATAGATAAAAATAAACATAATAAAATAAATAATATATAAATATACCAATAAATAAAATACATAATTACAATAAAAATCTTGCTGTAAATATAAAATAATAAAAAAATAAATACATTATAATCAAAATTCTGCCAAATCTTCAAAAGATTCTTTAAAAAGTAAAAAATCCATAAATGTATAATATATATATATATATATATTATATATATTTATTTATTTTAGATGTAAATTTTAAATAAGTGACATTAAAATTTAATTCACCACACTAATTCAATAATTTATCACAACATGATGCAAGTTTTCCATGGTTGATGTCATTTTTATTTGTGAAGTGCTAAAACTGTCAATGAACAGACAACTTCAGTGCTATTTGGCTTAGGATTCACAGCGTCAAGGATAAAAGTTTCAGCGGTCAGATTTCCTGTAGCGGTGCCGTCACCCTCTTGATTAAAGCTCTGACACCACATCTTTCTCGGCTCAGACCAAATGAGCCTCAACCCCTGACAGCGCCAGACCTCGCTTTCCCACGAGACACCCACACCGAGAGGAGATGGAATAAGAGAAATAGAGATGAAGACAGGGAGAGAGAGCGATAGAGGGATGGTATGACAGCAGAAAAAGAGGGATAGAGCAGAGAGAGCCGTGTCAGTGCTGACGTCCCGCTGTCTTATGCTGGGGTTAGGAACTTGTTTTTGGTTTCTGGACTCCAAATCCAATAGACTTGGACAAGACGTTTCTTTATCAGGATTGAACAAATTAACATCAGCATGGGGTTTTCATGTGAGGCATTTGGTTCCTCACATAACAGGCAAGAGAAAGCAAAGCTCACAAACATGAAAATCTGGATTTTGGCTTTTGAGCACATGAACACACTTGACACGGCAGTCCCTGGAAGAGCCAAAACTGGCTACAACTGGTTTTGTAGTGATGAGCAAGAAGCCGAGGCCTCTCGACAGGCTCTGTGTGTACAGTACAGGGGGAGGGAAGAGCAAAAACACAGCACTTCTGGGCCCATTCACACATACACTGATGTAATATTGGTCGCTAGTAAATAAAAAATAAATCAATAGATAATAAATCAATAAAAACAATATGTAATTATAATAAAAACAAAAGGTGTTGTAAAAACACACAGATAAAAAAGAGATACAAATAAATAAATAAACTATAAATGAAATACAAAACAATATATTGTAAACAAATAAAAATTAAATAGATAAAAAATGAACAAATAGATACATAGTAAATAAATGATTAATATGTAATTATAATAAAAAGTGTTGTAAACAAATGAACAATAAATAGATCAAAATCAATAAATAGAAAATAAATAAATAAAAAATCATATGTAATTATAATAAAAACAATAGGTGTTGTAAAAAAATACAGATAAAAAAAAATAGACAAATAAATAAATTATGTAATATAATAAAAACAAAAGGTGTTGTAAACAAATAAACAATAAATAAATAGATAAAAAGTAATAAATGGAAATACAATACAATAAATAAAATATGTAATTATAATGAAAACAAAAGGTGTTGTAAATAAATACATTAATTAAATTAAATAAATAAATAATAAAATACAACACAATATATTGTAAACAAATACAAATTAAATAGATAAAAAATGAACAGATACATAACAAATAAATTAATTTATATGTAATTATAATTTAAAAAAATTGTTGTAAACAAATAAAAATTAATTAATAGCAAATAAATAAATAAAAATAAAACGTAATTACAATTAAAACAACAGGTGTATTAAAAAAAAAAAAAATAAATAATTAATTATGCAATATAATAAAAACAAAAGGTGTTGTAAATAAATAAACAATAAATAAATAGATAAGTAATAAATGGATAATACATAAATAAATAAAATATAATTATAATGAAAACAAAAGGTGTTGTAAATAACAAATAGCATAAATAAATAAACAAACAAATAAATAATTCAGTGTTGTTGTGTTTCCTGAGGTGAAGCGAGGGGCAGTTTTGTGTGTTTAATGTGTGTGGGGTGAGCGAGGCTTGTGTTCTCTTGCTCTCACCCTCAGTTTTATTCTGTGCCAAAATGGTCACGACCTCACCCCGTGGGATCTCCAGCAGGAACAGCACGGCCTCCTCTCGCACAATGCCCCGAAAGTCAACGTTATTCACCTGTAGGGAGAGAAAGATAACAAACAAATACAGTTGAAAAGGAAATGTGGCAAATGCAAATCAAATTCAAAGCATTTTCTCTCCTCATAAAGGGGTCATTACATGGAAAACTGTACTAATATGTTGACGTAATGTTGACTTAAAGCTCCCTCCCTCTCCAGTCCACCCAGGCTATTTCTGAAAACTATAAAGACTACATAATAAGGTTACATAATCATAAGTGTGGTCATTTACATACAGAAGATTTAAAGATACAGTAACAAAAGCGGCTTGTTTATTATAAAGTCAAAAACAAGATGACCCAAAATGATCAGAACAAGAACATTAGTAAAACTAATAGTCAACAGAGCTGTTATTTTTGTACCTTCATAATCTGATCCCCCACACGGAGACCTTCTTCTTCAGCCGGACTGCCCTCCTGAACTCCTGCTATGAATATTCCCACATCATTTCCTCCAGCCAACCTCAAGCCAACACTCTCTCCTTTCTGAAAGCTCACCATCACTGTGTTGGGCCTAAAAAGAGAGGCAGAGAGTTAGGTATTTGCTAACATCTCACCTGTGACATCACTTCAGGAAGCACAACACACCAATCATGAAAATGACATTATGTAAAATATATATACAGTATCTCACAAAAGTGAGTACACCCCTCACATTTGTGTAAATATTTTATTGTATCTTTTCATATGACAACACTGAAGAAATGACACTTTGCTACAATGTAAAGTAGTGAGTGTACAGCTTGTATAACAGCGTAAATTTGCTGTCCCCTCAAAACTCAACACAGCCATTAATGTCTAAACCGCTGGCCACAAAAGTGAGTACACCCCTAAGTGAAAATGTCCAAATTGGGCTCAAAGTGTCAATATTTTGTGTGGCCACCATTATTTTCCAGCACTGCCTTAACCCTCTTGGGCATGGAGTTCACCAAAGCTTCACAGGTTGCCACTGGAGTCCTCTTCCACTCCTCCATGACGACATCACGGAGCTGGTGGATGTTAGAGACCTTGAGCTCCTCCGCCTTCCGTTTGAGGATGCCCATGCTTGGCCAATCCATCACCTTTACCCTCAGCTTCTTTAGCAAGGCGGTGGTCGTCTTGGAGGTGTGTTTGGGTCGTTATCATGTTGGAATACTGCCCTGCAACCCAGTCTCCGAAGGGAGGGGATCATGCTCTGCTTCAGTATGTCACAGTACATGTTGGCATTCATGGTTCCCTCAATGAACTGCAGCTCCCCAGTGCCGGCAGCACTCATGCAGCCCCAGACCATGACAATCCCACCACCATGCTTGACTGTAGGCAAGACACACTTGTCTTTGTACTCCTCACCTGGTTGCCACCACACATGCTTGACACCATCTGAACCAAATAAGTTTATCTTG